>NW_024386883.1:4007500-4397500 GCF_900408965.1 Simochromis diagramma
ATGAAAAGATGACAACAGACAAGAGATTGAAATGTTGTCTGGGTTTAGATTCCCAATGGAATTTCACTTTTTCACAAATTCTTGGACCAACAAGGTCTGACCAAGACTTCAGCATATGTACATCTCATCATAAGAAGAACCTAAAAAGTAATAATTAGCATCTAAAAATATAAAAGCGCTACTAGAATGGATCTTACTCATCAAGCGTGACAAGCTGTGCTCTTTTGACACGAAAAGCATTTAATTAGAGTCTAAAAATATGTCCACTACTAACGATTACCTCGTGTTTACAACTAATGACTCTAATTATGCATGTGTATGCTTTTGTGTGCTACGCACAGCAAACCAACTGTGGCATGGTGCACGCGCACCCATGACCTCAGAATGAAGACTGACATAAACTACTGTGAAGACTAAAAACATCTATGCTTGTTTAGACGTAGCCCATAAGCTCCATATGTGTAGGCAAACTTCCCCTCAGCATGGGTAGAGCCAAAGCATGGTCTCATGTGCTTCACATTCAGCATGTAAAATTGAGTCTGTACACATAATGTGGCAAAAAAAAAGCAACCAAATGACCAAACAGTTCAATACTGCAACAAAATCTTTGTATTTTTGTGGAAATAACAAAACAGTTACTTAACTCTGTGCTTATAAAAACACTGGTGCAGAGTTCAGTTCAGCTTAACCTTCAAATATCCTTTCTAATCTTCTGTGACCTGCTAAAGGTCTTCTTGCACTGCTGTTGCTCCTTTCCATCATCCTCGCTTACCCTCACCAACTTCATGTCACTACTATTTCTGTAATGCTGTTCAAATAAGGAAACAATTAACTGAAGATAGATACAGAATAGATAGATACTTGCCTGAAAATGACAACATTTTTATTCGTTGATTATTCTATTTAACATGTTAACACTTAAAAATTAAATTCAAAATTAAATTGGTAGTTTTTCAAGAACAATAGAGGTCGATAGACTTCAATTTACCAAAAAAGAACAAAGAATCGGTACTTTCACCCCCCTTTTTCCTCCTCCTCAACAGGCAGGGCTGAATGATTTACTGGCATGTGATCAAGGTGGAAAAATCTAATTTTACTTTGTCAATTAGAAATTAAATCAACGATTGGCCTGTATTTCAAAGGTTCAGACAAATGGTATCTAATGGACTAATAGCAGGCAAGAACTCCTCAGCATTTTTCATGCTGGATTTCTTCTCTTAGTTTTCCCTATACAGTATAAATGGCAAATTAAACTACTTTAAGTTTTCCCTTCAGGCAAGCTGCTACTGCACTGTAATTTGAGTCCAACATTAACTTCAGAAGAGAGTCGAAGTTAGATATTTCTTGTCAATGTACCTTCAGAGCAGATTTGGACTGAAGAAAGGTTGCCTGTTGACAGTGAAACAGCCCACTCAGTTCAAATTAAATCAACTTTATGTTTGTAGCTAAGGGGAATTTACCAAGTTTGAGAGGTGTAAAGTGCAATGCACTACAAAAACTGCAGACACAAAGCCAAGGTTTTGTACTTTCCAGTCATTCCCAACCACAGATATGAGGAACGATTAATTATAGTAAAATAACACCAGATAACAATACTGTTGTGATAATAATGGTGTTTTATTCCAAGCTAAAAAAGAAATACATCTTGTTTAACAACGTATTTACCACTCACTCTATTACCAATCTCTGTTTTAAATATGCTTTAGCTTACTTGTGTTACTATTTTTGAGTTTAGCTAAGTTAATATGAGCTTAGCTAAGCTATCAGACTGGCCAGTAATGAGGGCAAAAAGGCATAAAAATCCATCACCATCATGGAAAATTCTATGATTACTATTGATGCTGCTCATCAGGGATCTCATTGCCTTTCAGAGAATGATTGGTTCTCTCTGGCTGGGTGTTCCATATATGTGGCTCCTGCCTCCTGTTAGATACTTGGGTGTGTGTGTGTGTGTGTGTGTGTGTGTGTGTGTGTGTGTGTGTGTGTGTGTGTGTGGAGGGGGGTTGTCTAGTGATTAATACTCCTATTTGCTACTGCCTTTCCCTCCTCAGACCCTTCTCCGCCCAAGGTTAGTTGGAAATGGCTATGTGTTTCCATAAGAATATTGGAACCATAATATACCACTGCACCATACTAAAAAAAACCATGAGCCCAAGATTGTATTTTTAAGTACTCATGCACTTCATTTAAAGTGGATATATGGTGGCAGTCAATTTGAAGAAAAACTGCCAAATAATATCTTGACACAAGAATTCCAATGGCTAAACAAGGATTATGTTTCTACAATCAATTAACCACATTATTATGATTTTTAAATAGCTGCAATTAAGACTACAATAGATGTAATTCACAACTGAGCTTTGTTCCAGTTTCATTTATTTTGCTGTTTCATGTAGAAACACTTCAAAATTAATTGCTATAGAAGTAACACTTCTAAATCCAAAGCAGTGGCAAAAAAAACAATTAAAGCGAAGAAATATTATCCAAAAATAATAATGAGTGTCATGTACTCCTTTTGGTTTTTTGATGACAGATAATAGTTTCCATCAGGGCATCACCTGCATCATTAGGAAGCACCATATTATAGCCCATTACCACTGAACACACTCATTCATTAAGTACGATCACAGGCAAATAAGGCTATTTCAGCCAGTAACTGTTTCTATTGGATGTTGTAAGTTTAGAATATCAAACTATAGGATGTGTCTGCTTGGTTAAAATTTGGTGAACAGCCATATCAACAGCCAAACGAATCTCACACCATATCTTGGACTTAATATATAAGCACTGCACCAGTGACTGATGCACCAGTCTAAGGTGCTGTTGTCTCTAGTTAAGCTGGAAATGTTCAATCAAGTTTATATGAAACTTATTACCTAAACTCATAAGACATCATTCTGTGGAAAAGACTATTAGCACATTTTTTTTTAAAGACACTTCAAATAAAGCATAATTGTTGACTTTGTGTTCTTGAGTTGAGCAAAGTGACCACACGGGATGCCCTGGTGGGCTCTGAAGGTATGACAGAAATGTATTTTGAAATTACTCACTATATATTTATATATTGGTTAGATTGCGATATTACTCTGACCTAAATACACTGCTTTGTGTGGAAGTTTTTCTCCCAGAAGCGGCAGGTGGGTCACACATTGCATATGTCTGGTTAGCATTAGCAATTTATAGCCAACAGCCTGTGTTGTTTATGTTTTTTGAATACATTTTTCAATTAATTACATCACTCTCTCTTGTACTATGATTAGGGTGAAGATCGGATTTTCTGTTTTTTAAGTAGGCCACAGCACTTCCTGACTTAGGGAATAGCTGCTCTAAAGTAAATACTCCTTGGGCCCAAAATAAGGCAGCTGAATATTTTTCTACATCACCTAGTGACTTTTTAAAGAACAGTTGCCATTTTCAGTGATTTGTTTTAATGTACGTGTTTAATCGATGCCTTAGTAAATATGTGTATGTATATCTTGAATATTGCACATTCAGACTCTACGAGCTTTGTGATTATAAATAACAAAATAAGATCACCGAGCTTTGAGCTGTGCTAACACATATGCCACTACCCTTTGTCGTAAGACATCCAAAGAATGTGCAAAAAGCTGGAAAACAATACTCAAATGACCATCCAGAAACATAATCTGGGGCTTAATCATGGGAGAAGAGATACGAATCCAGCTACGGCGTCACCCAAAATGTTGCTGCTTCCTTTAATTACCCAGCAATTAAGTTGCCTATCATCATCCGTCATCTGTCACACGGGGTTGTATTTTTTTCCGCCACATTATCATGTAAATTAGCGACTCTTCAATCAATTAACACACTGATCCTTCTCAGTTAGTGCTTTAGATAATCAGAGATAAGAATTATTAAAAAGCACAATACACAACTGTCATCTTTGACAGCAGGGACATTTGCATTTTCTGCCTTAGCTAAATTTTAAGCTTTTCTCAATATTATCAAACATACTGACCACCTTAATCCAGCAATGTGCCTGCTATCATTATGCATACAGATACCTTAAGATTATTGTTAATGCGCCTTCACATACACCAACTCAGCACAAATACTTCCCAAACTCCTAACAGACTCCATACAGTGTTGCACTCAGTTACTTTGCAGAGCAATTTAAAGAGAAATACATTTTCCCTGAGGTTTCAGCTATGTTTATCTCCCTTTTTCCCTTTCCCTTTATACCCTCCACCCCCTTCCTCCCCATCTCAATATTTCTGCCTGATGACAGCTTGATTATGCAGAAACTGTAGGAAAGACGAGAGGTTGGGAATAAATTGATATTAATAACTGTGATTTGGCTGGCAGCAGCTTGCCCAGCTATTTTCACATTTTGTTTATATTTGTGACATCATTCAGAAAAAAAATGAGCACTTGCTGACTTGAAGAGAAAGGGGGAATTCAATGATAAAACTGCAGTTATGCATGATAATCAGGGCTTATTTTCACGGTAAATGATATCTGAACAATTATTTAAATGAAAATGCACCTCTAGGCAATTGACCGACATTATACATTCAGATAGCTGTATAAAGGTAACCAAGACAAGGATAGCCAGCTTTTGATCACCTTTAAACTGAACAATTACGTAACAGAGCAGTGTCCCCAGACTAGGTTGTGGTTTACTGGCATTTAAGCAACATGGGTGGATCTGGCTGGTTGGTCATGGTATGTGGATTAGACAGGGAGGGGGCCAGGGAAGCCACAACATAAATATTACATAAAGCAAACAGGAGTGGATAGAGACAGAGACACCCCTTTGACCTTTTAGACATTATGCCTTGTTCTTTTTTGTTGGTCTCTCTTTCTAAAAATGGTTTGTGAATGCTTGCTCCAGTTTGAGCTGTTGCACTGGGAATATCTAGACGTTAACAGCATGCATTATTATTTGTAGCTGACACACAAACACACGTGCCATCAATCCCCGAGAGTCGACAATACACAAAACAGCGTCTTTAAACATGTATGTACTGGCACACATTTGAGAGACAGATTTGACACTCAAACACAAATGTCAAGCAGCATGAAACAGAAAGACTAATAATAAAACAAGGAATAATACTAACAAAAGCTGAAACAAAGCCTCACCGGGCAGGGCCTAAGCATGGAAGCAAACTGGAGCTTTGGGGCATGGCAGGTAATTAAGAAAACAAATGAGTTTAACAGCATGCTCCATCTTCAAGACATTTCACTTAATTTTACTGCGTATACACACAAATAATCTTAGCAGACGATCACAACTACATTAAAACAAAATCAAGTTTACACATATCACTGTTGTGCGAAATGGCACGCATTTACAACTAGTGGCCCACAAACATACAGTACGTGCACAGCAGAATGTAAATGAGTGGATAAGATGATAAATATTGGGAGAAGAGAGGCATCATTAATCTTTGAGGAGATGAGGTGTAGTAATTAAGGTTGCTGACACATGGCAGATTCCCATAGGGAGGCTGTGACAGAGTCAGACAGGGGAACAGCAAGCTTTTCTACCTGTGCCCAACACCCTCTTAGCGGGGTGCTGAGGTGAACCCTCACTGTCTGGCAGCATAGCTGACGCATCACCTCAGCTCAGCTCTCCTCGCCCTCCCGTACTCATGACGAGTATTTGAATCGCTTTTTCACCCCATAACCTGCCGTATCCACTCTTGTGAACTTTGCAGTTTTTCTAAAACAACAACTGCTTAATAAGGACAAAGGAAAGTATATACTCGCGAAATGTATGGTTGTGCAAGGGGGCACTTATGTAGCACACACGGCAACAAAATAAACTGTGACATTTGAAGGCTGATGTGATAAAGATCCACGATTTTCCACAGAAAAAGCCTGAAGCAATATGGATACATATTACATGTTTTTTTTACCGCAGTCCACTTTAAGAAAATTGAAGAAGTGCTTTAGAAATAAACAGTGTTACACAAAGGTTTTACACACATATTATATTATGTTAACTGATAAACTATCCTTACTCTACTGCTTTATACTTTCTCCTGTCAGGAACATTTGTATGAAAAGAATTACCTCCCACGACATATCAGTGATAGAAAACAAAATCATGTAGACAAGAGATAGCTCAGCGACATGCTTTTTCATATTCTTTTAAAACTAAAACTACACATGAATACGTTTGCCTCCTCACAGATGAGTGCTACACAGGCACTCGGCACGAAATTCATGTTTCTTTGCATCTTTAAAAAATATGGTTGCTTTCATGTTGGCCAGTTCTACAGCAGATTGTCGCTTCAGTACTACCAGAGCAAAAGCAGAAGAAAACAATTACAGCACAACGGTGACAGGCATGACAATAAAAACATAAAATAACTTTAAATGTGAAATCTATCTATCTATGAATTGCTAACAAGGATAGATGTCATGCGCTATTTATTTAAACATTAATACGTCAGGAAAATTAGATTAAGGCCACGTTTATAACTCAGTATGCAGCAGTAAAATGTTGTGAAAAATTACTTTCTGGATTGTTTTGAACTCCATAACTTGGGAAAAGAAGGTAAGCTTGCAAGAAATTTTTCACTACATAAATTAGATGAATATGGACAGACTCAAAATCTGAAACATGACAGCTTGGTGAACATTGGCAAGGCAGTAATTTGAGTTTTTATCTAACAATAACATTCATTCCTCTCCACTGTGTTATTTTATTAAGACTACCAAAATGTTATTCTGTATTTCATCGGGCAAACCAGATTTTTTTGATTTTTTTTAGGTCCGGTTAAAATAATTTTTGTAAACGTAAAACCTCTAAGACTATTCTAATTACTATAATTACCAAAATCTGTAACTTCTACAGCAGCCAGGGCAAATTAATTGTGTGAAGTTCTCACTTGATTTGGGCCACCAGCGACTAGCCGTGCAGCGCAAATTAACATAGTTTGAAAATTTATTTGAGTACTGAACATTGTTTAAACTGGGCGCTTGTGACTGACATATGAAATTTGATTTGCACTTCTTGTAAACTAAACAAGTGTGACTTGCTTGTTATTCACTGGATAAATGCACTCAGTGCCAACCCAGCATCAAAAGTGCCTGCTGGAGTCCACTCAAACAGAGGAAATAATCTGCATGTTTTTACTGGCGCTACTGTGTGTTGATTGGCAAATGCTTTGCTTGAATTATTCAGTGATGTTTGCTTGTCAGCATAGGAAATGTTGCATTTTTTGTTGTATTATCAAACTCTACACAACAAAAACATTCTGCCTTTGTGGAGGTGGGCTGCTACAGAAAATGTCAAATTCCCCACACAGCTCAAGCTGCTTTCTTTCCATATCACACTCGCATAAAGCTGTATGAATTCAATATAAGGCCACATCGATGTCGTCAACGTGGTAAAGCGATACTCGAGCTAGAACTCTTTTTTCCCATCAATAATTGGTTATGATCTGGAGAAAGTTTTGAAGTAAAATACATCCTCTCATCTACACTTCTGTTATATGTCTGCAACTTGTCTGCAGTTTGTAGTCTCACATTTGTCTAGTTTAAAAAAATAATTGATTTTAACATCTTGCCGTTTCTTTGTATGGCGCTTAATGATACGACTCTGTCACAGCATCTCTGTTGTTTTAACCCCACTGCTCGCCTGTGTATCGATTGGGTCATCTGACCTAAAACAGTTTGCTGTTTTGTGTCTAGACTTATACACAAAGGGGGAATCACGCATTTGGAGGTTGAGCGTAGACCGCGCAACAACCTGACTCTAAATATCAGGAGTGCTGCCTGGGGATTTCTTTTTTATCAAACCACAAATGGAAGTTTTTGCCTTTAGAACTTTTTGTTGGCTTTATAACTTAAGGGGCTTTCAGCTATAATGTCACTACTGCTGAGCAAGCTCATGCAGCAACTGAAGCAATTCAAATTAATTGAACTTGCACGCTATGAAGGATACCCACAGGACCAAGCAGACATGTCAGGTGTGTATTTAAGAGGCAGGTAGTTTGTTAAAGGTAGGCGTCATGTGTAAACATAGCTCCTGTATGTGTTCCTCCCCAACAGCTCTACAAATCTATTAAAGTATCTTACTGTGGGTAATGAAAAAGATTTGAATTTACTGCTCTCCCCTATGACTTCCCCTGAATTGTGCTCTGAACTCAGATGCAACTGTAGCATGTTCTGTCTGAAAGCCTTACTCACTTACTCATCCTCTCATCCAAGACCTGAGACAACTGAGCTCACATTAGGTGATAAATATGTAAGGTAATCCTAAACAACATGGTTGTGAACACTGTACTGTACCTAAATTGGGGTTGTTGTCTTATCCTTCTGCTTTGTTGTTCATTTCTCTTTCTAGAGCATGGAATAAACTCACAAATCACTACCTCGTTTACCTGCACCTGAAAACACGACAGAATGATATGAAAGTGAGCAGGAACGTTTAAATCTTTCCCGAGAGCGTCCATTTTTTTGGGCCCTTATTTTGTAATTGGACCATAGACTATCCAGCTGGACTAGTGTGACTGATCTGATGTTCAGAAGGAGGAGACCGTGCTGAACTGCAGACATTCTGGAAACAAGAATGTGCTGTCTAATGAGAACAGACCTACCATCACACTGAACATGTCACAATCCCCCTGCCCCACGTCACAAGTTTCATGCTCTGAGAAATCCAATCTATCATAATTACATGGGTGTCTGCCTATATTGATCACATGTTAGTCAGGCAAGACTGACAGTGAGCAGCGAAATTAAAATAGATGTGTGAGTGCCAGGCATGAGCTAAGGGACTTCTGCTCCACTTTGGCTGAGCAGTTCACGGATCTACAAGCTTTTAAGTGTCATTTTGATAGATCTCTTTCTCCCTCTCTCACTTTCTCTCTTTCACAGACACACATACCGATTCATGTAACCTGACATATACTACAGACATAGTACACTGCACAAATGCAATTTATTTATTTATTTATGTGCGTGCTTGTAACTCAAGTGCAGCTCGACAGCATTGTTTGTGCATTGACTCAGCGCTGCTGGAAACAAATGTAATGCTTAAGCAGTCATGTGTTGGAAATCCACGAGTTATATTTTACAGTCGCTAAGTTGCATAATCTGTAGGAAGTGACGGCCACACCAAAACGCGAAGACCACAATATCATGCTTTCCCAGATGATAATGTGCACCTCACCATTATGTTGCCACGTTTAACACAAAATGTGCATTATCATCCTGTTGTCACACTGATGTAATCCTTTTTCTTAATCAGCCAGTTCACAGGCACCTTTCTTGTTAAGTCTTCACAATGGTCATAACAGAGCAGAGGGATTTTTTTTCCACATTTCAATTCAATTGCTCTCTCTTATTTCCATCTGATATTTTCTCGCTTCCCTAATATCTTCCACCAAATTTCTCCACTGAAGGTGACAGAGTGTTTTCATGATTCTCCGCGGAACAGCCGAAACCTTAATGGACCCTAATGATAGGCTCACAAAGACCAAGGGGACAGTTGTACCATCGCAGATAGAGAGATGAGTGAAGAGAGAGAGAAAACTGAAAGATGGTGTTGTGAAGAATAGGTGAGAAAACACACTGGAGGGAAGGAACGGCTGGAAAAAAACGTGTTGATGGGACTGAAGTGAATGTGAAAGAGGAGAATAGACAGCTAAGAGAGGGAAGGCTGGCAAAAGGGATTTGAGAGGTGCAGTAATTGGTGTAGCAAAGACAAATAGAAACAGACAGAGTGATTGAGGGAAGGTGATAAAGAGATACTGTAGATACCAAGAAACAAGAACACCCACAGTGTGTGCAAATGACCCATAAAAAGATCCAAAGGCTTTAAAAATTGAGCTTTTTACAGGTCGGATAAAAATATGTTCAGCTTCACTCCTCCTTTAATAGCAGGCAGGAGAGAGAGCTGTTGGGGGCCTGCGTTGTTTCCCCGAGTGTTAATGTGCTGCTTTCCAAAAATGCAGATGGGCAACAATCAGCTGGCCAGCTATGGAGGGTTCATGACACACAGCTTTCGCCCTCAGCAGCACATGGACGGCTGATGGAGAGACAAACAACGTGTAAATGCACCAGGTGTATGCGTGATCACATCCTGGCCAAAGCATGCATCTGCGAGCGCACCCTGTTCCAGTGTATGTGCGCACACACAGATGAGAAGAAACGCAGTCGAACTTAACAAATTTGTGTACTCAACATTAGCCAGATTACGGCTCAGTGGGGAGGACAGCGGGAAAGAGAGAGAGAGAGAGCGAACAGAAAGAGCGACAAGATAAGGAGGGAGGGAGTAAGAAAGCAGGGTACGACTTGTCCCTGTCCATCTTTTATCTCCTAGCAATGAAAAGTGGCTCATTTAGTATTGGAGTCACACACTGACATAGTCAGGGAGGGATCAGGGACAAAG
Organism: Simochromis diagramma; assembly: GCF_900408965.1. NCBI lineage: Eukaryota > Metazoa > Chordata > Actinopteri > Cichliformes > Cichlidae > Simochromis > Simochromis diagramma. The sequence goes on from NW_024386883.1 coordinate 4,017,873, forward strand.
AATAAGAGCCTTTTTTTTTTTTTTGTGGAAATAGCTACTTGGTAGGGGTAAGAGTTCTGACGATTTGGGAACTGGATATCATGAAAAAACAGAAGGAGAATTAGAAAAATAACAAGGAAAAGAGCAAGGACTTGAAAAAGTAAAATAAAGACTAAATACAATAAGAAAGGGACTCAGATGTGTTATTTATTTGTTTCACTCCAAAAGCGGACATGATCTAGTGTGATGAACGGCCGTTTGAATATAGAACGAATGATTCAAAAAGTCTATACATAAACCAAGAAGGCAGAGGGGTGGGGGGTGTAACATCTAAAGAGTGCTGTCATACACCCAGAGACACACAGTGAAAAAAGTGAGAGTGACACATTCAGTTTTCGAGGATAGAACCAGTGCATGCAGACGGGCCTACATTAGTATTATTCATATGATACAGAAGCCCATCCATCAAACACATACAAGAAAATAAAGATGGTAGGAGAGTAGATGAGAGGAAGGAGGGGGATGAAGAAAAAAAAATCAAGTCGAGAACAATCTATCTAAACAGCAACAACAACAATGACTAAACTGTGATTTCATGCTTGTGACACGTGCTTTGATCTGCGGTCTCAGGGAAATGTCTCGGCGTGTTTGCAAACACTTGAGCAAGCATGCACGCGACAGAGGGAGTTTGTTACCGCGGACCTAGCGGTGGAAAGCAAGATTGTTAGAGCTATTGTTTTGTGAAGGACAAACCTGAAGGTTGCAATCCAGCGCAGCTTCCTATCACATCCAGGCAAGCCAGGGATGTAACGAGCTGGGATGGATGCAGTCTGAATTGCGTTTTAGTGCATATTTCAAAGTAGGACACTATTCCCGAGACACGCTTTCCTCTCTTGCTCTTTTTCTCCGTCACGTAACACTTATAACTGGGGTTAACAAAGAGGAGTTGTGTGGAAAAGGTGTGGAAAATATGCCTGATTTTAGCGACCTGAAACTGAAACACTGCTTACTGATCACTTACTTTTCAGATTTCACATTTTTCAGACTTTTACAAGACTGTGAGTTATATGAGGGCACGATGTGCTGATTTGCAAACGAGGAGAACTTCATGTGTTTGACTTTCGGTAACAATATGAGAACAAAATTCAGGGCAGTGTTTAATTCCTAGTGACATTATAACAACCATGAAACAAAGGAACAGAACATTCCTCACATTAGTTCCACTTTGCTGTCCTTTAATTTAGTGCCTTCTTTATGATCGCTGTTAAGACAGAGAATTTACAGTGTTTTATATTTTTCCCTCATCCACTTCTTTTCACTTCGACTGCTATGAGGCTTCTTCTTGATTCGCTTCTCCTCCTTGTGTGTCCTCAAAACCCCCTCTGTCATCTGTTTCTCCTTAGTTTGCATATTTTTATCATCTATTTGCCAGATCGCATCTTAAACAAATGTGTTGCACTATTTGAACTTGCTTTTGCGAATAATTCACGAGTTAATTTTGAAATTAGTTAGAGAGATAAAGAGCCACAGAAAAAACTTTACATTGCCCGATATGTGATCTTGAGAAACTTCTGTGGACAACGGGTGCGTGCACACACACACATACATACACACACACACTTGTCCCAGTGGATAAGATTGCATGGACACCCCAATGTTAAGGTCACCCTCAAAGTTCAAAAACCATCACTTTGTTTCTAAACCAGTCTTCAAATGAATCCTGATAGAAGTCACTAATGCAATCAACCTTTTGGCCTCAATCCCAAACCTCCATTCTCCATGCAGGGCAATGTGGGCCCTGGTGGGGCAGAGGACAGTAACACCCCCCTCTAAGGATTCATGAGATTGTTACACAAAGATAAAAATCAATAGAAAAACCGTGTACGAGCCCACGCACCTCTGTTCTGTTAAGGACAATTGTTTGACTTTAGTTCATTTTCCCACCCTTACCACTTTCCTTAACCTCAAACACTAAATGCTTTCTCCTCAACCTATCTCTAACCCCATCAGATTGTTAGCTTTTTAGCTCTTTTCTTTTTTTTTTTAACATCAAAGCCTGGTAAATGCTTGCTCACAAGTGCCAATTTCTGGGTTCTTTGATCTTAAAGTGTCACAGAATACTTTTTGGAGCCAGTGAGAAAGAGCACATGCATGGGAAGCTTACACACACATACGAGAACATACACAAATATCTGTCAGTGTCATCGCCCTGTTTGAACGGAGAGTTTATTGGCTCTGACTTGGACCACAGTAAAATCCTCCCTAGGGAGTCCGTGCTCCCTTGAGGTCAAATTCCTATCAGTGCCTTGTTTGATCTTAGTTTTGTACCAGTGAAATTGGGAAACCAGCACAGCACGCTGTTGACATCTTTACAGTCTGTGTGTAGGAGCTAGCCTGTACATTTGTTGTATAAGAGGTAATTAAGAGCAAATTTGGGAGACATTTAGAGAATTTCAGAACAACATGGGCTCATGGAATAAACAAATTAATAACATGTTACTTAAAAAAAAAACTCAATTCAGATCTGAAGCCAAATAATACATCCGCTTCCTCAAAACGGCTAGGATTGGTCAACGCTCTCCTCCAGTGTCATACAAGAAGTCTGAAGCATCTGCTTTATGTAGATTTGTTTCTGAAAGAAGGAGACAGAGCAAAACAAAGTGCAGCATTCATGTGTCTGAATAGAACGGTGTGTTTTTCATTACTATGCTTTTGTGCCAGTGAGCCCAAGAATGATCTAATATAAAGGCTGGACTCTCAATTTGTGGTGTTTCTCAAACCCATATTTAACAGCAACAAAGCCAAGAGTCCAGACCACAGTTTCCACCCACTCAATCTAACTTCTTTTTACATCCACCAAAAGGCTCTACTTTTATCTTGAGCAATTCATCGGGGACACATATGGGGACCATTCTGGAAAATAAACGTGTTGAGAAATAGGCTGTGCACCCCCGTGTGCTCTCCTACAGTACAGTTTTATATCCAGAGATATAAAATAACAACGACTGTATTTCCAAAGGGAAGCAGCCACATTTTTTTTTTCTTCCATAACCACCAAGAAACAAAAATAGAAACTACACCTTAAAGCACAATGTTTTGTGCTTCAGTAAAAGATATACCAAAGTTCATTATAGCAATACAGAATTAGTTGGGAGAAAATCTGACCACCTTTGTTCTGATTGCTTTTCTATTTTATAAAGCTAGTACATGTTTTATATAATATTGTTAAAGTCTGTAACAAGATAAAAATGGCGTGAACATTTCTTGGAATAACTGTGGACTGCAGAATATTTCATATAGTGTAGAAGATGAAAAGTACACAAGTATAAAAATCAAACCTGATAAAAATAAGCGTGTGTGTGTGTTTATGTGTAGATCAGTGCACACATGTGCACTCGCATACACATTTAGGTTTTGCAGTTTAGGTTTTGAAACTGTTACAATAATACTTTTGTAAAATGAATAAAACTGAAAAAAAAAAAAAAAAACCCAGCACATGCAGGGTTTGGTGAGTAGGCAGGGGAATGGCAGGGTGTGTGTGTAGCTGACTAGTGCAAGGTTCAAATCTGTGACCTTTCATAAACAGGACAGTCGCTCTGACTGCTCCACCATCTCGCTCCGTGTCATGTCTCAAACGTGTGCCCTATAGTGCACCCACAAAACAATATCGCCCAGTTATTTGCTGGCTTGAGCTGCAGACACTGTACTGCGGGTTTCTGAGCTCTGTTATTGCTGGCTTCTTCTTACAGACTGAGGTAAACCTCTGAGACACAGTCACAGAGACACGGCTGTGTTCATACACACTGTAAACACTTTCTGGCTCTGTGCGCTTGTCGTCCTTTCTTCTCTTTAGCTGTCTCGGCTAACTTCTTGCTGAACACTTTGCTCTGTGCGCCAAGTCCAGTCTAATTTCAGCAACACACCTATACCCCAAGTCAAAGGGCGTGCATAATCGAAGTGAAATGAAGAATGAGGGTGTGTGTTCATAAAGCGCATGTGGAACCATTGCGATGCTTCTTGATTTACATACTGATTTAAGAGTAGCCCACTACACTTAATGAGCTGATTTCAATTTGCACACTGACATATGAGCTTACTCAAGTATTAAGTATAATTTCCATTTCATTAAAACAGAGTAAATTTGAGTACGTTAGTCACTTCTCATTTCAACTACATACGAGTTGAATTTTGAGTGGTTTTCCTTTTGTTTTTTTTATTTAAAATTTTTCAGATACACTAAAGGCAACTTATGAGGGGTACTTAAATTGATTTTTTTAGTGCATTTCATGGATTTGAGTGTGTTTGATGCGGTTTTTTCACTGCTTTAGTAGAGTCTAGACACGCCAACTGCTGTATAGGGTTAGGTCTTTCCAATAAACTGAGAGTTGTGTGGGTTTGCTGTGTGTGTGCATATGGGTGTGTGTGTGTGTGTGTGTGTGTGCACTTGTGTTCACAATCTAATGTGCCATCTAAAATGATGTGACAGCTCTTGCAAAGGGAGGCTATGCTAGTCCTGAGCCAGTGTAGAGGTTGTTTACACCCCAGAATGTGACACATCACACAAGAAAGGGAGGGAGGAAGGGAAACTGGCAGAGAGGGCGATGAGATCTGACAGCTTTCAAAGTCTGTTCTTTGTTTCTGTGATTATATCGTGTGTTCATAAAAAAAGCAAAGAAAAAAACAAAACAAAGAAATGCACAACTCTGTGCTCAAGTCTTTCACTGACTTTTGAGCGCAGTATTTGTTCACTGGCCTGTGCAAATCAGGGCAGTCTAGAGTATCTAGCAATGGAAACGGCAGAGTCAAAACAAGAGGTTTCTTTTGGTCAGAAACTAGTTGGGGGAAAGGAAGCCCTATAGCATAACAGAGGGCACATCACATATTAATGCTATATATCTTTATGAAAGAACATGAGGCTATAAGTGACACTCCATAAACAGCTGTGAGCCAGTTTCTAGAGCCCATCACCCTCTCCTTCAAGCTCTTCCCAATAAGTTAAATTTAAAATGACTTTTGTTGGTCTTTTCCAGTCAGTCATTCTTTTTTTCTCCTTTCTATTTTATGATGAGCCAAACCAGTAGTTAATGACTCCAGTAACCACTTAAAAAAGGAGAAAACAGAAGGGTGGTCTCCATTGCAAGAGCAGACATGTATCCCAGATGAGTAATACTGTGCTAATGCAAACCAGATGCGTGTGTTTTGCTACAGCTGGGGTTCACTGCACGGCAGCCTTTTTATGGATGGCGGATTTGCCTGCTATGTGATCCAATCAAAGCACACCGAGATGGGACAACAGTTTCACTTTTGCTGAGGGTTCATTCGTTACTATTTCAGTAGTCAGGCGCACTCTGCATGATCAAAAGTCTGGGTGCTTAATGTTTTACTAGAGACAGCTGGGAAGGTGTCTGTACATGTGTCTGCCCAACAGCCTGTGTGTGTGTGTATGTGGAAGGGAAATGTTGCTTATTTATGAAAGTGCTTGTGTGCCTTAGCGTCTGATGAGCATGAAGAGAAGACAGAGGGCACTGGGAGGGGCTGCTAATGTCCTGGTGGATAGAATGAGGTTATAGAGGGTTGAGCTCAGCCTTTCAGTATCATTAAGCTGGGCTTGGTGAAGAGAAGGGGGGATAATGAAAAGAAAATCAGATACAAATAAAAGATATGAGACCTGCTTAAACTTTTGTTTTTGTATGTGTCTGTCATTTAATTACCCATGTGCTGGGGGCATAAACCTGCGCACATCACTCTGGGGAACCTGCTCCCCTTTGGGGGAGAAAAAAAACGTCATTCTTATTTTATTTTTTCCCTGCTCTCTGTTGAAACTTTATAAGAGTTTAATGGTGATGAACATTCAGTTCAGTTTATTGTATATCTGACTTTTCTTTTATTTTACCTGTATTTTTTTAAGCACAGTAAGTACACGCACTCCACTGTGGAGCCTAACAAGTGAAAGATCCCCAGTTTGATTCTGGGAGGAGACACAAATCCCTTTGGGGTTGCGTCAGGAAGGGCATCCCGTGTAAAACTCTGCCAAATCAAACATGCGGAGCTACCCGCTGTGGCAACCCCTTGTGAATAAGGGAGCAGTCGAAAGCAGCTTTTCTACTTGTACTTTTTAAGCCCCTGTGGATGTGTGTTTTTGACATACAAGAAATACAGATTCATGGAAAAATAAATATTGGCCACAGTCTTCAAACAGCATGATTCCAAATGTTCATCTAGTAAGGCAGAAAGGCAAGTGACAACTTCGGGAATACAAACTATGTTAATGCTACTATCACCAGTGAGAAATGAAGAGGGCTCATGGAACAAAACAAGAGTTTTCTTACATCCAAACATCATTTGCATGTAAAAAAAAAAAGAAAAAAAAGAAAAAAGGAAACCTCAAGTAAAAAAACAAAAAACATTTTCTAAATACTGAAGCATGGGCTCTACCTGGTAAATGCCAGGGACAGAGTAGAGTTGAAAGGATTTTTGGAGTTTTTTGGAGAAACATGTCAAGTTTTTATTAATGCAGGACCTTATTTTGAGTGGTATGGATCTAAAATAAGCAGTACTATCTAGTATTACAGATATCAAGACAAATACCCGAGGAACAGCTGTCAGCAGTCTCAAGTTTATAAGCAGAAACGGGGAGAAGAATGACTGTTATGTCTTTATTCATCACTGAAAAATCCATCAAAGACCACATGGGACCGGTTGTGGCTACTCTTCATCTTTATGAAAATAATTATGAAATATGGTTTAGAAATTATGTATTATCTCTACTGTGAGCATTCTGAGAGTGGCCTACTATTTTTAAATACCGTGGTTATGAGAGAAGACTCTGAGTGAGCTGGGATCAGTTGCAGAGAGGCCCTTTTACATACTGCTGTCTATCATGGACAATGCCCCTGCACAGCATACTAGCTAAGAGGGGCATGTTGACAGGCTGTGATCACATAGCTGTGTGGTGGCAAAGAAACTCCTTTGGCTGTGGAGTTATCAGGGTCTTCAAAAACTTTCAAAGGAGGTGGAGGAGATTGAGTCTTGAGGGCCTGGGCTGCAGTGGTGAACACTAATGTCCAAAGTCTTGTCACTTAGCCTCCTTTTCACCCATTTTCAGAGGAATGTTTTTTTTCTCATGTCCATAAGACAAAGGAACAAATGCAGCAAAGACCTGACAGATCCCTCTGGCCTTTAAGCTGCCAAAGCATCATCAGGGATGGTCTTAATGGAAGAAAGGTTGTCAAGAAGCCATTCTTAAGGAAGGGAATCGGGGATATGCCAGATTACACTAGAACTGGACTGAAATTCAGTCAGTGATGAATCCAAATTTGAAAGTTTGGGGTTTTTGTCAAGGGCAGCAGAGAGGCGCACACAATAAGTGTCAACAACCATCTGCAAAACAAAGTGGAGGCTCTGTCAAGGTTTGCATGTCGGCAAGTGGTGTTGGGGATGTTGTCTAAAATGACAGAACTAAGAATACAGAAATAGCAACTGCTTAAATTCTAATATGATATCAATGATCCTAAACACACTGCCAATGCAGTAGAAGCATACATGGAGGGAAAAAATGCACAATCGGTGACTAGTAGCCTTGCACCTCAACATTACTGAGGCAATGTGCAATCATTTTACAGAGAAGGGGAAAGAAAAGCAGCAACCTTCCAAAGAAAAGCTTTAAATATCTCCCCTGAGGACTAAAGAAATGACGAAAAAGCTTGCCTAACAGAGGTCAGGTGACGATTAAAGAATACAGGTGGACATACCAATTACTGACTTTCAAGCTATTAAAACTAACTGTGTTAGTGTTTTTACAAAAATACTGAAAGAAACATCTGGTATTGGAAAATAGAAATGAGCGTTTTAATGGAGCATAGCATTTACTAAAGTTATAAATAGGATGAGAGAAACCTTGTAATACATGTGCAGTTCTCTGTACAAATAGCAGTAAGTGATCACATGAGGCTTTTAAGCTGATATCAGTCCACTTCATGTTTGTACCAACAAATCCCGAGAGAACAGGAAAGTAAATGTCACAGCCTGCACACGACATTCTTTAGTGATAAAAATCACAATGCGAGAACTTTTGAAGCAAAGTGTTAACAAATGTATTTTGGCAGAAATGATCACTGTATTTTTGTTTGTTCCAAGAGCTGACTAGGGTGCCATGTCTGAACTGGAAAAACTAGCACTAGGAGCTCAAACAGTAGATGCCACCTGCCATGTAGCACTATCTCAAAGAGCTGTTATCCTGATGCTATGCAGCCTATCGTCACATCCAAATTAAAACACAGTTTCAGGTTGGAATCACTAAAATCTATGGATATCTCCACCACCTTCAACTAAATGATTTTTATTTAGATGACACCAACCACACCAAGAGTCTTTACAGTAGTTGAGCTCCCAAATACAAGTGGAAACAGAGAAAAGGAGACATGAACTCCTTATTCCTTGCTTTTGGGCATATAACGTTGGCAGTAAGAGAAAAGTGGCATCTCCTAGGATTTATAAAGTTTTATTATATGTCAGGCTGTGTGCTTCATGATATTGCTTGGTGATCTTTCCTGGTTAACCCATGTTGAAAGAGACAAACTGAACATTTCTACCAAACATGAAGCAGTGCAGGTTCCTGTCAACAAGACCTGCCAGAACTACTAGACCTTATAAAACCTTCCTGGCAGTGGTTGGGGAGACCAGGTTTGCAGTTTTATATGTATTTAGAAAGAGAGGTGAAATGCTTCTGGCTTTACACTTTTTTCTGACTTTTTGAATTAATTTGAGGAACTGAAAAAGTTGAGATTTGATGGCATACTCAGAAAGTTTCCAAAATAAGTGTGAACCTGTCATTACTGAAAATAAACACTGAATGCTTTCCCATCACTTACAAACCCAGTGCTTCAGAGAAGAAGGTTTCACCACACACTACTGCATTACTGACTCACCTAAAGAGACACAGAGAAAGAGAAAATGTAAATGCAGAGAATGAGGCAACTACGGGAGGAAAAAAAACCCAAAACAATTTTCATGAAATTGCAGCTACTTTTGTACATGAGCTTATCTTTGGGAATTATCTAATTATTTTAGAAGCAATATACATTTTGTCATTGTTTAACTCTAATACTACATATAAAGATCAAATTTGTGAATTGCACTGTAGGCGTATTTATTAAGGCTTAAACAGAGCTATCGATAAATGCTTGCACTTTGATACACTGCGTCCTTCCATATTGGAGAGCAACTCATTGGAGGAGGATCAGGATGTCTTTCCCCGCTGAGTGACGGATGGAGATTATAGAGGGGGTGGAGAGTGTGTTTATTTGAAGAAAGAGATGCATGTCTGTGTAATTGTGTATATGTGTTTCCAAGGATGCGTGCAAGTGGGCGGATGAGATCCTGGCATCTTGTGAAATGATGAGCGATGTGGTTCAGTGTCAGCCATCGTTGGCAGTTCCAAATTATGAAAGGCGCTTTGTTTTCTGCTTTTTAAAAATTCTATTGTGTTTGACTGTATTTGCATCTATTGATGACAGATTGTGCGATGTGTAAAATGACGTCCAACAAATCTGTTAATGAAATTTCTTAAATGCTGGAATCCGCTTGCTGTCCAAATTACATGTCTGTAGGGCTGCAGAGTAAATAGTCACATACAATTAAGTTACGTGAATACGTTTCTAAGCATATGTCCTGTATTTATTTAATAGAACTACAGCATGATGGGAGAACTACAGGTTTCTATAATAATCTGCCCCAAACTGCATGTGTGTGAGAAAATAAAGTCAAAATGGACAGCGAGCGAGAGTGCAGGAGTAATGAGCCCTGGGTTGAAGTCAAAAGCAGAGTAAAAGCTCATCTCCTCCAATCACACAATAGCAATGCTAATGAGGCATGAAGAAGGAACCTTAAGAACTAACATTAGACAGCTGAACTCACCTCAGTGAACAAAGTGATCTTTAGGATGTGGAAAATAGCTACTTTTCTTCAGTAAACACATTAATGCCTCTTTGAATTGACTTTACATCATCATGAGCAAACGCCTAATCACAGCTCACCCTGCTGCTGTTGCTGCTGTGCAACAAGCTCAGCTCCACCTGCAGGGGAAAGATGAGCAGTGTGTACAGAGGGAGCACATGCGTGAGGTGCGCAGCTGCACTGACATGGATATAGACACTCTAATGTGTTAATGGAAGCTTTATCCATCAAGATTCATCTGGAGCAAGTGCTGACAAGGTGAAAGCGAGTGTGTGTCTGTGCATGTGGGAGTGGATGTGTGGGTTCAAGTGTGCGACGGCTCTATGTGACGCTGCAGCGCAAGCAGAGCTGCCAGGCAGGGTGAATCTCCGCTTGTGGAGTAGCATGAAATGGGAGATGATGCTGTCCTTTCTAGAGGGAGATAAGCTAAAGGATCCATAATTAAATACTGAAAGTAGGATTGCTGCCCTACAGATTTTATGGCACTCATTTTTTTTCCAAGCTAAAAATGGTATAGTGTGTGGACACTATACTTATGTACAAACTTATTTACGAAAAGGCTAATATTATCACTCATTACACAACCTCACACAACGGCCTTTGTTTTCCTGTAATGTTTAATCTACATAAATATATTAACTTATTTAACAAGGATCATGGGGAAGGGGATTAGTGGGCAAAGGTTGAGAGGGTGTGGGGGCTGGAGCCAGCTGGCATTGGGAGGTAACTTAGACTCAAATCCCCACTTACAGTCAATGTAGAATCACCAGTGAACCTAAAATTCCTGTCTCCCTGAGAAAACACTTGCACAGGATCCAGGCAGGTTCAAACCTTTTGCCTCTGAAACAAGTGCTAGCCTTGAGTGCTGGCTGTCCACTAGCAATGTTTTTTTTTTCATTAAAATCTGATGAATCTCCAGACAAGCAACTACTAAGACAAGAACAATATTGTTGTCAAACACATTCAAAGCCTCATCCACTCCACAATGACCGAAATGCCTTTAAGTGTTTTTGTCTGGGCGCAACCTCAGAGTTGCCTTGTGACTGCTTGTAAATCCCCAAGATAATTACAGTGTCAAGCAAGGAAAGAAAGAAAAACATCTTTGCCTGTGTATGTGATAAATGGGATGAAGGGGAAAAAAGGACTCCTATCAAATTCTTCTTTTTTTTTATTGTTATTATAAGAGATCACGAAATATCACGAGGACTACTCGCTGTCAGATCTGTGCACGCCTTCCCTTATTTATTTTTCTTTCTGGAGGCTCATGTCTGCCTGGAAATATAGTGCTATATTTCCAGGTCAAAGACTGTGGATTATACTTTGATATAATATACAGTGTAATTAGGCACGGTCTGGAGTCTAGCCGGCCTTGGCCTCAATGCCCACAATACAAGATGTAATGACGAATGACAGTTTAGAAACTGCTACAGTTGTTTAATCAAGTGCATGAAAAGCTAATGACGGAGTCTGAGAGAAGTAAGGAACTGTCAATCTGCTATTATACACTATACAAGAAATTCACCTTACAACTGACAACAATACTGAAACAGTCCGTTCTGCTAGTCTAGTTTTTTTCACCCCCCTCCTTCCCATGTGTATAAAAGCAGATGAATAAGTGCTATACCGTAAAAAATTTGGTTCTTTCACTGTGCTCATGTGGTTGCCACTTTGCAATATCAAGCTAATCAATACCCCCCCCCCCCCCCCCCAAAAAAAAAGAACAAATCTATCTATCTATCTATCTATCTATCTATATATATAGATAGATAGATAGATAGATTTTGCAGATATATGTAGATTTTCATATATATATATATATATATATATATATATATATATATATATATACAGTTTATATATATATATATATATAAACTGTAGTCTAAAGTATCAACTTTCTAAATGATAACTGCCCTTCTGATTTACAAAACATTGAATAAATCACGTATCTAATTATTTAAACAGCATTAATCTCCGGTTAAGCAGAATAAGTTTTACCCCTGATTGCACTTGTTAACAGTGTTGGATGTGGTCTTTTGCACCTCTAACCCAAAAGAAGCAGTTGAGTCGCCACTGAAAGTCAGCAAAAGCACGTTTGTCAGGGTTCACTATTCTTTAATTATTTCTCTGATTTTTCAGGATTTTTTTTTTTTTTATCTAGCACATTTGAGACTTATTGTTAAGCTAACATCAGCTGTCTCAAAACTCCAAAAAAAACAAAAAAAACAAGAGAAAACTGTACTTTGTGTATTGTGGTCTGGCACTCAATGAGTTTTTCTTGGTTCTGGTGCCATGCAAAGCGGGCTGCGAAATGGATGAGCCTGGATGCCTATTCACAAGGTTTTGAGAGACTTTTGAGAAGTGGAGCATCATGCCAAAAGCATTCCTTCTTCCAGGCTCAACTGATTCTCTGTGGATATTTTTCAGACTAAGTGAAAATAGACTGTGTTGACTTGGACTGCATTTCTCTTTGTGAAACTGAGAGCTAAATGAAAGCCAAATTTCCTTCAGCATGAACCCATCCATATTTATTGAATTAAAAACATTCTTTCCAATCCTGAAGACCAAAGGTTTACCAGTTTTAAAACCCATTTCCTAATATCACACTATTTTTATATTCATACAATCAAAGACTCATGTTGTTTAGAGTAGTATTTCATATGCAGCACTGAAGACCACAATAGCCAAAGAATTTCAACATTAGCTACTTTCTCATTTTATCGGTGTCTGTATTAATAAAGTAAAAAGTTGGCTAATTAAATGTTAGACAGAGAGACAGATTGACAGTTAGACAGATAGATAGGGTTTAGTTAAAAAAGTGCAGTGCAAATATTAAAATTGTTTATATTGTATGAAGTTGTATAAAGCCGGAGTACCTGGAGACAGACCATGCAGACATGGGAAGAACATGCAAACTAATGCCAACCACTGCACCCCAGGTTTGCACTAAGTCTGGGTCCTTGGAAACAAAATATTTTAAAAATGAGGGGGGTACTCAAGACTTTTTTCACAGTCCTCCACACATATTAGAAAATGTCAGTATATGGTATATTTCATACATTTCTAATCTCATAACCAAGACTCCTGTTACCCCCGGAGACACCCAGTATCCTATTATGTTAAATGTCACATTGTCTCATCGCTCATATTCCCTTGTTTGTGAGCAAAATGATGAAGTGGTTGTGTACCCAGTTGAACAATTAACATTCAGTGTCAAAAGCCTTTGTCTTTGTGCTCCTGAAAATAATTACAAATTATCTTCACTCTCATGAACACCGTACTGAGCCCCCCCCCCGCCCCACACACACACACACACACACACACACATCTCAACATATCTTGAGCCAAAATGCCATTGTTCACTTTACATTCTGCTTTGTGAAGCCGTTATTTTAACTAGCTAATATTTAGATTTACATCCCTCCAAATGTGTGTGATTCCACAAATGCACAGAAAGAACCTCAAACTCTATGTTTACCCCTGCGAACGTACAGTATACTCAAGAAAGTGCCTGGCAATATGTTGCACTCTGAAAATCTTGGTTAATTTTGATCTTACTGTCTGTGGAAGCAGCCTGAAAATCTCGGCTCTACTCCAGTCAACACTGTCAGCAGCCAAAGACTAAACTCTGTCAATTTCCACACTTTGTAGTTCACCGAGTGTTTCTCTGCTTCTCACCACAAAAGCTTCATCCCTTTTTGCCCTGACACAAAAAACACTGAAAAAAAGAAGACATAAATAAAAATAAAAAGTCTTTTGAAGTCAAAAGAAAAATAGGACCGCAAAGAAAACGTTTTACACTCCACGTTCCTCATGAAATGTTCTGCTAATTATGACCATGGGAAAAAAATGTGTCTTTCAACCTAGAGCATGTAACTGAAATGTATCACTTTAAGCTTTAGAAAAATACGAAGGAGCTTTGACAAAAAAAAAAATCTTTAACTTTATTTTTCATTCTTTTTTGTGACTCTGAAAGTTGGGTTATTATATCAGATTGGAGAGGATATGAAAAATTTGGTAAAAGGGGAAAAATAACAATTGCAAACATATTACAAGTGCAATACATTTCCGTTTCTGATGCAGGCTAAATGTATTTATTGCTTTATGTTATGATGACGGTATAGGTTTTAAATAGCATTTCCACAGCCTCTGGGAAAATGTTTCTCATTATTTTCTGAGCGTGCTGTGCAGAGAAAAACGGGAAATCACACACAGATAAATCATAGTATTTCATCCTAAGCAAACCAAAATGTCAAACGGATGACTTAAAATTTGGCTAAAACAAACCGAAGAATGAGCAGCACTCTTTCAAGCTGTGCACATTAAAGCCATTCCGCATCATCATTAAGGCTCCAGTTTTTCAAACTAAAGGAACCTTCTCTAAGGTCTTTAGTTTCTTTAACACTACACAACAGCGTCAGCATATAAAAACTCAAGGACACAGGTCAAAATGCGAAATTAACAAGCAACTAAACCGTATTTGCACCATCATTCAGCGGCTTAAAAATGAAGTCAATATAGTTTTGCCACCGAGTTGATGTTTGCGTTCACAGCTTGTCACAGTTCAAAACCTTGAATTATTTTTCTAATTAACACAAACAGCGTGTCACTGGCTGATTCTGGGACGTTTCGGGATGTTCAGGAGACTCACCTCACATAAGTACAGCTGCTCAAGAAGCACTTCTCACCAAAAATAAATCTGAGGTCGGAAAATGAACACATTCAGCTGCTGCGCTAAATCACTACTGTGCTGAATTAACACAGTTCCAATTAAACCAGTATCACACATACACAAACGCCTTCCCTTTCGTCTCTCTGTCTCAAACACACACACAAACACAAAAAAAAAAACAACCACACTAGGCTGTAGGTCTTTAAACAGGGAGCGTTGGGTTACTGATAACAGCTCTAAAATATTTCTAATGAGGCACCTGCCAGGCTGTAGAACTGTTAATTCACCAGTAGATTCAGCTGAACAGCTAGACTCTCTTCAGCTCAGCAGGGGATGTGGACACATACAGAGCAACACAGGGAGCGAGAAAATTCATGGATTTTTTTTTACCTGTCAGATAGTAATAGATGTCATAAAACAAAAATTAGGCTTAAAAAAAAAAAGCGTTTATGCTACTAAGACGTATTTTACCACCGATCAGCGTTACCTGCCGCAGAGAGCTACACAACACAAAAAAAGCCTGCATATTCAACAACAACATGGCAACATGCTAACATGCCTAAATGTCAGCAAAAGCAGACAGGACTCTCACAAGCTAAAGCAAAAGTTAAAGAACAAAGAGCTGTGACATCTGAATTATGTGTCATTTTATCTTAAATTATTATCAGAGAGTAGTAGAAAGTCTGCCCACGTTAAAAAGAAGAAAAAAAATCCATCACATCCTTTGCATTTATGCAGGACTTTCACATTCAGCATCTGTTTTATGATAAAAAATGTCATTTTTTATGAGAACTATGCAAAGCAGTGGAGCAGGCAGGGAGGTAGCACAGTCAATAAAAAACAAACATGGCAGGTGCAGACTCTTCCTGTGCAGTATTTATGTTTAAGTCAGCTGTTTCTTAGACCCTCTTACTGTTTCTGACCTTTACAGCTGTACAGAGACCTGTTCGCTATAAAAGACGGGGGGGGGGAGCAGGCACCAGCAGGTCGCAGTTTATTCCTGAGTTAAGCTGTGCAGAAACAAAGTAACACATGTGCTCTCGTGCGATCAAACAACACTGTTAGCATTTGCACCAGCATCAATCTGGCGAGCAGCCAATCAAAATGAGAGGCAAAGATGATTCGAATTAAGGAATTATGTTGAGCCCATATAGTGCACCTTGCTCTAATGTCCCCTTTTTTCCAAAACAGATCACATTACCAGAAGTGAATCGTCTACTTTAGCCTTCTAAACTGATCTAGCCTTTTACGGTATCTTTACACTTAAAACCTTAATAATGTGTCAATGTTTGGGTTTTTTTTTTTTCTTATTTTGTTAGCTTTTTTAGTCCTCATATAGCCTGAGATTCTCCCTTGAAAATCTTGTAAAGTCGGAGAAACGGGTGTGAATAAAGCATTGTTTAGTTGTTGTGTAGAACTCACCCTAACTCACTCTGTGTGGATAAATCAGTACTTGTGTTTGAGAGAGAGTGCAAGAGAGGACAAATGCAAAAAAAGAAGAAAAAAAAGCAAAAGGTGGGAGATGTGTTGCTGTATCCAGAAGAGTGAGGTGACAGCAGGTTGCTAAAGAATTGATGAGTACAGAGAGGACATGTTTCACCTAAGACATTTCCTGCTGTGATACATGTCCTCCATGATGACTTCCTGACATCAATATCATTACAACCTGCTGAGGTGAGTTGACAAAGGTATCTGATCTCTATCTGCACTACCTTGCACTGTGCCAGCACAGTATGCATGGATCTGCGAAAGAAGAATACGTGTCTTTGGGAAGGGCATGCAGGGTTTTATAAGGATAGAAATATGGTGCATTATTCATTTTGAAATGGATTTTCTCTTGCAGCCCATTTGTTCATTTAAAATGTTCCCTATGAAAAAAAAATAACTTGAGATGACTGAGATGATCACTTTATGTAACCTGAGTATGAACTTGAAGACTACCATTTTTCCTCATAAAAACAGATACAAAAATAGATGCTTGGTATAGATTTGAAGCAGACACCGTGCTTGAGCAAAAGGGCTTTAGAAATGTTCTCTCCATCCATCATCAAAACTCTTAACGTCACTTTGAATTCAAGACAGACAAAGAAAAACAGTTACAAATGAAGACAAAGGCCACAAAAAGACATGTTTGAAGATTTTAAACACTCAACTGTCTCTGTCTGTGACTCTGTGCTAAAAAACAGACTGTTACTTATATTTATAATAAAAATTCAAATGATACACTAAGACTTTACTAAATAATTATTCAGAAGATTGATGGTTCCTTTCTTTTATTTGTGCAAAAATCTTTAATCACTGCTACATTTTTTTCTTGACATTACTATCACAAAACAAAAACTTGTGACAGTAAAAGGACAAAACTGACAACTTGTAAAAAAGCGACCACAAAGCATACAGTACCAGTCAAAAGTGTGGGCATACCTGAGGGCATGAATGTTTCCAATATCTGTTTAATAAAAGTTTAGTAATAAGTAAAAAGATACAAAAGACTGAAATGCAACATGAAGCCAGTGTGCTAAAGTTTTTATACACATAAAGTATTTTGGAAAATGTGAAAAATGTTTTAAAATTTAATGTAAAAATTTTCAAGTAAATCATCCTGGTCCTTTGTGATTTAGTTTTCCTCTCACTGAACTTCCTCCAAAGAACTATTTCATATTAAAGTCAAGCAGGAGCAAAATATACTCACATTTGGTTCAGAGTGGTGAAGAAAAGTTCTCGCTAAGGTCACAGTTGATGTTTTGTTATTGTTATTATACAAAAAAAGAAAAGAAATTATATATGCTTATGTGAATGCACCTGACTATCTTTTCTGTTCATTCTTCTCCTCTTAGCCCCCCAGTTCAGCAGAATACCTCGAATTAACAAACCTGAAACTGTTCACCTCTTTATCTAGTTGTGAAACCAACCTGCACACTCATGCATGTCTTGCCTGTTGTTTACAGTAGCTACAGACAGCTTGTGAATGCCCTAAAAATACAAATTGACCTCATCAATCTGATTCACCGCTGCAGTGCTTGTACAATGACCTTTTTAAAATCTTGACACACATAACAAAAAAATAGGCTGAAAAACAAAAACAGGCCAAAGAAACAGAGAAAATGAGACCTGACTGTGGTCTTGTCTTGACCGTGAAAACACATTAGAAACCACACCTCACATACATTCTCGTCTTTAGACAATTTAAATGGTTGACAATTCAGGTAGGACATTTTAAACACAGCACTTGTAACTGGTGAGTCCAAACAGTAGAGAGCCTGAAAGTGTATATCCATCGTCTACCTGCCTTTTACAGTCTTCAGTATCCATGGAAACAGAGAGATTTGAAAAAAGGTATCAGAAATAGGAATACTGAACTCTCATACAGAGCAGATGAATAGATACAGAATTAATTAATCTGCAAAATCCACACAGTATACTAATATGTGTTACAGCTGTAACATGCCCACGTTATATGGAAGTTTAAAGTCTGAGTGAAGGTTTTGATCAATTAAAGGGTAACACACATTAGGACCTTTAAACTTTCAACAGTGCTTCACTTCTGTGCAAGTCCCAGGCAGATAAACAGCTTAACAGAAGAGTATAAAAGAATAATGTAGATCTGACAGCAACAGGCTTTAGTTTGGCCTTTAACATGCCATCTGTCCAATCACCGCTATTTGGACTGTTTCTTCCGTTTAGAAGAAACAGTCCAAAAAGCGTACATTTTGGAAATGAATCTAAGTAATATTTTTATAAGATGTCATGCCGCATTTGTTCTCTGATTATATTTAAGCGTTCAGCACCTAAGTGTAAAGCGGATGAAATGAATCAATCCGTGTTTGTGCTTTTAGCCTTTTTAAAAACTGTCAGAAGCGTGCCTTTATTCTTCCTATTTGTATGTTTGTGTCCTGGATCTAGAATGTTACGATCCCAGTAATTTGAAATCACTCCAACTTCCCTCATAAATGTTGTTTGTGTTGGGAAGAAAATGTGCCCATAAACATTATTATTATTTTGCTGATGTTCTCATCCAGAGCAATTAAAATGAGTGCAAGGGTATTTAGCATTAAACAGGACGTAATGTAAAAACCTTTTGTGCTAGAACATATTTTTGGCTTGCAATCAAAACCTAATTTGAATGTACCATCTTACAAATGAACACCCTGAGAACCAGAAGCTCCACATCGTCAGGTACATCAAAAACCAGCTACCCGAAATAAACGCTGTATTGCCGATGCGCGTGTGTGACAACAAGACAGGAAAAAGGTTTAGCATTTTAATCAAAAAGACGTTCTCTCTAATCTGCCAAACACAAGAAATAATTTCAAACTAGACCAGCTGCCCTACCATGTAAAGGTTATGAATTTTACTCACGAAAAAAGGAGGCAACACTGGTTGATTTGTGCTCTCGAAATACATTTTGTTAGCTCAAAATGATCTCACAGCCAGCTCCAGTTAAGGCTGCACCACATGCTATTAACCCCATTTCTTACAGCTGAATCATTTAAGTCAGTATTTATACAGGTATTGATTGAATAGACACATACTCCTCTGCAGCGTACAGACAACGTCAATTATCTTCCCTCAGTTTTTCATGGTATTTACCCTGCTTCCTTGCAAAACTACTGTAAATAACGAAAAGGCCAATAGCTGTGAAAAGGCCAACAGCTGTGTTAGCTGTGGGGCAGCTAACAAAGAGCACACAGACCACAGCTGTAAATGTTCACACACCATGCTAAGCTGGGTTTACCTCTATAAGTGAAACAGTCAAATGGTTCACTTTCCCACACGGTCATACAGATAAGTGAAGAATTACAACAAAGAAACACAGCCAAAAAATGTTAAACTACCCTCATTTGTAATGTAATGCCTATGGTCATGCGTAAATACTGTGAGGGAAATAATTATTTGATCCTCTGCTGAATTTATAAGTTCAGAAATTAACTAATTTTGTGATAGTTTTATTTTAATGTAGAGAGACAGAATATTAACCAAAAGTCTAGGGAAAAAACCCACACAATACATAAAAGTTTTAAATTGACTTGAATGTCACTGAGTGAACCAAGTCTTTGATCCCAAAGCAGAAGCTGACTTTGTACTTGGTGAAGAAGCAGTAAGATGTTTCTTGTAGTTGGTCATCAGGTGTGCACACATTGCAGGAGGGATTTTGGCCCAACTCCTCCTCTAAACTCTCTAAATCGATTAAGTTTCCTGGCTGCTGCTTGGCAACCCGAAGCTTCAGCTCTCTAAACCGATTTTCTATTGGATTGAGGTCTGGAGACTAGCTAGGCTACTAATTGCACCAACAGTTGTCACTTTCTCACCAAACATCTTCCTGATGGTCTTGTAGCTCATTCCAGCTGTGTATGGGTATATAATCTTGTCCCTGGTGTCCTCTGGCATCTCTTTGGTTTTGTCCATGGTGGTGGAGAGGTTGGAAGAAACTGATTCTGTGGACATGTTTGCTTTACACGTATAACGAGTTGAGATCGGAAGGATTTGTTATAAACTGATTGATTGATTGGAGTCTGTGTGCCACATGGGCACGCTAAGATGAAAGTCCTATAAATACTAGAGACTTGTTTATTTCTTTGTAAGTGAACAAACTTAGAAATTCAACAGATGATCAAATAATCATTTCCCCAGGTTTGGGCATCATAACAGGAATATCTGAGCATCAGAAATGTCAAAAACCCTCATGGCAGACAATTATTCAGTGAAAGAAAAATCCTTGGATTCTGCATCCTCTTGATTGACGTGAGGAAAAAATAGTATGACTTCAACTTTTAATAGAATATGCCTCTATTCAAAATCAAATAGCTTTTAAAGAAATAGAGAGAATATATGAAATTTTGTTTCCTAATGAAACGTCGTTATCTGAGGCTCTCAACTCGAGCTGAACTGCGTCATACACATGAAACATGCTGCGCTCTCTTCACGTCATACACAGCTTCCCAATTTGGTGGTCTATTTAGGCTTCAAAATTTCCCATCTCTCACTCTGACACATCAGTGTCATGCTGCCCTGCATTGCTGCCTGCTGTTTCAACCCTTCCATTATCCTGGCATCCACCTGTAGCCTCTGGGGAGATACTGGCTCATCACTGATTTCTATATGTATGATATTTGCAGGGAGTGACAGGGTCATAGCATGGATACCAGACACCCTAAATTCCGCTTGCATAAATCATAAAGTGAGTTGTCCGGCTGAATTGCTTTTAAATCAGCTGATGGACAGTTCACCTGGAAATTGGATACAAATATATATACTTTTCTGGAAACGGTTTATATTAACAATTTGAAATGTTCTTCTTCATTTACAAATTCCCTTCAGTTTAAGTATTAAAAATAAGCAATGTCCTTTAAAGTAATTATTAACCACTTAGTAAACATCATCATTTATAATTTAATTGCTTGTTAACAGTAAAAAAAACCTGTGAAATAAAGCTTAATTGCCCATCAATTTACGATTTATTAATGATGGTTATTATAAAGTGTTAATAGCTTTTTACTTCAACCTCGCCACTACGTCACTAAAACAAGAATACACCGCAAGCGGTGCACGTGTGTGTGTAAGCATGCATGTGGTTATAAAGAGGACAAGTTCCACTTCAGAGTTGTGCCTTCCAAACGGTTCGCTGATTAAAGCATTTAAAGAAAATTAGCCGCACAGCCATCATAAATCTCCTTGCTTTTCTTTAATGAATGCTGCAAATCTCTCATTTCATTCCTCATTTGCATATGAAAAGCATTACCTTCACTTTCACTATCTCCGCGTTGCACAATTACAATTCAGTAAATGAGGGAGAGAAATTATTTAAGTTGTGATATGCAGCGCTGCTCGTGTCAACATCTGCATATCAATTTGCACCCAATACTCGACTCGGAGTCTGAAGTGGACCAGCTCATTCAAACCTTGGTGAACCTTCCCTCTGATTACAAAGTTATTATGCCTCGGCAGATGACACACAGTTATGACGCTCTATCATCTCAGATGATCCCTATGAACTTGGCACCATCATTCATCACTTCAGTGGCTAAAGAAAATATGATGCTAAATGAGAACAGGAAAGCATTATCAACTGAAGACAACATTGCTGGTGTTTCAGTTTGATGAATATTTGGCTTTTTGGGAGTAAACAATCATGCCTCAGATGGCTGCTGAGGCAGAAGGGAGGAATAGAGCAACTTCTGTATGGCATTCACAAAGGCCCCAACTTAATGGAAGTTTGAATTACCATTTAAATAGGATTTCTTTTGGGAGAAGGGGAGGCGTCATACAGAAAGATAAATTACATTGTAAACAATGTCAAAACAGTTTAATGACACATATGAAATGAAAGTACACACCCCGTGCTTTCTTAGCTACTGAGTGATATAAAGAGTGGACTGAATAAAAATGAGGCAGCCGGAGGAAAAAAGCAACTGTGCAGACTTGTTTTGTCTCCGACTGGGCCTGCACTTTTAATTGACTTGAATAAAAAACTCAATTACAGCATTCTGGCCACCGGAGGGAGAGAGAGTAAGCAACAGAGAGAGACTGAGAGGAGCATGGGGGGGAGGAGAAGCAGCAAGAGGAGTGAATGAAGCATGAGAGAGGAATGAAGGAGTTATTGGGTCAGAATGGCACCTCGGGGTGGGGGAGCAGGACAGAAGACAAGGTTTTAAACAGGCCAATCTGTCTATGGGCATTACAACACACTGACAGGTGGAAGAAAATAGAATAAAAAAAGACAGGGGAAGGACGAACGGTGCTCTACCAGTGCCTTTCAAGGCTTTTATGCATTTATTGTCATCTGTCCTATGTTATTCCTTTGAGGCTGACTGAGATACTCATTGAAGGTGAGGGGACATTGAATCAAGTAAAATCAGTAAGCAGTTTCACTCAGCTGAAGCCCTGATTTCGCTTCTACGGAGGTTGACAGGCCTTGAACTGGAAGAGCATTAAAGTGGGGAACATGAATAGATAAGAAGGGAAGAGAACCAATAGTGATGCAAGCAGAAGGAAACTGAAGATTCTTTGTAAGAAGAAACATCCTCAACCACACAGTGATAAAGGCTGATAAAGCATCACCGACTCTGGGTCTTTTGACAAATTGTGTGTCTGCGTGCGGGAATGTGTGCGCGTGTGTGTGGGTGTGTGGGCACACACTTTCTGCATTTTTTATGTGAAGGTGTGGTTTAGCTGCGGGAGCAGTGTTGGTAGCAGTGGGTGGTGTTGTGGAAGTGTGAGCATTCCAGATATCCCGAAATCAGAAAACAACAGATTCTTTGTCAGCTTACAGCAGTCAATGCAATGTTTGCGGACAGTGAGCCAATACTTCCGCTTTGTGTGTGCGCACTTGTATGTCTGTGTGGAGAGCAAGCTGTTGTTCCCATGGTTGTGTGTTATTGATTAGTCATCTCTGTGGGCAATAGGAGCTGTTATCAGGGCTGACATGGAGACAGACGGGGGTGGATGATGCATGGGACGGGAAAACTGTTCAGACGCAAAGATAATGGAGCCACGCTCACATACCAGTACATACACACACACACACACACACACACATGCTGTAAAGATGGACGGGTACACACTGCCACATGCTCCCACAGATTCTTGCACACACAATAGACCTATTACACAACTGAGCACAAATGTATTGGCAGCAATAGATTTGTTTTCAGCACCACGGACAGCACTCTAAATCTTGAACGATGCCAGTGCACAGTGCATATGGCTAATGATTATCTATTGTAGCGCCCCGCAACTATAATCAGCCATTTCTCAAGGAAGTGTAGATGCCATCAAGAATCACAGTAAATTTACAGCGAGGATTTAAGAAGCACAGAGAGCTCAATATAACAAGACCGCATACTGTGACGAGCAAGCCAGTCCTTCTCGTGGTTATGACACATGCATCCGGGATCCCGGTACTCACCTAGGGGAGAAAGAGACAAGCAGAGGGAGAGTGGGATCAGAGCCAGGAAGAAACACCATTACACAATAAAGTGTGTAAAAGGCAGTTAGCCACTCTGAGCAGTTAACAGTGTGAAAAGTCTAAATGCAGCACAGTTTCCTGTGAAGACACTGCATTTTAACACTGCCTGTAAACATAAACACATTTGTACTTAAATCATTGTGATGCATTTA
Source organism: Simochromis diagramma (assembly GCF_900408965.1). NCBI lineage: Eukaryota > Metazoa > Chordata > Actinopteri > Cichliformes > Cichlidae > Simochromis > Simochromis diagramma. The sequence continues at coordinate 4,041,595 of NW_024386883.1, forward strand.
CGAGCCCAGTCAGAATACGCTCACGTTCCACAACCGCTCATCTATCCTCGTGAAGACATGCTGGGATTGTAGGCAGTAAGAGTGAGGAGAAGTACACATAAAAACACTTCGGTCTTCACTAGATTAATAAAAATAGATTTAATGTAAATGAAAAAACAATTTTAAATGCTGTAAGAACTGGAGAATGTTAAAGCACCATCGCCCACAATGAGTCCATAGTATCCCATGTGACAGCTGTACATAACACAGTCATACACAGAAATAGATTTTTCTAGTAGAAAACCCTGTACGTGCCATTACTCGGCGAAAGACTTTTTGATCTTTTCTTAAACTTAAGATGTAACTTAATGCAAGTCAGATTTCTTTCCCCACACACCCACTCACTTCAGTTTTTTCCCCCTCTCCCTCTCTGAGCAGAGCAAGTTGTGCGTAAATGTCAGCTTTGGAACTGATTGTCCACAAGAGGCCAACCATGAGCACACAGGGAAAAGGATGTCATAGCCTGCACTCTACAATCCTCTCACTCTCCACTGGGACTGGTAGACTCAGGTTTTTTCCAGTCAACCATGAAAATACACAGAGGCCATGCTTCCCCCACTCTCTCTGATGAGATAGACAGAGTTAGGCAAGGCCATGGACCTGATACAGACAAAGCGATGCACGAGAAAGAATTCCCATGTGTCAAAGTAAGGTACAGTACTGTATGATCTGCAGAAATACAAGAAAATTTCCATGTTGTATTTCAATTTAAATTCTAGTTTAGGTTAATATTTATCATAATATCTCTACAACATGACTGACTTTATTTTACTTTGAATCCAGCTCAGGAGCGTACCCCACTGACCATTATTCAATAGAAAACTAAAGTTTTAGTTTAAGTAAACACAGTTTTCTACTTCCTGTGATAGGGAAGGATCTGTAATGATGGAAAATTAAAAAATTATCCCATTGGAAAACAAAACCAAAATAAACCACACATCTTCTTGTCTTCTTCAAGTAAAAACAGTCATAACACATCAACTATTAAGGTGCAACTCATAATCGGACATTAGTACTGTTATAATGAAAACATACAAGTCCAACGAAGGAGTGGATGAAAAAGGAGAAAGCCAAGCATTTCTGATATCCTTGGAAAAACATTAAATCATGCCAATTAACACAGATTTTGAGGTTTTGTGTCAACCTTGACTGGAAAAGATAGGCATATCAAATACTAAAATATTGAGAAACCATTAAATCAAGCAAATACAACCAAGCACATGTACCAGAACAGCTTAGATATAGCTGAACTGTTTCATTATGATGAAACAAAATTACATTTATGAAGGTAAGTTGGCAGCTGAAATTTTCAGTGAAATTTAGTCAATATATCTCCTCTTAGCTTTAACTGGTGTAATAAACACATAAGACTTGCTTTGTGAACAGACAATGTATCAATTTGTCATCAGCAACAGCAGAATTAATGTAGACATCCGCTGAAAACTGTTGAAGTGTTGCTGCAGTACCTCTGCAAGAGTCTCAGATAAAATGCACAAACACTGATGATCAGCTTTTGCCTGAAAAGTATTCAGATATCGTGAGATATTTTTTCTGATATGCTGTATCTCGGCTATTTTCACTGCCACATGTAGCCTGCAGTCAAAACATTCCCTCTACCTTATCGTATCAGAAAAGGAAAACCTCTACTCTCTCCTCTGTTGTCTCTCCCTATTTAAACAGGGCTACACAACTTTCTGATATGGGACTGACTAAACAGAAGATAACACAGCTAAAGAAAAAAAAAAATTGGTTTCACTCTGGGTTGGAATTTATGTTAATTTGCTTCACACGGTCTTTTAGATGAAACAAATTAAAACTAATCTGAATTACATTATAATAAGATCATTAAAAGGGTATACAAGGCACAAAATGAATATGACATCATATTAATTAATTAATTATTAATTTTTTATTTATTTGTTTTGTTTTTACTGTAGACACCTTACAGGATTGGCCAAGTACCTACACTGACCATGAGGGGACCCGATAAACAGTTAGAAGAAAAGACTGGGAAGTATGCTAAGCATTCTGCAGGGGGACACAAAGACAAGGCTGTGAAACAGACAGACAAAGAGAAAAAAAAGAACAACCCCCCCCCCTCAAAAACTCAACCTGCCTGTTAATGTTTGGCCATATACTTAAATGGGGACTGTGTAAAATTAATGACAGACTGACACCGAGCTGACCCCACTGTCATTGTTGGTTGCAGGAAAACAAACACAGCCAGCAGACAAAAAAAAAAGAAAAAAAAAAGGGGGGGGGGTACAATGAAAACATTTTGGTTAGAAAATAATGACAGTGAATTATGTAAGCACAAGATTTTAATTTTAAGTTAATGGAAACATTATTAATACAGATAACAGTCCAAATCTCTGCCTCATTAATAATAAGCATATCTGGCAGTGCATGAGTTCATCTGATTATATAAGCACTTGCAAGTGCAAAGACACAAACCAAATTTTGTTGATGGTTAAATCGAGAGAACGTTTATAAGAGTGAAAAAGATGGAGGAAGATATTACATAAGCCTGTTTTGAACTGAGCTGACAAATCAATTGGGAGTCTGTTCTTGCTGTTGCTAGTCTGTACTTTCCACCCCAGAAAAGTTGACTCATTCAAGGTACTGCTCTCTGGGAGCTGTTCACTGCAGGGATGTGCATTTCTGTTTGTCAATTAAGCAATGAAGGAGAAGGATGAAGTGATTTGACAGGAAATAGCCTGGCTATTGTATTCCTCTGTGAGACGTCTCTTGTTTCGTCGTCCTTCATCCCATGTTTTGTTTTTTGGTTTGTTTTTTTCCTCACTACTCATCCCAAACAAGAGATAAAGCACAGCAATGAGAGCTGATGAAAACATTTGAATGACAGCTCAGGATGGATGCTCAGAACGACAGAGCCGTTTCACTGGGAGGACCCATATGCAACAGGGCAGCGGGTCATGAGCCAAGTCATCTCCATCGACAGTAAACACGATGGCTGCGCCGCCTGCGTAACAATAACCCTGAACCCTGACCATAACACCATACGGTGGCTGATCTTGTGGCCCCCCCAACAGCATGGATGCTAATGGGACACACTGTGTTAGTCAAAACACATTAGCGGGAGGTTATCAAGGTCAAAAAGTCAGTTGGTAAAAGAACTTGCTTTGTGTCTTTTTTCCCATCTCACAGGTAGTGACACTGAAGTGTTTAGAGAAAGCTTCAAGTCAAGTGCTGCTGTTATCATATGGGGGGTAAATGGCTGTTTTGTACGTAGCGCCTAACCTTAAAAACACACCTTATTGTGTATGTGGGTGTGAGTGTGTGTGTGTGTGCGCACACATGCATGCACATGAGTATATTGATTTTCCCTTCCACCTCTTTGCTCATCTTTACTCCTCTAGCATACCTGTATTTTTCTATTTGTTTGTGGACATTTTCTCAAAGTTCACTCTGATGGAAAATGCAATCTTGTACCATCCCCTTACTCTCTTGCTTTTTCCATTCTTTTTCTCTGACTAATAGAAATTCTGTTAGTATGTTTGTATGGGATGAGAGATGAAAATGATTTTGTGGAGAGGAAGAAAAATGGCAACGGAAGGGAGGGGGTGGGCGATAAAAAAAAAATGGCAGAGAGTAGAAAAATCGATGAAAAGATGAAATATATCAGAAGTTCTGGAGCAAGGTCAAGAGGATATGATCTCTCACGACACACAGTTGTGCCTCGCTGAGCCAGAGGAGCCAAAAAGATGGAGAGAAAAGAAGGAGACAAAGAGGGGGAAGATGGGGGGAAAAGATTCACTAAGAAAGAGAAACAAGAGTTGGGGCCAAGACAGACAAACAACTTTTCCTGAGTGAAGCCAGTGTCCATTTATCAAAAAAACTGCATCCCCCTCAAAGCCCGTGTTTGTCCATAAGGGCAAACGTACTGTTACTACAAGCAGTGGACATGCAGTTTGCTGATGTTGGCACAACAGGGCCTGGTGCAAAATGTGGAAATTAATCTTCCTTCAGTCAACTTTCTTCCCACACACCCTAATTCAGAAGCTAAGTAGCTACAGGGCCAGATCAGCAGGTTGTGTCTCCACCCCAGGTCCAAGTATCGGTTCCATATGCGCAGACCATTAGAGCCCCGCTCTCACCTCCTACAGAGAGTAGGGCCAGATAACATCTGTCTAAAGCTACCTCCCTGCAAACACTCAACCAATTAAAGAGCCATTAACACTCAGGCTCTGGGGGTGGCCCGTTGGTCAGTATGCCTGTTTGCGTTTGTGCTGATTCGCAACATTAATGCAATCTCTATATGGTACATGAACCCCAATGTATTATTTACACATTTAACCGCATAGGCACTGCATGCACATACACCTAAATGCACACTTACTCCCGTGTAACCTTTGTTTCCCCTCTCCACTAGCACACTTGGCCCCACCCCCACATCTAACATTCATTAGTCGCTCCAGTCGCCATCATACAATTTTAATTCGTAATAGGGACAGAAGTAGGTCATTTGACAAACATGTCACATCTGCTCCAATCAACTGCACCTCTTTTTAGCATCACTGTTTCATCCATGATTAACACAATAACATAGGTTTGAGGCAGTAAATGTTTGGAACTGCATGTGAAAAAAAAAAAGAGAGCTGTTGCTAGTGATGATGTGCCATCAACAACTCGCGGGTTCAACTCTGCCAAGGATGCTATTATTATGGGCTGTCTTTTACTCAAGGCCCATTTCAACACATGAAATATATGCATAGTTGCAGTTCAGTGCCAGTTATCCCAGGAGATACAGTTCTACACTGCAATCAATGAGAGCATCAACACAAACAAAAAGCCCTTATTTATCAAACACAATATAAGGGATCCTATAATGTAGACCCCCGCCTATTAAGTAGACGATGTGCCCAAGTATTGCATGAGCTGTCAACATTAATGTATATCAACTTTTAGAACGAAAGCCTGGCTTACTGCAACACAGCACTTCATAGAAATGGCATTCCCGGCATGTCTAGGGGGAGCATTAAGGACTGGCAAGTGAAACAAAGAGGCCAGATGAGGTTCAGACTCTCTCGGAGTGACCCATGTGTCAGCTGGCCTCCTGTGGTGTTCTCTGTCCCTCATCACTGACACAGGGGAGGCAAAGTGTCTGGTGTCCCCTGAGTGGCCTGCAAGCCACTCTGTCTGTCCACCAACTGGCAGGATGATTACCAACTCCCAGCACAACACTGGATCCACACGCATATAATAAGATTGCCTCTAACATTAAGGTACCCACCCTTTCACAGTTTTATACTGAGTCACTGCTGTTAATTGGAACTAGACTGTATGTTGTACACAGCTTGTGATGTGGTATATGTGCACAAGGGGGAAAAAACAGTTTTAAACGCTAAGAACTTTGACCAACACAGCATGTTCAAGATGTTACCCCAAGCAAGCAACCGCATAAATGTTATAATTCAGCATAACAGAGTGGATTGTGTGTATTACAAAGTGCAAAATATTTTTGTTAAAAATGCTCAGTGGTGTATGTCTGTGTGTTTTCCTCCATAAAGTTCCCTGTGGAGAGGTAAAGCCTGCAGCTAGTGAGCTTTGAACGCATCCTCCACTGGAGACAACATGCTGGCTTTCAAATCCCCATGTCCAACAAGAGTCACTCAGCCTGCTTTAACATCACTCGTAGCCATTAATTTGTAACCATTGCACCACACACTAGGATGACTTCAGCGTGGCCATATGCGCAGGCTTTTAAACGCTCACCGGAATAGACAATGTCCGTCACTACTCAGCCACAATGATCAAGTCGTGATAATCATCAACATAACTGTTACCAACACTTTACAGACTTGAGGGAGCTGATGTACCACAGCCCGGAATCTTCTATAGAGTGTCTAAGAGGAACAAGGGGTTAGAATAATGATCACAAGCAAAGTCCAACTGTGTTGAATGTTTAGAAACAAACAATATAGGACATTATATGTATGATGGTATATACGGCACAGTTATTTTTGCCCCTTTCTTTGTGCTAAAAGTTTATAAAAAGGCATATTTGTTTTTAGACAGAGACAATAGCTCTTTCCCTGCAATGTCTGAACATCACTTGTGCAAACTACAATAGGCCTCAGCTGAGGAGAGGAGAGGAGAGGAGAGGAGAGGAGAGGAGAGAGGAGAGGCACACTCTCAACCTCTGTCTCCTCTGCTTATTGTTACAAGTAGAATATTTATACATGCCTCAGTTGGCAACAGAAAAACACTGAAAGTATTTTTTTTTCCATTCAGACTGATGTGCACATGCTCCCAACCTAGTTATGTAAAGAAAAAATGGTTGTCAAATAAGGAAAAATGTTATGGCCCTGGATGCCACAGCATTTCACATATTCTGCTTAAAGGGTGAAGTTTACTCTCTCTGATCTTCCCAGGCAATGGCCTCACACATTGCCGTGCGTGTAGTGTATGGCTGCAACTAACACATTGTTATTACTATTAATATTTCAGCTTCTGTATTCCCATGAGCCAATTAAAAGTAATTTTTTGTCCAGCTAAGAGCCAAAAAGATTACACGAAGACATCTTTTTAAAGAATTACTGCTTGTGTTTTTTGGGATGACAATGAATAATGATGGAATTGTGAAATAATGCACTGATAATGTTGAAAATATTGAGATTTCTTTTAAAGCTTTTCTGCATTTCAGGGTTTGAAAATGTATATATGCAGGCCACTGCTTTTACAGGCCTGTGATAACATTATATGCAATCATTTTGAACTTTTTGCGCTTTTACAATACCCTGACAGAGTTATTCTTAGCACAAGTTTGTACTTTTTTTTTTTTTTTTTAAATAACAGCACTTTTTCGATTTTGGAGCAACGGATCAGACTGATTTTGATGGTTGGAGTGCATTCTTCCTCTTCAGATCCAAATATGGCTTAGTGATGGTTGCAGATGGCAGCACTTGCATTGCCCCAGCTCAGAGAGCTCTGGCTTTGAGCATGACATGGGCTGGAATCAACAGCTCAAACTGAAATGGCTTGTGACCACCATGGTGCTCCAACGCACTAATGTCCACTTCATTGGATTCCAGGAAAAAGGCCTCCACCTCAACAGAGCCAACTATGGTGTAGGCGCTTTAATTTTCTCTGTCTCAAGTTTCCTAAGTTTCCTCTTGCTTGATTACTTAGACCACACTTCCTCTCCACCCATTAACCCTTTGATTTTTAAAAATTATTCATTATTATCATCCGGTGTGGAAGTCGGACTCTGTGGATGCCGTCTGCAGTCATTTCCTATTTACAGACTGCTTGCATATACAATTTGTAGAGTAGTCCATCATAAAGTGTTATGTGTTTATTTGAAAGAGAGTGGGCTGGGCCTCTGTCTGAATAAGCAGTGGTGCCTGTCTGCTTTAACATACAGTGAGAGACAACCTATTTCATACCCACATTCACCACAGAGAATATCTAGGAGTTGACTATCTGGAAGATGAGCCATCCAACTCCCTGTACACCTTTAGCATAAACCCATGTTTAGGATGTTGCTGAAAATGCTACCAACATGCAGACAACACATTTCTCCTCCAAACAAGAACAATCAAATCCCTTAGCTGCTCTCGCCTTTGTTCCCCTTTTAGTAGTGACAAGCCCAGACGGTGAAGGGAGGTGGATAGAAGGGGAGCTGCCTCCCTGTATCCTATTGTGCCGGTTGCCAAACTCTATAAAATCCCCCTCTAGTTGTGGAGAATATGTCGCCCACCCACTGACAGCCTCCTCAGCTTGATGCACTCTGCATTGCCAGTGGGAGATAGTGGAAAGAGATATGCAACCCAGCTGGGTTAATCCTGTTACACAGTTACGCAGAGACCAAAATCTCACCTAGAGAACACATACATGCATAAATCAAATAGCAACGCCTTAAAAAGTGGGCCGGGTTTCCACATTTCCTAGCACTGAGGTATTCTAGGCCTTAAAACTAAAACTAGCCCAGCACTCTGTTTTACACAGATTTTTTTCCCTTGCATATCAGTTATAAGCAAAATATAAACAGATCATATTGTGCTTGAGCAGTGAATAACCAAATACACATTTATCACAGAGAATGGCAGATTCTGATGCAAATTCAACAAACCCTTTTGAATTATGTCAGCTTGATTAATAAAAATGCCAATTAAAATTCAGGAACAGTCTTCTCCAAACCTGTGATGTATTCAACCTCTTAAAATTGGCTGCAAGTTAGACATTAAAATTCTTCAAGCACATGTTTTTATATTGAGAAAGAATGGAGTCTATTTAGAAAAGCAAGTGAGTTGGAAACAAAAATTAATGGGGAGAAAGTGACCATACACATATAATGAATTTCAATTACCTTCCTTTGCTGCCTAAGCTGAGACACTCGCTACACAGAAACTGACTGGGTATGGAAATCAAGACAGAGAACAATTCCAACAAAAATTACATAAATGAAAAGTTTTAAAGTATATGCTGGTGAGAATCTGGTGGAAGATTATTTAAGGCTGAAAAGCTCATTATCCACTCAGACTCCCAGATTAGATAATTAACTTGCAATTTACAATCATGTGCAATAAGAAGCATTGTAAGCTGATTTAAAATGGCTTAAATCACTCTATTTACGTAATTTACTGGAAGAAGCTAGGTACAACATTTGAAGGATGAATGGGTTCTCCAAAACCTTTTTTTTTGACCGAATGGACGACTTACTTTTTAATCACCAAGGCCATCGTGCTATTCAACATCAGTACTGTAAGACTTGACCGTGTCAGCTTTCTTTACAGTGTGAAGTATACAGCAGTCACAGACCTACAGCCTTTTCAACCTATAAAAAAATTCATGGTGGCACAAAGGGCAAATGGTGGCACATTTGCCCTGTTGTACAGTCGTTTTTATTCTTTGTTCAGCATTTTTTAAGCCATATGCAGATATCCCTGTTTGGTTTACATGTTTATATTTACCAGTTGTGAAAGCATAGCTGGTGTGTGATTGTGTGTTATCGTAGCTAAATGCGAAGACACTTACTGTAGTGAGAACTACCTCAAAGGCCATTGCAATATGGTCCCTAGGCTGCATCTGTGATTCACTGATGCTATGTGTGACCCAAAACAAAGAACCTCTCGTTCTGTTTACAGCAGAAACTGTACCCTGTTTAGTCATAACAGCACTGACAGTTTAGCATGTGATCAGATGGTTTACAGTGCTGGGAGTAAAAACAAGCAAAGTCTTATCTAGAAAAAGGGAAGTGCACTTCAAATATGGTTCCATTAGTCACATAGCAACAGTACCCATCATCGGCAGTCCTTCCCTAAAGCATTTGTTAAAAAGGACCACTGTAGTAAAAATAGAACAAAACCTCCCTGACTATGATTAGAATACTTGCTATCATTGCTCTAACTTGACATTTCTAAACCACTTTACAATAGATTCAGTCTAAACGCCTCGGGGATTCACTGGAAGCCCGTAGCAATCCAACATGTGTCCAAAAACTCAATCATTACATCAGTAAGTTCTGCTGAACGCGTCAGTGGCCATAGGTGAAAACAACTTCAAGGCAGAGCTTTCTTGATATTCCAACTTCCAACTCTTTTAACCAGTAGCAATAGTGTACAGTGTCTGCTCCCTGTCAGTATGTCAACTCGCTTAGGGTCCTGCTTCATGTTAACATGCAAGTCCCTATCCGCTGGGCATTAACATGCAGGGCCAGCAGCCGCTAGGTGGGCCTGAGCAGAGCCCAAGGCAGGTGGCAGATAGTCAGTGTGCATGCTTCTAAATCATTCATGTAGCTAGGTTGAGGGATTGTGGTTTTTGTGAGTTTATGTGTAAGTAAGAAGAGAAATAAGACACATATCAATGTCCCAAAATGAGAGTCAGAGGAAGTGCTGCATGAAATAAAGTTTGTGGCCTTTGTAGGATTATACAAGTGGATATAATTCATTTGTGTGGGTTTTTTTTTTTAATTTCTTTGTTTTTTACTATTCTGGATCGCAGAAAATGCCTGAAAAATACATGAAAAAAAAAAGGAAACGTGGGAAAAGAAAAGTGGGAGTTGATGGATTCAGAAAGATGATACGCAAGAGGAAAGGTGAAACTGACATTCTTGAGAAGGGACAGGCCATGTGGGTTTAGTATGCATGAGTGGTACCACACAATGACCTCGAGCAAGGAGCTGACATGCCATAGACACTAGACTGAAACTAACACTAACACCACAAATTATTACCTTTTCATTATGGAAATTAGCCCTTCCTTCTCATTCCTCCCACTCTGTCTCTGTCTCGCTTCTCTCACCTGGTCTTTTTCAATTCCTCCCATCTCCCTGCTTGCTCTGGTATATTGGAGAAAGAATGGTGTTGACTCTGAAAAGCAATTACCTGTCATTTACCTGTCTCTTCCTCTCCCTCTGATAATGAATTTCAAGTGAAAGGTGAAATAATTATCTTTTCTCGCACAAAATCAAAGCTGTGGGCGGGGACAGCCCCTGTCAAAATATGTGGCATGCTATATGGGATTAAACGATTCTCTGTAACACCCATGTACTGTACAGTGCACACACACACACACACACACACACACAGACACACACACTCAGGATTATGACAGTTACATTTGGGTTACATGATGGGTTGCATGATCTTAAAAATGAGCTGAAATCTGAAACGCTGCCTAAAGCTGATTGTGCATTACTAAGAAACCAAGAAGTATAGAATGCAATGTTGATAAATGCAATTAAAAGAGATGCAAAAAAGAGCTTTACCACACTTTCTTCAGCAGGCTGGGGTTGCGTGGTTCGGTCTTTTACTTAAAATACCAATTTGTCCTCCTCAATATATAGTAGAAAATGTGTGATATTTGGAAATGTGTAAAAGATGAAAATATTTTCATCCATTACGTACCCTGTCAGTGGACCCATCTTGCAATGCCGTATTTATTTTCTATTTATATTTGTAAAGAAAAACTTTGTTTCATGCCAAGCAAGGTGCCAGAGAAGTGAGAAGACAGATGAGACGCAAAAATAAATAAACCGTTACGAGAGAAAAAAAACTGCAAACATGACATTTTTTTTAGTGCATTTTTTTCCCATATTTTAGGCCCAATTTTGGGCCATAAGCATCACAGAAACTGCGCGACACAATATCTGTGAGGGGCTGTTAATGACACTTAGAAATAATGATTGTGTCTTCCCCACAGCTTATGGCAGTCTTTTGTTTAAGAATTTTAAATATCTACTGCTTCACGCAGAAGCATCTTGAAATGTTTTTTGCACGCGGGATAACTTTGTTCATCACTATTATTCCCGACAGGACTGGTCACGACTTAAGAGCGAATCACAATCTGTACTTTTCCAACAAGTCAGATGTCGCACTCCAAATCACAGCTCGACATTTAAATCAGATGTTGTACAGATGGTGAATAGAGCCCTCAGCTTCATCACAAGTTTAGTCAAATCTGTTTATTATATTATAATATATATGTGGTGGGGCGTGGACTGCGGTGCCGTCCGTAATCACGCCCGGCGTGTTAAAACATGGGGAACTGGGGTTGTTGTGGTGTGATGTATAATAAAGATGGCTCTAAACACCAATCTATGGACCCGCCATGTCTCAATCACATCACAATATATAATTTTGTTACTTTTTTTGTTAGGTGTACTGTACAGTGGTTTTTATGTACTCATTATACTTTCTTTTTTCACATATTACTCACCAAACACATATAATTCTTGCTCTCAGCTGCTGGTGTCTTTCTGATCTCAACCCATGTCAGTGTGTCAGCCCCATGCAGGTCAGATATAATCAGCGAGGATCTCACACGCCCACAGGTGCACACCTTTGACCAAGGTCACGTGTAACATATTTGGCATGCTGGGGTGTATTTGCTGATGTTGCATTGCACTCTTTTCACCCCTGTCCCTTTGTTCTAACAGAGCAGTATTTGTGTGGGCATATTTAAACATCTTGAATGTTGCATTTTTTTCTGTTTTTGTCTTTTTCACTGGTTAGCAGGGAAAAAATGACTTCTAAGATATGTGAAATTACCACCAGCAGTACTATTATAATGTCACGTACAACCCCAATTTCAAAAAGTGTCAAAGAGGGCACTGTAAAATGTAAATAATAATTTAATGCAATGATTGCAAATCACATAAATGTAAATTTTATTTACAAACTGAAACTTACAAAACTGAGTTTTGCCATTTCATCAAAAATATTAGATTATTTGAAGGTTGAAAGTTTCGACAGAAGCAACAAATGGCTGGAAAAGTAAATGGTAATAATTAGGTTGAACCACGACAGGTCAGTAATAGGATCGTGTATAGAAGGACTGCAAAAAGACTGACTACAAATTGTGGAAACATTTCAGAATAACGTTTCTTAATTTAAAATTCTGAAGAAATTCCAAAAATTCTGAATTCTAAATTTTATTATCTACAGTACAAAATATCATTATAGAAGTCACAGAATCTGAAGAAATCTATGTGCAGAGAGGACAAGGCTGAAAATCTGGATGCCAGTGATTTTGGGGCCTTTTTAAAATTATTCTACAATGTTGAGTGAGGATGACAGCAAAATTTTTAAAAACAGTTGGGATGGGGGTGACAAAAGGATGGAAAAATAAGGAGCATAAAAGAGAAACAGCTGGAGGAACATTTTGCAACTAATCAGTTTAATTGGCAATCTCTGTGTTAATTGGTTAATCTCTGCGCGCAAGGGACAAGGACGGAAATCAATATTGGATGCCCCTGATCTTTGGGCCCTCAGACAGCACTGCATTAAAAACAGGCCTGATTCTTTTACAGAAATCATTGCATGGGCTCAGGAACAGTTCCAGAAATCATTGTCTGTGTACACAGTTCACTGTGCCATCCACAAAGGCAGGTTAGAGCTCTATCATACAGAGAACAAGACATACATGAACATGATGCAGAAATGCACTGAGCCAAAGCCAATTCAGTCCATTTAATGGACTGAGGCAAAGTAGAAAAACTATTGTGGGTTCACGCCAATCAAAATTTGAAATTCCTCTTGGAAAACATAAACACTGCACCCTCTGGATTAAAGAGACGAGAGACCATCCAGCTTATTATGCTCAGTTAAAAAATAGGTAGCTTGCACATCTGGAAAGGCACCATCAACGCTCAAGGTATGTATAGGTTTTAGAGCAACATACACTCTCATACAGATGACGTCTTTTTTAGCAAAGGCGATGCATATTTCAGCAAGACAACAACGAACCACACATTGGAGCTATTACAACAGCAATCCTGCTGCAGACCTTTCACAAATTAAACATTTTTAGTGCATCTTGAAACGACACAAAACACAAAATGCAACAAAGAAGATCCAAGACTGCTGAGCAGCTAGAATCCTATTTGGCAGATTCGAATCCTAATTGGTAGATATTGTCATTAAAATCGCAGTTTGAATATTTTTGCTATTTATGCAAATATTTATGCTTTTCATGTTTTACTGTAATTCAAAGATGGGTTTATGAGATTTGTTAATCATTGCATTCTGTTTTTATTATTTACATTTCATACAGCATCTTCACTTTTTGGGAATTTGGTTTGTAGCAGACCACGTAAACAGTAAGGGTATTTAGGTATGTAGTGTGATAAGACTCCTCAGTGCCCACACAATGGTTACACCTCTGTTTTCAATTAAGTATTTTAACAATTAACTTTTTAACAATGTTATCCACACAAACCTGTGGATAACATACATAATTGAGAACTTCAGTTAGTAGTATATAAGCTTTACAACTTTGTCTGTATATTAGAAACAATTTCCTAATATAAATACAAAGCAAATCAAATTAGGTACTGTTAAAACTAAGCCACTACTAAATACATGATCAAAAGTATTAAGTCACCTACACATTACACATACATAGAAACCCATGCCATGAAGCTCCCAGCACACAGTTTTTGTTCTGATGTTAATGCCAGAGGAGGTTTGGAGGTCTGCAGTCAGCAGATTGTTGACAACTTTTACACCCCTCTGCACTCGCTGACCCTCTCTATAACGTTACATGGCGTGCTACTTCATGACACTTGCACTTTGCTTCAGTACCACTTATGTAAGAAAAAGAAAATGACTTGCTACGGCAGTGGTGACGGCTTTTTACAGCACCATGCTTGAATTCAGTAATCATTTTTTAATTACATTTTTTTTAAACAAATGTTTGTAAAGGGACAACTGGGTGCTTGATATCACACGCCTGTGTCACAGGACTGACAGGACCTAAATTCAAAGATTAAGAGGATTCGCCCAGTACTTTTGTCCATATAGTATATTTAACATTGAGTCATTAATAGAGAGAGTGAAGAGGAAATACAAGACACAATGTAATTTTAAAAATGACTATCAAAGGGGATGCTACAGTAGCTACGTCCATCTTTTACAGAGAATATGCTCTAAAACCAGGTTTCACAATTTGGAACATGAACTATGTCGTTTTTACTTAATCTTGCAGAAACACAAAGAGCACCGGATAAATACAGTTGCCTCAGTACTTTGCTTGGAGTAGAACTGTATAATGGATTTGTGTTTGTTAAAAGGGTTAATTCATAATGGACTCGGCCTAGATGGAAGCAGTAGCAGCTATCAAACCATTAGTAAAGAACTAGCTTTTTTCCATCTCTTGTAGCATAACATTTTGTTTCCTTAAATGGGCTTGCCAATTAAAATGGCAGGGACCCCTTAGCGTTTACTTTCACTCTTTCCGGCTATAAAATGAGCATTTTTATTAAAGGGTAGCAGACATAGAGTGTTTCTTAGTGTAGTAACTGCATAACACTAAGAACATAATAATTTACCTCCAGTTCCTCAGATATGTTATGCCAGAACTATAACAAATATAGTATGTAAACATTAGATGACAGATACAGTTGTTCAAAAAGCTTTACTTTATTGATCTGCTGTAGGTTGAAAGCACAGTTCTCCCTGGAAGAGTAAAAGAAAATTAGATCTAATCCCTTCTTCTACTTCTCGTCTGTGCACGCCCTTTTTTGTCAGTAAGTTTGTAACTGCTTTTGCTTTCTAACTGAGTGCACTGTATGTGTGTGTCTAGTAGGAGATTTCTTCTAAGCTTTCACAGCAGGCAGTTTCAGAATGCAAACATAAGATATGAGTAAGAGAACAAAAATGGGGAGGCCGCAGTTGATAAGAAGCAGAAGAGCGATCAGAAAACAGTGAAAAGGGTTTGGGGAGTGGGTGAGTGCCGGGAAAAGCTGCTGGTTGCAGACTCCTCCCTGGCACCTTCAGGGGAACATGTTCAAGCAGATTCATCTTTAAAATAAAATGTGTTGCGTACGGGAAAACACTTCCTTTGCCGAAGTGATGAATGAATGAGTGAGGAAAGTGGCAGCAAGGAATAGGATGAGAAACGAGGAGGGAAAACAGTGAAGAATGATTACACGAAGATTGTAACCTAATTTTTTCCAGCATGTTAAACACATTTGCAAAATTTATACAGCCAAGTCTAACCTTATCTCTTGTGACGCGCACTGCTTTGTATATATGATGATGTTTAAATAGTCTGACAGCCATGCATTATGCTATCCCATG
Organism: Simochromis diagramma; assembly: GCF_900408965.1. NCBI lineage: Eukaryota > Metazoa > Chordata > Actinopteri > Cichliformes > Cichlidae > Simochromis > Simochromis diagramma. The sequence continues at coordinate 4,057,179 of NW_024386883.1, forward strand.
TGCTTGCATAGGTGAATTATTTGTCAAAGTGAAAGTGTATATGGTCTACTTATAGAGCATGATGCCTCTGTCGATATCCAATCACTGTGAAAAACTACGCTCTGCGAGCTAAAAGCGAGCCCGAGGGAGCATCAGACATTTATCTGTGCCTAACAAGTATCCTCAGAGTTGGCTGGGACACACATACACACACACACACACACACACACACACACACACACACACACACACACACACACACACACACACACACACACAAATGCAAGAATATACAAAAGGTAATGTGTACAGTGTTTGTTGGTGTGAAATTGAGAGCTAAGATGTATAGTTTAAAAATAGCTGGTCACTGATAATATGCTGCAATGAATGTCATTTATACCAAATATAATCTTGCAGTATACTCGAAGGTACCCTAATATACTCTGAGGTTAAAAACATATATATTTTTTAAGCTTATACATTTTAATCGGCACATTTCCTTTTTTTCTATTAGTACCAACAATCATTAATAAATCTGCACGTAATTATAAAAAGCTGGGAATTATGCAGATTGTTGTGCCAACATTTGCACTAGAGACCGTAGGCTGCAATGTTGCAACGCAGACAGAAAAAAAAACCTGCCAGAGCAACAGAGAGAATGCAATCCGCGGTGCACGCTGGAATCTCAACACCTGATCCACAAGTAAGCTAGTTAGAGGCAGGCTCTTTGATCTCTGGAGAATGGCTTTGTTTGGGGGAAGCTGATTGAAGACAAATCCATGTTATAAACAACACACACACACACACACACACACACACACACACAAATGAACAAAACAAACACAAAAGTGAAGCACAAACTGTATTGTTTTGCTTCTCTTCTAAAAATTCCCCAATTTACATTGAAAACATAAGATTCTGCCCTTGTTTGTGCACATCATGTCAAATATGACAGAGTTAGCGCGTATCAACCTTGTTAACACACAGAGCACTCTCAGGGCTGAGACACAATTGTCCTGAATGGCTGATATGTTTGCAGGAAAAGGCCACCTCACACTCCTTCTGTGTTTTGTTAAAGATTTCCACTCTTTCTTTTCAATTCCAAATTCTTTCAGCCCTCTCTCTCTCTCTCTCTCTCTCGCCCTACTTTCCCACCGGCAAAAGTTGATATTATGCAAATGCCCACTAATGCTAATGTTTGAAGGCTGGCACAGGCCTTATTTGCATATGGCAGCACACTCAGCCAGTGAAACAGCATGACATTTTGACCCTGGTCAGGTTGCTAAGGGAACTGCCCCCCCCCCTCCCACTTCCCAGTCCACTCAAACACACACACACACACACCAAAAAAAAGGAGAAAAAAAATCAAGCTCTACCCTGACAACAACAACATTGGTCAGTTCTCATGTGCTGCATAATTCCCAATTAAGGGTTCACAACTTTATCTAGTGTACCATGTGAAGCTTGCCCCTTGACTGCAGGCGCATCCCAATGTGATCCAACATGCACAAAATGACTGGTAATGTCACCATCCCAGTCACTGTGCTCTGTTTTTGAAATGAAAATAGTTAGATTACTGACAACAACAGGCTCAATTTTCTTTTGGTAATTTGACAATGAAAAATATATTTTTTTAAAATACATACGCTTCTCTTCCCGCTTTGTCGCTTAAAGGACTATTATTATTACTAGTTTTCAACGTGAAACAAAGGCAAAAAAAACCCCCAAAAATAAACATAGCATTGTTGGTGCACAGCAAACAATGACACATGCAGCCATGCACAGGTAGGCAACACTACTTACACATACTATGTGCCATGCTTTCAGGGAAACACACACACACACACACACGGGGAGAGTTTTCCTGAACAGAACAATGGCTGACAAGGATGGATGTTCTGGATTCTAGCTGCTTAAGGATTATGTGAATGGGTCTTCTCAGCACAAGATAAGCCAATAAGACCTTTTCTTGGACAGCATATTTGGGCTGCTGGGATGCGACTTTTAGGAATCCTCTTTCAGTCACACCATCTATGCATCTACCAAAGCTGAGGCTTGCACATATTTGCTGTGAAAATAACGATGCAGAGTAAAGATGTGGCGAGACTAAATGAAAGTGGGGAAATTGAGTAAGAGAGAGAGAGAGACAGAGAGAGAGAGAGAGAGAGAGGAGGATGAGAGGAGTCAAACAGCTGTATGTGATTTACAGTCAGGCTGGCTGCACATGTCTAACCACTGATATTCAGTAGCCACAGCTCCTGTTACTATTACTTCTGTTTTCTTGTCATATTGGTCAGCTCAAATGAAAATGAGACACTTTTCATTACAGCCTGACACCTCCACGCATTACATTCATTTACCCCTGTATTATCTGAATCTATGTCAACCATTCATGCAGTCGCTTTTTTACATCCACAATCTCACATGCATTCTATTTCGCTTACACCCCCCTGGCAAAACTTCTCTCTCCCTCATCCTTATCTATTAGCAAAAGTTCCACTTAATAATTATGTCTACATCAATACCAGTTTTAACCAGAGTTCAAACAAGTGAGGTCTTTTAATGCTGAAACTGATCAAATAATAAATGTGGATTTTTTTTTTTAGATCAGCTTTTAATAAATAAACAATTATGTTGGGGTAATCTGTAATTGATGGTGTTTTGGCATTGAATTCTCCAGAAATTTAGAAGATGATACCACCAACTAATTCTGATCAGAGCCACCCAACCACCACATGCTGGAGATTTTAGAGAATTAGAGATGTTAAAGATGCTCTGAGTCCAGTGTTGTCGCTGGTCTGACTAATTCTTAAAGCAATAAATATCACCGATTAAAAGCCTGATCGGAACATCTTTACAGCAGATAAGCTTTAATTCCTGCAGCACCAACCTGTAATAGAAGAACAAGCGACATAATGACACAATGTTCCTGTGAGAGAACTGATGATGAAAGTGCCACAAAGAGAGGACTAATTATCCAGATAGAAGGGAAAATTAAACAGCCCGACACATTTACAACACAAAACAGTGAAATATCACAATCAACTTAGCAGATATTGCTTCCTGTTTTTGGAACAGGAAGCAGATTGTTGTATTCTTTCTGGGTGAATACTCAATCTGAAAAAGGTTTTGGTAGCGCTGTGGTGTAAAATGTTACATTTTTGGGAGTCCAGAACGATTAAATAAAAAATATTGGCTGTAATAGTTACACCTGCTATTACTGTACCAAGATATGTCTACCATTTGAGAGCATCACAACATTTCTGGTGCACATGGGAACAGTACCACGTAGGACATAGCTTTCAAACGCTGTTTATCTACTTTAATTTTTTTTTTTTTTTTTTTAGGCCTTTCATGTCTTTTTTTCTGCTACCCATTTCACACTATATGAAATATAGTGTGGCTAATAGCTCTCTGGACATTACTTTGTTGGTAAAAAAAAAAAGAAAAAAATATATATATTATATATATAATTGCCTTTCAGAATATGTTACCTTTTGCATTTCTCAAAGATTCAACAAAAAACTGCTAAAATTATGCATTTTACCAGGCTGCTAGTAACAAAGAGGCTAAAAATGAGTTTAAAATTGTTTCTTTACTAAATTGTTTGATATGTGCAGAAACATCACTGGTTCATCCTCTGAGCTAGATAGCTAAGTTTTAAATGGCTTAACAAATAAAAATACATTTCTGTAAAATTGGTCAGAAGCTGGGCGGCTGTAGCTCAGGAGGTAAAGCAGGTCCTCTACTAATCAGATGGTTGGTGGTTTAACCCCATCTGCTCCAGTCTAAATACTAACCCTAGTGCTATATTAGAACCAGTCGGTTTACTATAACAGCCTGGATTCAAAATGAGTGAAAATGCAGCAAATGTCCAAAGAAAAACTTTGAATGTTGGATGGATGACTTTGCACAGTACTGCATGTCAATCACACTGCATGTGTGAGCTGTTCTTTTGATATTCAGTATCTTTGATCTCTTAATAGACATTTTTTTCAAACTGTAAAAGGTTAAGACGTGAACATCCTTAGTTTTAGGTTTTTCATCCCAAACACCCAACTCCTGTTTGCTTTGGAGGAAGAGCAAAGCTTCGGCTCTTTTCAGCTCTGTGTCACAAACAGGGAAATACTCAGCTAGCTGTATTTATATTCCTTGCACATGTACCTTTTGTTTAAGAGCAGGTGACTTGTGTTTACTGCTACACAACCTTTTTACAGTCCCATCTTGCAACATCTGTTCACATCATTTTGGGTTGGCTAAACTGAAGCCCTGTCTTTATATCATATATTCTATTCTATCAAATGTATAAAAGTATGCACATCATATTTTAAACTCTACAAGCTAATAGGTGATGAAAATTAAGCATGTAAGATTTAAGAGGTTCAGTGCCCAAGTGGGCCTTACTTGCCTTTCACTGCTGTAGATGCCTGGAAGTCGTCTGTAAGTCACCCCATGTAAATGAATTTCACAGATTCATTAGACCTGGTGAACAATGTTAATCACCTCATCGGGCGAAAAAGGAAAAAAATCTTTTCATATTCTAGCAACGACCACATCTTCACTTCATACTTGGATGCTCGAGAAAGCAGAAAAGTAGCACAGTTAGATTTAAGACATTAAAAATGCTTGGAAACACTTTTAAAAGCCCCTGGATCTAGATTGCAAGATGTTGATGGCAGCTTTAATTTAGTTATCTGATTAGGCTCTGGGGAAAGCTCTAATAAGTTGAAATTGCAGCGGGTATGGCTAGAGGCACTGAGTATGACTTTGTGTCGCCACACACCAAAGTGTTTCTCTGCTGTAAAGCCCTTCCATTTATTTGTCATATATCTAATTCAAGACTGCAGAATATGCACTTTTCTGCCATTCTTTCCCTCCTATTTCTTGTTTATGAGGTTTCTTTCATTAGAGTGGCTTTTTAATTACTGTTCCCTCGCTCTTTATGGCCTTGTTTTTTTCTTCTGTTTTTTATCAAAGTACTTCTTTGATAGTTTTATAAGTTGCACCACTGGCTGTGTGGTAAGCAGATTAATAGGAGAGTAATGTCATTAAAATGGTAATGTGTAGACTTGGGCGAGATGCTGAAAACAATAATACTCCATTTGATTAATGACACTCCAAAGCATGAGCATGCACAATAAATGTAAACGCACACAAACAAACACACACACTCCAGTGATTTGATTTTTCCTCAAACAAACTTTTTTCCATTTTAAAATTTTCATGTTTGATGCTTATGTTTCATTTTTCATTTCAGATTTCATTTATATGGCATATCCCTTTTAGGCAAAGCACTTTTCATCTTGCTTTTTATTCCCACACACTCTCATGGATGTCACTAAACTAGCATGAATGGCACTTGGCTAACCATGCAATTTGTGTTTCAGCATCTTGCCTAAGGACACTTCGATATGTGGGTATGGAGACAGGGATAAAACCACCAACTATGTGATTAATGGACAACATTCCCTGATGTGTGAGACTATATTTATTTTTGAATATTTTCAAATTCTAGGTTTACTTTAGCAAGTAAATAAACACATTTGAATCTCACTTTCATTTAATTTTACTACTATAAAGGGGGGGAAGCCAACCTGTCTCAGTTACCACTGGTTTGTGGAAAATTTCTCTTCTCCAACTCATAAAACCCAAAGTGACATATGTGAAAAAGAGAAAAAAGTCAAATAAAAATAAGACAAACTACAAAGAAGACAACTTAAAAAGAATCAGTAGCCATCCATCATTGCTGTTGTTTCACCAGATCATTTTTTATAGACACGAAAAAGCACACAACAGGGGTTATTGCTCTAAAATAGTATGAAATTTCTATTTGAGTTTTAGTAAATGTGTGGGAAAAAATATCTCTGACCGTGTTTCTCTAATCTGAAAATGCATTTTATTTTTATTTTTGCCGGTGATGTGTACCTGTCTTGTGCTCTGCCTTAACAGTAAGAGCCGTTTTGGATTTGAAGTATCTGAAGTAAGATTTGTAGTTCTGAAAAGTCAGGGCACTAGCAGTGCACTGCAGTGGTGAGTCCTATGGGACGGGGAGCACGAATGTTAACATTTTTATTGTATAATCTTGCTTTTGGTTCAGTGTTTTTCTTTCTGGTCAGGGATCGAATGAAGACACAGTAGGGTACTGATAAAAGAATAACTGCATCTAAATTTGTGTCCAACGTGTTCTGATCTTTATATAAACACACAGTTTCTGGTGTCGTTTCTTTGGTACATGAATAAAATGAGTGAAAGGTAAATTGAGAAATACTCTAGGAGATATTTGTTATGCACCAGATAATTAGGACTTAAATTACAATGTATTTAAAGCTCCTAGGGGAAAGAAATATATGCCTTGTTTTCTAAACATTAATGGTTAGGTGATTATGTTTAAACCACGCGTATAAACAGTGGAGTCGAGTTTTTAAATTATAATGTAAGGGTTTTAAAATACTTGTTCATCAGGCAGCATTAGAGAAAGAAATTGTGCACAAGCACACACACACACAGGATACAAAACAGCACAATAGTGGTGGAGATGTCATTATAAAATGCTGTTGTGGATGCTTTTCTAATGAAATCTGGAGCTGTCTGTGCAATGTCTATGCAATCCACGGTTTCCAACCAACCAAGGACACAGAGTGAGTGAAATCAAAACAAAGACAGAAAGGGAGTAGAGAATAGGTAGTTCAGAGAGACTGATTATTTTTAAAAGAAATGAAAAGGATTGATTTATAGCATCTTTTGGTTTTCAAAACTAGGGATGTGCACACATGGTATAAGCCAGTATTTGCCATACTTGCAACTAAGATGGCAGTCATCAGTCTGTTGTGTCCCATCACTCCTTATTTCTGGGATTGAGTGCAACGACTTTGTATGATTGATTTTCTACTCATGATACGACTTACTGTGTTTCCCTCTTACAACATGGGGAATAAAAGACAGAAATACGCAAGTAATGGCTATTTGCCAAACTGGTATTTTAAACATTGGCGTCACCCCAAAATTTCACAAACAGAGCATCCTATTCAAAGCCTCACTTGGGCTTTAAAGACCTTGATAAATAGGCTAGGTGAAAAATTACATGCATTTTCCAAAAAACTCTCATATATATTGACAACCATAGTAATGCTATTCTCTATGGTTTTTTACTTGAGCAGTATCCACACTTTCCTGGAAATCTGATTTAGTGTCTCTTCTGCAAACCAAACAGATGCCACTTTGGAAGAACTGCATTCAAAGCCATCATGAAGTTTAGCAGCAGGGATTGTTTTACTTGTGCTACACACCCTGGCCTCCACTTCATTTCTTACCTGGCTCCAAAATATAGGGCATGTTACTTGCCGTCTGTAGCTATTGTTAAAAAAAGAAGAAGAAAATTCCATGAAATGTCCATAAAAGCTGCCAATTTAATATACAATGCTGGTTCCTACAAACAGGGTTATCCAGTACCAGCAACCTGCGTATGTGCATCTGTGGGCGTTTATTGGTGCAAATAGGAAACAGCTGGCAAATAATCAAATAATGACCAACAGTGACAGATAAAGGGAATTTAGGGTTTCTCCCAGTCTTCCAGCATCGAAACAATTCTGCACAGCTATGCCTGCTCAAAATGGCTCTGTGGGAATAAATCTAGCTCCTGGGCTACTGCACTAGATACAGGACAACACCATGTGAGCACAGCCCACACACACTCTAATATGTCTGCTTCGCTGTGTTTTTCTAAAAAATACAAGCGAGTATGCATTGGATCATTTAATTCAATCCATTATTACAATACACAGGGTATACAAACACAAGTCACAAAGTAAAGACAAAAAACTAATTCTCAAACAGACTGTACATTTTTTTATGGACTTTAAACAGAGACCTCAGGGTGCCTGGAAGAGGGGGTTGATGCTTTACAGCCAGGACAGCATGAGTGGGAGGTAGTCTCTCATCACTTAACAGGCCTGGGCCCTTACAGACAGCACTCCGTTCGTCAGCCTGTCAGAGGTCCAAAGCTGACCCTGCAGAACCACTTTGGCTCTGGCTAACAGCGCGCCAAGAGGCTGAGGAAAACGGCAAATCCAGAGCCTCAAAGAGGCTTCTGTCTCTGTCGTTACTGGTTAATATCTAACCATTCACCAGTAAATTTCACATAAGCAAGCACTTAAGAGGACACTCGCACATGAGGCAGTCACAAAGAAGAGAAAAGATCCTTTCAAATACATTAAGTATTTGCGGGTATTATTTATCTATACATCTTGTGTGACAGTGCGCTTTCACTGATTGGTGATATAGGCACATAAACAAACATAAACAAAGACATAACACAAATCCTGTGCACTGGCGTTCGGTTACTTTGCACTATACTGTGCCGTAGGCTTGGAGTCATGCTACATTTGAGGCACAACAAAAATAGAATGTGACTAAAAGAAAGCCAAACAATATCAGCCTCCAAACCACAACTGTGCCCGTAGCAAGGGAGAATGACATGTCTGAGCACTTGCATACATGCACGCACACACGCACATACACACAAATACTGCTCTGTAAGAACAAAGGACAGGAGGGTGAAAAGAGTGCAATGCCACATCAGCAAATACACCCCAGCATGCCAAATATGTTACACGTGACCTTGGTCAAAGGTGTGCACCTGTGGGCGTGTGAGATCCACGCTGATTACATCTGACCTGCATGTGGCTGAGACACTGACATGGGTTGAGATCAGAAAGACACCAGCAGCTGAGAGCAAGCATTATATGTGTTCGGTGAGTAATATGTATATAAGTATAATTCACAAGTGTTTTTTAATTGTTGTGTTTTTTGAAATATCCCAGCAGCAATAGTAAGCTAAAAAAAATGTGTATATATGAGAATTTCTTTTAAAGTGGGTTAACGAAATGTTAAAAAGGAAAGCTATTTCTAGCATCTGCATAATGCATATGAAAATGCCATTAAATATAAGGGTATACATTAATTCAGTTATAAATTCTGTTATGGTTATAAAAATATATGTATATGTCTGAATCAGATGTTGGCAGCACATGCCTCTGCTGATGACTATTCTCTGCTGCACTGGCAGAAGTAAATCTATTAAAAACCAAACACTGTACAGCTTTCAAAAGCTTTGGCCAAGGCACCCTAGACTAAAACAGATGTGATTTAAAGACAAATACAAAATGCCGAAAATCAGTCTGACAATCTGATCAGCACAGACCGGACTATTGTATCCACAGAATCTTCACAACACTGATTTCGAACTGGGCAAAATGATCGCTTGCGGTATGTTAAAAGTTGTCACGGTTTCATCTTTACTAACAAAGTCACGGTTTCCTTGGATTGATTCGTCAATTGTGAAAGAAGCTCGCGGCAACCACTTCACAATCTGCTACAAATGTATGATGCATAGCAATGTGGTAGTGGGTGGGAGCGGGTGGTTGGATAAGGAGCAAGGGGCTAAGGGACGATGTGGGTGTGAACTGCAGAAGCAAGTTTCTAATCAATCCAGGGATGTATGTTATCTTCCATTGTTTTCCCTGGAGGGGTTCTAGTAAGCTGTGTACTGTAGGAGCAAAAGACCACTTATGGCCACTCTATAATAGCGGGGTTTATGTGAGGCTGAAAAGTAGATGAAGCCCAGGGCACGCACACATACACACACACAATCAGAGGGGCCCCTCGTTACTCATGCATGACCAGTCCATAATGCACTTCTGCGCTTTCACTCACCGTTGGCAGGACAACAGAATTACTGAGAAAAAGGATTTGGGAAGGCAGAATTTGCCAAGACTGTGGGAACAGCCAGATTCCTTCTTATACCACAAAAGATGGAGGACGAGCTGCTCAACTCTCTCATTCTCTGATACAAACTTTCAGAGCAATGAAAGTATTATCCTTGTATCACCTTCTTTTCCTGAGCCCGGTGCAGCAGTGAAAGTACTTTTCCGCTTGGATTGCATGCAAAACATTTGCACATAAAAAGGTTGGTTAAATGGAAATTACACAAGTAAAACATGGAAGTGTGTCTGGGAAACAGAAAATGATGCAAAATGATTGCACCTGCAAGTCATATAGTTTTAGCTATGTGTAAATACGTGCGTGTGTGTGTGTGTGTGTGTGTGTGTGTGTGTGTGTGTGTGTGTGTGTGTGTGTCTATGCGTGCCAAGTTTTCAGCTCTGGCTGAGCATTGATCGGTCTATCTCCCTACAAAGCAGATGTGAGCAGACAACTAATGGAAGAGCTAGCCTCAATTAGCCCACTGACTGATGGGAAATGTGATTTCATTTAGTTGTCACTACAGAGACTGTAAACAAGTCATGTTGCCCTGCCAGGAGACATGGCAAAAGGAAGTAGACGTACACAGTGAGACAGACAGGAAGAGGGGTTACGTTAGAAAAATGAAGAATCCCTCTTCGTTTCTTGATAGCTGTGACTACATCAGTGTGTGTGTTAAAAATCTGACGCAGTGTCACCACTTTAAATACAACTTTTCCATTCAATGGCCATTACATAAAACGTCCAGATAAACTGATCGAGAGCTTTAGACATTTAAAACTGAGATTTTAAAAAGGGCAATTTTCTCGCCTGATTATGATTTCAGATTTTTTTTTCCCTGTGTGACATTTACTGTGGCCTTTACTAATTTGTGCCACGTTTGATTTTCTTTCTGACATATATACTAACAAAAATATGTTTTCTCCAATGCTAAACTTTTTTAAAAAAATGTGTTTTTCATAATAACAAAATTTAAAAAAGAAGTTATTAAACGTCAGAATTTCCAGGTGTCAGTTTAGCTTCCGGTATGAGCTGATGATTACATGCCACAATATGCTTTCCTGTCTGGTCTCCACTTTCGTATGTAATAAATACAAATAATGATAATAATAATAATAATAATAATAATAATAATGAAAAAAAATGAGTTGCCGTACACCCACCTGTGTTTACCTGACATATTTTACCTTACTAAAAAAAAAAGCAGGCACAGCAGATTTATATAAAAATCGTTATCAATTCACCAGTTAACAAGACATCAGCAATCTTCTCTTTTCTCATCTCCATAATTATTCTACTAACTGATTTGAATCTTTGCTTATACCGAGGCTGCTGGCTTGTGGCTAGCTCCGAGTTATGGGTAGCTGTACCTTTAACCACTTTTCCTTTTCCTTTGTTAGCTTGTTTAAGAAGTCTGTGTTCAGCTGGGTGAGGGTGATTTAAATGTCTGAAAAGGTTTATTGTTGCAGGAATGTTCATTGTGGTCGGCGGTTTACTTTGGTGAACTTTGTGTCTTCACTCACAGTGAGGAGCTGCAATGCTAATGACATGTTAGAATGTCATGTCATGTCTATGAGTGTGCATGTTGCACATGAATGGACAGGCTCCTAATTTGATATATGGGTCACTGACCTGTCGGTCACCAGTCCCGGCCACGATCACTGAAAATTGGCTAATTCCAGTCCCTGGCTCATTGGACACTAATTTAAAATGAAGAAATATGTATACGGATTAGTTAGCAGTTAGCATGCTCAAAAGCCAATGAATGGGAACTAAATATATAATGCATTTTTTTTGTCACTACAAGGTAGCAGCATATTTGAGTCAATAGTTGCTCGGATGTCATGTTTAATATTATTTTGTTCCTCTACAATTAGCAGCATTCAAATCAAACCATAACCATATCAAAACAAGCAATGACGTGCCCAACTTGCATCATTTTATTGACTAGATAAACAGCTTTCTGTCTTTAAGAAGAATGTGTCATTTCATTTAATGTGGTATAAGATAATCTGAAATGCATTCATGAATTTTCCACACTGCTGGGTGCCTTTTGGTGCTCCAACTATACATTTTGAATTAGATTTCTCAACACCTTCATCATTTTATCATATTTTAAGTCAAATTCATTAATGCCAATGGTATATTTAAAATCTAGGTAGAAGCCAAAATCCAAAAGTTATTTTAGAAAGCCTTAAATACAATTGGTGTTTATAGGCTATATGCATATTGTGCAGTGCAAGACACAAAAATTCCTAGCTGTAAATTATCTAAGCCTTATGAAATTATTTGAATGCACATAACCTTTAAGCAGCTGAACTGGCCTTGTGCAGATTTAAAGCTCAAGTCTTGCTTTATCCAGGGATAGTCAGATAGAGAACACAAGTGTAAAGGACACAAAATGAAACCTGGAGAACATAGCTTTGTAGTGTAACAGTTACATCAGTACAGCCTGGGTACATTCTGACAGAAACAGAGCACTGCATGTATACTTCAGAACAAAGAAAATTATATGTCATGGTCTATAAAGAAAACCCTCTATCTATTTTCAGAGACAGTATCCTTGTGGCTTATATCATTATGTGGTCAATGTAGAACACTCATGATGTCATCCCCTTCTTTTCAGCCAGTGTTTTTGTTTCTTTGCTGTAGGCTGGCTGCAAAAGATCAAGCTACTTTAAGGACACAGAATTCCACTTACGTATTTGACCAGGACAGTGAACCAAAATAGAACAGAAATAACATAATGATATAGCAGACCTTTACAGCTGTGAAGTACCATTTTATCCTGCTAATGCCTATCTGATTGTTGAAGACTTGCTGTGAACTTGTGCAGAAAATAAAAAAGGTTAGTCACTCAATCAATTTCTGTTAGAGACCTCCTGCAGCTGTTTAAGATACCGCCGTTAGTCTGAAAAACAGTGCTCAAGGCAATCAGAGGCTACTCTGAGGAAACTAAAATATGAATAATATTTTGCTCTGTTTACTGTATAAATCAACAAGTGTTATTTAATACGTTTTTAGTACACATAAACTGTACTAACAGGGGACAAATATATACATCGAGGTCACTTTTTACTAGCTGATTATTATGTTTGGATTAGTTTGTGTCATGATCCTGGGTCATTTGATCCAGCGTTTTGAGTTTTAATATATTTTGATGTTTATGGTTTATGTTTAAGTTCATTAGCTAAGTTCATTTCTATTTTGCCTATGTTGCCCTGTTATAGTTTATTAGATTCCCCTTGTGTCTTCACCCCTGTATTTTGCCCTTGATGTGTTTCACGTCCCCATGTCTTATGTTGTCAAGCTCGTGTTGTCAATGTCTGCATCTCATTATGTTTCCTGTTTTATTTTGAAGGGGTCCGTCCCATGTTCATTGTGTTTAGTTTCATTTCCCTTGTGGCGTCATTATGTTCATTCTAATCAGCTGTTTCAGCATTTGTTTCCACTTCCCCTGATCATCTCCTGTGTGCATTTAGTCTGTGTTTTCACTCAATCCTTGCCAGGTCATCTGTTGAGTTTTCGTCATGTTTTCATGCCTCCATGTTTCCAGGGTTTTTCATGGTCAGGTTTTTTAATCATGTCTTTGTCTCTTATGTTTAGCATTTAGTTTTTCCAAGTTTATTTCTAATTAGTTTTGCCTCAGTGTGCATCCAGCTTTTGTTTAGTATCTTTTCCCAGCCACAAATAAACGGCTTGCCTTTTGTTAAATTATAGTTTTGTTTCAAGTGTCTGCATCTGGATCCTCTTCCTCCCTCCACACGGTGTGCCAGTGCAAACCTTGACAGTTTGTGCACAAACTATTGCGAATATTCTGTGCACATACTTAGGACATAGTTACAGTTGGAAAGATATTCACAAATTCAAACATCACAGATAAATAACCTCTAAGTGAAAGATCATAAAAACATTAATGAGTTCAGTGTTTTAATGAAGGAATGGATCATTCTCTCAACAAAACACTGGTACCAAAACACTGGCGTCTGTATCGTCATTTCCAACAGCTGCCCAGATTTTCACTAGGCTGCTCTGCTCGTACTGTTACACATAATTTGAGACTAACAGCAAACTTGGCACACAGGTACATCTTAGGTCCATGAAGGTTCTTATCTAAATCAGATATTGTCTCATCGTGTTGCCTAGCAACCACCTACCAGTGTTAAAATGACCCATTTGTAGCATCATGCTCTGATATCACCATCAAAAAGCATTTGCATCATTTCAATAGCGATAAAATTTAATGTATATCCACAAAACATTCAGTATGCTTGACATATTATGGCGTCATTGCGTTGCCTAGCAACCACCTAAGACTAAACACACAGTCTATAATCACAGATGAAACAATACTATAACATGGGCACACATTAGTTCTGAGAAACCTGAAACATCCCTAAATAGTAAACTTGGCCTGACTCTGGTGAGTATGGGTGCTACAAAAAAACAAAAGAAAAAACAAAACTGGTCTGCAGCCACAAGATGACTACCACAAGACAAGTGGACAGGCGACTACCTACAAAGCGCAACATCAAGATGCGACAAAAATAATCTAAAAGCTTCAAACTTGTTGTTAGGAACACCTTTTTGTTATTTTTACCTCTTTTTGTCCTCCCAGGTTTAATAGCTGTGAATCTATCAAAAAGGCCCAATTAAAGTAGAATCACTAATCAGATGGGTATGTCTCTTACTCAACTGTCCAGATGTCACTTGCTGAATAAATGGCTGCTGTACCTTGCTCTTTTGCTTTTGTCGACCAGTCTCCAGCCAGCAGTCTATGGAGATTATAAATGAGAAAGAAAGTCTTAAAATAACTATTAATTATTAATGATTATTAACTATTAACACACCTAATTATACACTATGTGCCACAGTATATAAATATCCAGTGGAAGTCACTTCTGTGATAGCCATGATTGAGTGCTCTTTTTTAAGAATAAAATTTAATTGCCACCTCTGTCTCTGGTAAATCAAATTCACAAAATGTGCTCAGAATCCAGTTCACTGCTGTCCAAATTACCTACGGATAACAGCAAAACAAAATCAACTGTAGTTAGTCACCACCTTGTGGGTGCTGCAGTAAAACTTTAACGTCTGACAAGGACATCAACATAAATTTTCCCAAACTTCACAGCTTCTTTAATTCAGTCACAGGATCTGCATTGCCATTGGTATGCAGTTTCCACTACACTGCAAAACTCAGCGGTGCTTGTTAAAACACTTTTCATATCTACGCAAGTGCAATGAATGGTGTCTGACAAGGGCGCTTGTCAGCCAATTGGAGTATTCTTATAAAGGAAGCACCCTGGCAAGATGAAAGCCAAGGGTGACACTGGAGAGAGTGGTGTCGGAGGTGAGAGAGAAACGAAATATCCAGGAGAGAGACGGGAGAAGAGCGAAAGGAGATGCAAAAAGAGAGAGACAAAGTAGTGAAGTGAAAACATGTGACACAACTTTCTTTCTCGACTGAAACACATTTGCATTGCTGCATTACTAACTGGAGGGCAGCCCAGCAGCTTTCACATCCGGGGGTCTGCATGTTTCATAAAACTATAAGAATGACTGACATCAAAATCTATATGCTATGTGTGTGCTTTGTATGCATTGCTGAAACTTAAATAGAAAACCCAACCTTTTTTTCTGCATTCACATAGCAAAAGTGATACAGACCCTGTGAGGCTCCATCTCTTCATTGTGATATATAATAAATGCGTCAAACTCTTTGTGAATACCACTTGCGTTTGTGAGATGTTGTGCCTGAGTTTAGGTGTTTGAGGACAAGTCTGAAGATGTGTCAAGTCTCATTTCCTGAATATTTCATGCGTGGCTGCTGTTCTTTTTTGGGGGGCTCTCTTATTTTTTCCCCCCCACTGCACTGGGGAATTCCTCTATTCTCCCCTCATCCATCCTGTTACCACCACATCCTCCGAATTCTCACATTCCCTCACCCTCCACCCATTTTGTGTCGCAGGCACTCACAGTGTTTTGCTGTAACCCCCATTCCCGTCTCATGTCATCTTATCATAGTGAGACCTAAAGACAGTGTTGACACAGCAGTGGCCAATAGCATGTCATACAGAACACCAGCCAAGCCACAGGCACAACAAATACTTGCATAGCATCTCAAAACAACCCATCACCTTCCCCTGGTGAATTCTCTGCTGTCTTTGCTTGTGCCTTCCTCCTCGGTTCTGCTTTCTTGTTATCTCTTTTATCGAGGTGGCCTCCTTTGAATGATAAGTACCCACTGGATATCAGGAGAGCTGCTACTTCAGGAGTTATGCTGCTAATTTTGAGAATCGAGCTGGAAAGGGATGAAAGCAATCCAAGCGGTCCAAGCAATCATTCTGTTTGGTGTAGTGTCATACTTTAAAAGGCCCAATTTAATACAAATTAACAAGTAAATGTCTACTTGCTTCGAGTTAATTTAGCCCTAGTCTCTGATACGTCTTGCTTAATTTTTTTTTCTTCCCAAGGATAATATGATATATTTTTTTCAAACAGCGCCTTGCTGTGCTGTGCCACGCACAGAAATAATGTACCATAATGTCAGTGATTTCAGCATTTCACTTAATTTAAACTGGAAAAGTGACGTTGATTTTAAATGTCATATTTGCTATCTGTGGGAGGGACATGCCTATACATGCTGCAACGTCTCCTCGTAAACATCATGAATGTGCAAGTAGTGTGCGAATTAGCAGCGCTAGAGTACAAGTGCAAGACTGCAATTAATCAATTGCATGACTATCTTTGACTTATCGGTTTCATTTTACTTACAAGCAGAGCTACATTACGTGGGACATAAGATTACATCAAAGAAAGCACAGGCGTTGACGTCAGGAAAACGTATCAAAACTGCAGCTTTTGATTAAAGGCTCGAAAATAACGCAATCCCATACGGGCATGAACATGTAAATCTCAATAAAAACACAACCAATAAAAAAGTCTATGTAAACTGTACTATTCCTACAGTGTACATTTCTGAGAATCGCCTTAGCTAAGTAAGTTGCTATCGTATTCAAATGTAACTCTAAGGGACCAGTTTTACAAACATAATGCCTATGAGGTCAAAAGGTGGTACTAGGATTAAAGGCTTCCTCCCAAGCAAGCTAAACTATGATCACCTGTGTCGAGGAACTAATACAGTCTAAAGATATGGCTTCTTGTCGTTTAGAGGCTCAGAATTAGTGGTCAGTGCATTAAGGCAAAGGCTTAGGATCACCACTTAGTCCTGAACAGTAGGCTACCCCTTACCTCCTCAGTATAACTGTGGTTAACACTGCTTCATTAATACTACTGCGCCTAGAGAGTTCCCTCTCTCTTTCTCTTTCTCTCTCTCTCTTCTTTGTGTGTGTGCGTCTGTGCAAAGGCGGACACAGTCAGGTGACCAGGATTGGCGTGTGTGTCTGTGTGTGTGAGTCATCTGTTAAGGTTTGAATATTTGCCCCGCTTATGTCTCCATTCACCATTTTTGTCCCCTCTCTCCCACTATCCATCTCAGCTACAGAGTAGCATGATAATGTTGTTCTGAGGGTGCTTCTCAGAGGATTAGCAGAGATTAGCATTAGCTGGTCCATTTGAACTGGATACACATACAGCAGCATTTGCATGCGGGGAAAACGAGTCTAGGATTTTAGCCATACTACGAATTTAGAGTGGAAGCTAAGGAAGCAGTAAGAAAAGAAGAAACTATACTTTCAAAAAAGGAATATTGCTAAACACGTTCAGTGTCTTGTAAAGCAAACAGTTACCATGAATAAATGGGTTTAATAGCAAAGCTGAGAGTTTGCATCAGAAACTGCTGGCTACCTGTGATTCATAGTTTTAATTGTTTGCCTGTGCATTTTGCATCCGGTGTAGTTCAGTCTCTGCAAATATAGAATTTATTTGGATGTGAAATGGTCAGAAAATGCAAGTGCAACGTATTAATCAAATGCTTGCATTGACAAATTTTCTGCTGAAGAGTGCCTCTATCATTGAAATGTCATAAAAACTAAAAATAAAAGACAACTGCCAGAATCCCAACGCACAAATGAAACCCAAATCCATCAAAACCAAATCCACTCCCCAGGTGGGGCTCCGTTTAACATTCGAAACTGTCAGCAAGGCTCTGTGCAGCAACATAAAATTATTCAAACATAAAAATGCAGCACCAGGCTGCTAACTGATTAGATTACACTGTTTGAAAATTGTTTCAAGCACAGCATGTGTACATGTTTATATGTATATTAACATCACTCGCAAATGAGACTCACTAGATTCTAACTACGTGAGAATATTTACCAGCTTCAGCCAGTGGGAGCTTTTGACTGTATAAGAGATGGACGGGGTAATTGAGAGTTCTGTGAGCCAAACAATAATGAGGAAGATAAAGAAGGAATTGAGTTGACTGTGTTTGCCATTTCTCATGATAAGAGATGAGCAGAGCTGGGAAAGGGCTGCAAAAAAAGGGGACCGCTCTGCTTTCCAAAAGAATGCATCTGCTGTATGTCGAACTTGTCTGCTCGTTGTTTTTGCAAAGCACAATGCTTGCTCAACCCAACCGGAGCAAAGTGAGAGAAAAGCAAATAGCTTTAAGATAGGCGGTGAAATTACCCGTAATTGGAGACCATTTAAAAACATAATAACTTCTTTGTTTCCTCAGCAGGAGGTTCAGGGCTGGGGAAGCTTTTTGATTAGAACTGGAGATGAGTTAGCTATAAAACTACTGAGCCAAGCCTTACCCAGATTCATGCAGTGTGTGCGTGTGTGTGTCTGTGCATGTGCTTGAGTTCAGTCTGTCTGCCAAAATGCAAAAATTAATAACTGGATGAAGCAGGATTATTAGGGTCCAGCGATGGTTCGAAAGGGACCAATTGGAAATAAAAATAAATAAATCACCGCACTAATTTCCACATGAGGCAGCAGGAACAAGCAAACAGGCTTGTAAAATCTCAGCGCTTCGATGCTAAACGCGAAGTTACGAAAAAATTTAAATGGAGCATGAAAACATGTATTAAAATCCAGCTGGAAACATGCCACAGCATCTTTAACAAAGATGTGTATGTGGTAGCAAATTGTCACCGTTCCACCGAAGAGGATAGTGGAAGTAAGCTTAGGGGTGTGTGCCACTTAGGATGGGGGGAATAATGTTGTGTAGCATATAATGGATTTGCATTGTGGCAAACAGAGACAGATGGCAGAGAGGGGTGCGTGTTTCTGTGTGCTATGTGTTTGCTAGCTTGGACACACACACACATACACACGCACACTCGCAACACTGCGTAGCACAATGTGTGCGGAGAAGAAATCCCTAAGGCACATTATGTATGCTGCCGCTCGCTCACCCAAGCCAAGGGTCTCAGTTCATTTGGTTTTTAACTGTTATAAATTGTCTCACTTGACTCCATCTTCCCTCCCCTGTACAACAGGCCTGGAGCAATTTCTACACACAGAGCGGCCAGAGTCTAAACTTAGAAGCCACATAAGATTTTGAAATACTCACAAGCTGGATCCATACTGCTATAAAAACGTATATGACACAGACCCCAGCTGATCTACAGATGTCATACAGTGCGGCCTGTGTATACACAGAGAGCCTATACGTGCATACAAAGATATTCGAATGTCAACATTTACACATATCAAGAAGTGTACCAAGTGCAACGAAGAAAAGTCTTCTTCCAAATGCCCACTTTGCATCTTTTTACAATTGATGTTGATGCTGTGTGTGTGTGTTTTGTGTAATTGTGTGTCTGTAAACAGGTGTATGGGCTTATGGTGTAAAATCTTTTTAACCGGATGAAATTTCACACTTGTAGCTCTCAAAAGTAATCACTGAATTACAGCCTTTAAATATAATCTCCAGTTTCACACACATGCACACACACACAGAAACCCATGCACACAAGTACACACAGTCCTCCACTTGTTCTCGGATCTAAAGTCCTGAAATAACAATTTGGTAAAAACTGAGTTACGGTGATTTACGGTGAAAATACCGATTTGATCTGAGTCTGAGCCAACATCAGCAGATTCTAAGTGAATAACTTTGCTACATTAGATGTGTTTATGAATGGTGATCATGCAAAAGGGTGTTTAATAGCTCCCGCAGACTAAATTAAGATGTGAGGAGACCCTCCAGCTGATGATTAGACAAGGGACTAGAAAGTGACTTCTGGTGATAAGACGAATACAAAAAACATACACACTCAAGTGCGCGCACACACAAATAGAGGCGCACATAGCGTCAATTAACATGAACATGTGTCTTTGGGGAATTATATTTCAATTAGCTTTAGCTTTCCTTTGAGACCATAATGGTAAAACAAGTGCATAGTTGTGCAATTGTGGATGTCGTAAATCCTGCTTTTCAATTAGTATCATGTAATACTTCCATATTGTTAATGTATATGCACAAGTTAAGCAGTTAAGGGCCAAATTGGTGTTTTGCAGAATATAAAAGAACCATTAAATTAAAATGAAGTATATGCACGGAAAGTTTTATGCAGCTGCCACTAATGCAGCTGCATTTTAACGCTGATTTAAAAGTAAATTATAGCAATGAGAAATGATAAAGTGCTGCCATCCATTAAAAAAAATGTAGAATCATCATTAGGAGGAAATGCAAAAAAGGATGCGAGCCATTTAAGGGGTTGCTTTATGAAACAGAAGCAGAGAATGTGAGTGCACCTGTGGGATTCTCCACGGATACGGGTTCATTTCCTGTTTCGACCAGACTATACAAGAAGACAAAAAAGAATTTAGAAAAACGCCTCAAATCTTTAGCCCTGAAGTTGCATCTCTCTCTCTCTCTCTACCCTATTGTGTTTTGGTCTGCTTCCAAAATGTTTCACCGTTTTTTCCTGTAAACTCTTCCTGACAACTCAGATTTGATGAAAACAAATATGTGTGCACGCGGACAGGGAAAGATGAATCTTTGCCACCAAAAGAGCAGCAATAAAGTGGGGAAAAAAGCCAAGATTTTGAAGCTGCATCCCACGTTGGGTCAATATTATCAGAGCAAATGCAGACCATGAAAACAAGAGATTTGGCAGGTTTTGTTTTTGGTTTTTTTCCTCCACACTGCCGGGTTTTTGTTTTCACATTTGTACATGTTTATTTACTGTATACAGAAAATATGGCTCTGTGAGTATCTTTCTGTACATAATATGGGCTAACTCTGCTGGCCAAATTATTTTGTCTGTTAGGAACAGAGTCCACAAACAAATAACACCGTCGGGGCACGGCATATAAGTAGGCAAAGTTGAGAAGAAGGAAATCACTCTTACACTCTTACACTGACTCTGGCCCTCTGTGAATTGTGGGAAAAGAAGCTGTCAGATGAAAGAGCACATGGAATAAAATATAAAGAACTTATCAAGGCTCAGAGTTCTCAGACAGGAAACCCTATGATAACCTGAAGAGCACAGTAGGTTAAACTGAAAGCACATCAAATCAGCCCGTTCGATTCTGTAAGGTCTTTGTATGTGTGTGAGATTAAGAAGCAGAAAACAATGCAGCTATCTTTAGTTTTCTTTCATTTCTCCTTTACTTTTCACTCTGAATGTTCTTGTACTGTTTTGAGCAAAAGTGAAAAGACACTCTCCCTGCAACACTCTCTGTAGGGAGAGCTTTAATCCAAAAGGTGATTGTGTTTGTGTCTCTTTATTCCATAGTGTTTGAGATTAGTAACACATGGTTTGTCAAAGACTGGAGCTTCAGATTAGCTACTCGCTAATCCTTTGGAATTCACTGCTAATACAGACATCACATATGCAAGCATGCGTACACACAGACACACTAACACCCAATAACGCTGTCTGTCTCCTTCCCGATGGGTGCGCGTGTGATTAATTTTCAGGGTGAGATGATATCTGCTCTCTGTAGTCAGACTCAAACTAAAAGCAGCTAAACACAGAGGTCTGCCTACAAGATGGAATGAAACGGCTAGCCTTAAGTACCTTCATGAGAATGACGCATCATACTGAATCGGTGCTGTGGTCAGAGAAGGCTGATGAACGTCATACATTGACACAAGCACTTTAGTTCATCTTCTTACTTGTACACATAAAAAGCAGCATTTTAACTTTGAAGAAAAGCCCCATCAGCTGATATGTTAGCTGAGCTCGCACACTTATTTCCCCTACCGGGAGGTCTATTTAGGGTGCAAACTTGCTGTCTGCTGATGCCGCTGCTGCAGCCAAATCCACCTGTGGGCTTGTATTTTCACCATTCTCCACGGAAAGCTGCATTTGATCTCTCCCTTCTCACGCTTTGGGCTGCCTTTAAATTACACTTTGCTTAAGAGATACGAAACACAGCCCTGACGCCAAAATACAAATCTACATTTATTCTACACGGATTGTTTACAAAGATGTTTATTTGTGAGGGAAAAGGTTTGTTTGACACTTTCTGTGTTTCAGTTCTCTAACAGCATCATGAGCATATGAATCTACTCGAAAACGTCTGTCAACTGGGTTAATCTAATATACTATTTATTAAAATTAAAATACCACTTATACTACTTCTAAATATGACGTGCTCTTGAACTTCTGCCTGGCAGCATAACTGCAAAGGTTTTTTTTTTTTTTTTTTTTTTAAACATTTACACTTGAAATGTGCAGTGATTAAAAAGACCACAGTATCAGACAGAAAATCATTCAAGACTATTTCTATATTTCAGGTGATAGTCAGCAGGATTTGTAAAACCCTGCATTATAGAATTCAACAAGCTGCGTGTCTGCTTTAAAGCTATTTGATTTGTGCGTTTACCTGCAAAATGGGTCGACCTGGAAGCATTGAACGTACATAAAAAACATCAGCACATATGTCACTGTGTTTAGACATGCAATGAAAGGTAA
Source organism: Simochromis diagramma (assembly GCF_900408965.1). Lineage (NCBI taxonomy): Eukaryota > Metazoa > Chordata > Actinopteri > Cichliformes > Cichlidae > Simochromis > Simochromis diagramma. Next base: position 4,079,756 of record NW_024386883.1, read on the forward strand.
ATGGCATTTATACACCGCTTTTCTAGCTGCATTAAAAGCACATCATACATAAGCCACATTTACTACTTTCTCATTCACATCAATACATTTAATACATACAGGGCTTTCTACTTCACACAAACACAGACACACACTAAGGTTTGAGGAGCGGCATCTTGCCCAAGGACACTTTAAATCACAGACACTCTGTTCTACCTTTGGAACCACAGCCAGCCCATCCTACAGGCAGGATGAGTCATGCCACCACTTCATATCTGGAGATACTTAGCAATGGGCACATACTAATTTGGCAATGTTAACTGCAGTTTTCATCATGACAGAAAGAATTCCACGACTTAAAAAAAAATCAGTTCATTTTATTTTTGGAATTTTGAGTTGAATTTCAGCTTGATAACGTCCTCTATATAACAAACACTTCTGAAGTTGTGTGGTTTAACAATGACACTCCGTCTGCCTGGCATTGGTGTCTCTGCTGCGTCACTCGGTGTGGGTGCATCCTATTTTGCAGGCTCATATAAATGCCTCAGAGATTTCCAGAGACTGGTTTAGTAACTGAGCTATTGGCTAGCACTCTACACACTGGAGGACATTTGCATAAAAACATTTTATTTCGCCCATGTGTCTTACTACATGTGTTTTTGCCACCTCTGAATCTCTGCCATCTGCGACAACATGTGTATTAAGCTTAACAATGCTTGGCCTCCTGCCTCTTCTTGCCTCATTTTATCCCTGTGTTTAAATACAGCAAAAGAGTCTCTGTATTTAACTTATCATAGCTTTGTATTCCCAAGCAAAACCTGTCCACATGCACTGGTTTAGTGATATGGAAACAGTTGGAACAGGTGGCAGGATCACAATGTTTTTGCTTTTTTTTTTTCTTCTGGAGCAGTTCTGGAGTGACACATCTCTGCTCTGCCATGAAGAGCGGAAGAGCGTGTAAGCTCTGAATCTTACTATGTTCCCCTCCAGCCTCCTCCTCCTTTCTGTTTTAACTTTTTTAACACCTGGACTAACAAAAGACTGGCTTTGATCATGGGAAATCCCTTGGCAGAGCAGCAATGAATCCACAGTGGAGCTCCAAGTGTGTGTGTGTACTATGCAATGCACATAGTGCCAGTGTTGCTAGACTGAGTGTTCTCAGTACCGGAGCTTCATAGCCCGGGTAAAAGGTACCAGAGTACACCACATGCGGTTTGCGTCAAAGCATGACCGTGAAAACACACGCACACACACAGAAGTGGGAGGGAAAGTGCAAGTGAGCACGAAAGACAGAAATCTTGTTTTTCCCGTGTAATCAGTGGCTCTGTAAACACACACACACACACACAAGGCTGCTTGTTATCAGAAGCTTTCCCACGCTGCTGTGGTACAAAGCTCCACACCAGGATGGGAGGATGAAGAGAGGGAGGGATGGACGGAAGTACAGAGGGATGGAGGGTCAGTCTTCAGCAGCTTAGACTCACTGCAGGGATAAACACATCCCTCAGCGGGGGTCTGTATTTAGGGTAGCAAGATCAGAGTTCAAAACAGACAGACTGCCAGGCAGGCAAAGCGACAAGGAACAGACAGAGCAGCAAAGATAAACTAGCATCCAAACAGCAAACAACAACCAGCGCACATATCACACACTTTAGTTGAGGAGATTGCACATTCCTCCTCCACACCTCTGCTCCCACATTACTCTTACATCAACTCCTCTATTCTAGAACATCTCCCTGTTTCTCTGTCACTCGCTGCCTCTATCTCCCCTCGCCTGCTGCTCAGCCCTGAGCGCTTACGTAAGAGACCCATTTGCATAACAGGCTGTTTTCTCTGGCTACGGCATGGGCACATGAAACACACAGAATAATATGCTAACAACTCGGGCTGTTGGTAAACAACGACCTCCATCACAACATTTCGCGTTCGCACTATATGTGGCACAGGTCTCGTCGGTGACAGAAATTTAGAGTCTCGGGATCTCTTGATGCCAGCTGGCTTGAGGCCAGAGGGGCTGAAACAGCTGTCATTTACGGAGCGCGCGGATATGTCTTCGGCTTGATAGACTTCATTCAGGTGGAGGCTGAACTGCCTGCTGTGTGAAACCTATGCAATAATAGGCCTTGCACCTAGAGATGACTGTTCAAATCAAGCAGCCTAGCATTATCCTCTTCAGGGTTAGGACGAGAGGGAAAGAGCCTCATGTGAGTGTGTGTGTGGTGGGGAGCCACACATGCAACGAGCTCTGCTGTTGGCGGAATGCTTATGGCTTTGCTAAGGCCTCTTCAAACATAAGCTATAAACATAGGGCACGCATTTATAGGAATATATGCAAACACACATACCCATAATCAAATGCACACATACTCACAGAGCATGCCAGCCTTAAGAGAATGAGCAGGAAAAAGAAAGGCTCTGGAACATCAGTAAATCCTGCAATGGAAGCTGTCAGATATACCCTGAGATACCTTATTACAAACCCATTCATTAAGTCAAGAATTGCTCTAATCATGCGGTTATTAAGAAAGGACTGCTCTCTCTCATTTCGCTCTTATGCACACACACACACGTGCACTTCAAAGAGACAACAACAAATGATCAAGGGAATCAAGCACAAATGCTCTCTTATTTGAGATTTCTCTTTTTCCTCAAGTCAAGATGTCGCTAATTTTGCCTTTCATGTTGATACATTTGCCACGCAGTTCTTTAAATACATCATGATATCATTTGAAACGGGGGGGTGAAGTGGACTAAAAGGTTTGTGTGGCAAACGTGGCCCTGCTGAGAGACTAACAGTTGTGTCAAAGTAAATTCATCCCCTCTCCTGCCGGTCCATTCCAGAATCTCAAGAACCTGTGTTCCCTCTTTTACTTTGTACATAAATAGGAATACTATAATGTCAATTTGGATGACTAAAGGGCTGAACGCCATTCAGCGCTTAATATAGAGGTTACGGAGAATTTATGTAAAAATGATGCTGAAATGTACAGTAGAATTTGCATCAGGTTTTCAGTGGTATCAGTATGACGTGTATTCTCAAAATCAGAGTCTAAAATACCACAACAGCACATTTTCATTTTTTTTCTTTTATATACATTCCAAACCGACAAACGTTTAATAATCATAACATCAAAGATGGCATTTGCCATCTGATCTATGGACATTTATGTGTGTCTCCATTTAAAAGAAGTTAACATGTCAAAACAAAAACTGAAAAATTACATATAGTGCCACTTTGTTTGGATTCTAGTCTTTGCCAATGTTGCATTCCTAGTAAAAGCAGTTGACCTTGACCCCCAATGTCACCTTACTCATGTTTACAGTTGGATTATCTGATGCCTAAAAACAGCTGCAAGCTGTTTTTAGTTGTCAAAAATAAATAAGAAGGTTGAAATAACAGAATATTTTGAAATCACACACCTTTAAGACTCAACTGAAATCGGAAATAGTCGTACAGTATATTTTATACTAGCACTGTGAGGCTTAATCTGAGTGAAGGACATTAAGATTATGAGCAATCATTTCGGAATGAAAACTTTTGAGAATTTATCACAAAAACTCTGTCAATCCCATATCAACCCATGTACGTGTGGTCGTCAATCCAGGCTTCCTTAAATCGGTACTTACGCACAAGCCGCCCGAGCTGACCGTACGCAAAAACGCAGATATCTCTACAGAGCAGACTAACCATAAGTCTCAATCATGAATTAAAACAGGGAAATGCACTCAGCAAACAAAAAGCTCCGCATGTCAAAGAGCTTCTAAAGCTGCCTTAACAAGCAGTGCCAAACTGTTCGGTGCGCAAAAAGCTGCCAGTGTCTCCGGCACTCATTTAAGTGCTGCAAGTCAAAAACAACCGCGGGGGACGGTTATTGTGATCATTTTGAGGTGTGTCTTTTTTCTTTTTTTTTTGGACAACCAATAACGCACAGGACACAACATCAATATCATAAAGACACAGATGCGACAGACTTTAGGCTTTCGCGCTTGGGTTGAGGACCCGTGCCCAGTGCATACATTTATGAAAACAGGATATTCTACCCAACCTGGCTGTTACAGGGCACGCTTTCTTCTCTAGCTGCCTCGCGTTTTCACACAAACGCGCATCCATTCATCACACGTATACAGTATACGCGCAGGCACAGAGACACGTATAGCACATGTGAATGAGAAGCTCTATCTGTGAGTGTGTGTGTGTATGTGTAACGGAGAGGAGGTTTATCCTGCCCTGCTGTTGGCCTGGAACATGCGCGTATACACATCACGCACATAGACAACTCACGCACGTACGCACCACCCGTCCCAGGCTCACCTTTAAGAAGAATCCCATAAATAGTGTAGAGGGTGAAAATCAAATGACTCTTGAGTTTCATCCTGTCTTCCCCTTGTCTTGCTCCCGTCTTTCCGCGCTTATTTCTCCTCTCCAATTCTGGATCTGTAACCGGACGGCTTTGTCAGCTTATCCAGGTAGACTTGGGAGTGTGCCTTTTGTGCGTCTCTTGGAGACGGGGAACGGGGTTAATGCAAACCGACTTCCCGACCCGCAATCTGTCTTGCTTTGGAATACGTAAAAAGTCTCGGTCATCAAAAACAATATTTTGGGTGTTCTTTCACGAATGCACCGCCAGTAAGGTGTAGAGTTAGTTTCCGGTCCTCTGAACAGGAACCGAAAACCTCAGGAACCAAGAAGAGTTGTCCTCCGGTAACAGGATGAATGCCGTTGCCTTACTACTGTCTGCCCCGCTCTTGGTCTGCTGTGGCGTCCACAGCGAAGGGAACACGAGTGGATTGTTTGAGTCCCGCCCACACGGTTCTGACTGACATGAAAGGTGAACCAATCAGAGCGACCCGCGGGGGAGGGAAGCTGGAGGGGAGAGCGTCTGTGCGTTTGCGTGTGCCATGCGCGTGCGCGATGCATACTGCAAGAAATATCGCTTTCAACAAGGTTTTAGACATTCACTGTTAAAATATGATTCAGTCTCAGCAGAAGGAAGGTCAGTGAGATGAGTTAATCCCCCTCCCCCCCGCACAGGAAAGTGGACAAAGCTTGTCGAGTCAGTGATACTAATCTTTGCAAATGTCTGAAGGCAGCTGTTTCGTGGTAACCTGGAATGTTCTCGCTCAGTAGCAGAATTCTTTTGTGTGCGTGTGTGTTTTATTATATGAACAATAAAAAGAGTTAGATAACCCATATGCAAGTATGCTGTCACGCACCACTCTATAAACATACGTTTGAAAATTGTGCAACTCTGCAGTTGCGCCTCTTATAAGTAAAACGAATACACTGCATGAGTGATGATGACCAATACAGTTTGAATAATAAAGCTGGGACGAAGGCAGCATAAGGGGCGGAAACACTGGGAAATTCGTAAATTAATTCTTATTTAAATTTCCCTGTAAACAATCTGAATCAGCCACTGCAGAACTGGTAAAACGATTCAGCTGTTTGAGTGGGACCTGTGATTTCAGCCTCTGAAGTGTGGCGTGAAATGCATTGTTTCCGGGATGCTGCTACTGGGCACTGCCTAATCGACACAGACCGATCATTTTTTACAGTGTACTCGTGGAATGGACTCTGAATTCAAAACACAGAAGGTGCGTGTTGACACGCTCCTGAGCGTGAGCTGCCCTCCTGCATGAACTGGGTAACTCACGTACACGTTTCATCTCTTTCCGCGCGGTTGATGGTGATGATCAAGGTTAGAGAACTGTGAAGTATTAGGGTTGACAAATACCCGAGCTTTGAAGATTGTCTTGCAGGGGACAATCTGGCGGATGGTGAGGTTAAGTGGGATGTGAGGGGACAAGGCAGCATATAGGTATGAGGGACACAGATAGAAAAGGCAGTTAAGACTGAAGCAGGAAAAGAAAGAGCAGGTCCCACAATACGAGGGCATGGTGAGACTGACATGTCGGGACTGAGGACTCATGGCTGAGGTATGTGATCATGTATGATCGTCACATTTTAATGTAGTTTTGTATGTTGAAAGGGTGGTCTGAGAAACTGAATTTGGATGGTTAGGTCACAATCATACTGTCTGTCTATAAGGAACACAGAAATTAATTAGGATTGTTTATCACTAAACAGACTTTTGTGTACTGGTAGGACCATATGACGTATCTATTGCCCTTTAGGTTCTGTGCTTCAGCAGATACCTCTTGGAGTGGTGTTTACTTTTAAAGAAATAGTATTTTAATATCTATATGGTCATTGTGTTTATTTGTTTTAAACATACAAGAAGTTTGTAGTGCAGGAAAAAAAGTACCTCATACAATTTTGAGTGTAATTTTGTTATTATTATTTTTATTCACATGGCCATAGTACATATGTAGCACTCGTTTCATTTTTCAGTAAAATTTGTTTAAATGTGTTAAATATCAAGTGAAAAAAAAGTTTGTAATCACAAGTTTATTTTGTTTTCCAATAAAAAGAAAACAAACAGACAAACAAAGACATTGCTGGAACATTGTATATGTTTTCATATTGTTATTTCATCAGTTATAACCTGTTACTGTAATGTGCAAAAGAAATTCATAACATCCCATGCCTATATGTTCTTGTCAGTCTAAAAACGTATTATCTAGCTTTATATAGCATTATTATCACTTTTTTTTTTATCACTTTATCAATTATCAATCTAGTAACCTTGAAGGAGAGCTTGAATATACCATGATATTTTAAATATTTATATGCTACTTTCTATATGTTGACAATATGTACTTGTAGTTATAAGGTTTTATGTCAGTTTTTGACCACAAAATTATTACATTGGCCTTGAAGACCTTGGTGGATATAAGGCCAAATTTTAATTAATTTAATTACATGACCCCACTCTCTACCCCTACAAAGTTTTATCAGAATTCAGTGAAAGCTTTTCGAGCTATTGAGTTTACAGACGCAATGATAAAACACACACAAGCACCACCACAAACATGACCCCCTTGGCAAAGGTAATAAAAAACGATGGTACCAAACAGAGGGTTTGATTTAACGTGTAACTAGCTATATGTAAGACAGCTTTTTGGCCAATTTGCAAGTATTCAAAACTTACTCAACACATTGTAGTAATAGTAAAATGTATTTCTTAGGCAGCTGTTGCTGATGATTAACTGTGGCTTTATTTAGATTAAGGTGGAGCTGTTGGCTGACAACAAGTAAAAATGCAAGCAAAGATAATATTAATAAGAAAAGCTAAAAATAAATGCGAGATATCAAAAATAGTGTAAAACTAACAGGTTGAAAATGAGGTCGCTAGAAATCTAAGTCTGTGACATGGGAGACATAAGAAGACAGATCTGGTGTATAAGCAGAAAACTGTTTGCAAGGCAAAAACTAAACAAAGTGCAGCTTGATGATATTAATAAATCAGAAGTAGTCACTGTGTCCTTCCACAAAGCACCACACATGGTGATTTTGTTTGAGTTCATCTGTATCTGGCTGATTAGTTTTAAAAGTCTTAAAGTGCAAACACCCTGTCTCATATATCTTTCTGTATGGAGAAAGCTGAAGCTTAGTACTTTCATTTGGTATCACTTATTTCACCCTGACAGTGCTGAAACACAGAGCCTGCTGGACTGTATATGGAAATTAATTGAACCTGCTGAGCAACTCGAGGAGTTCTCATTTTGAGAAAAGGCTACCGACTGCTTTGTTATTCCATATGAAGATACGAAGAACATTAAAACGAGCAAGTCTTTTAAAATGCCATGGAAACGTGAAGCACTTTGAGCATATTACCACTTGGCTATATGGCCACTGTGAAACTATCAAAAGAATGTAATGGATAAAGTGCACAAAACAACACTGATCTCTACACATAAATCAATTTCAAGCATCATAAAACTAATCATAGAATAGAAACCAGAAGCTCTGCAATCAAACGTTTGATGCAGCAGCTATTAGGGAGTTGCTGTTTGGATAGTGCATATGGTGTGATTGCAAAACAAAATTAGTTATGGAACAAATGTTTTATGTAATAATTTGTCAGTCACATACTTTGAAACAGTATGCCAATTTTTTTCATGACACAGTTCTGAGGTAAAGGCACAGTGCTGCTCCCTTAGATTGCATCTTTAGCTTGATTATAAATGTGCCCTATGCATTATTTATAAAATTAGCTTTGCTTATTCAAAGTTGCCTTTTCATACTAATAACAACTCAGCATAATTTCAATCACACATCTAAAGCTGCATAGCAGGAAGTGTTATCTGCTAACAGACAAGACGAGGTAAACTCTGCAAGTGCTACATGACAATCCATCTCTGTTGCTGAATTCTTTCCATTATTTGGGGCGAATGGTGTGCACGCGTGTGACAAATTTGCAGTAATTTAAAAATGACATCAAATTTTGATTTCAAACTTGTTCTACGCTTTACTGATAATCAGTATCAGAGCTGAGATGGCTAAAAATGACCTTAAATGTTATTCTGCTGTAAGCTTTCTTTCAAGACAGCTTTTGCTTGCCTGCACACACACACAAACAGACACAGACACACAAACACGCACACACTGCACCCCTTATTTACTGTAAAATATTTCAATCAGCTTGTGAAAAATGTTCTACGAGCAAATTGGACTTGACTTGGCCTGCTGATCTTCTTTTGGGTCAGTCCACTTTAAGAGGAGCTGCTGCACACCTGGTAATGGCTCATTTCACACTCTCAGAATTGGTGTGTGTCATCACTAGAGGCATAGCAAAGAAACCAGGGGGTCTCCTCTAAAAAGCATTTGGATCCAGGAGAGTGGCCAGTCAGTGAACTGATAGAAACAGCACATTCAAGTTTCCGCCTCACCTGGGATTGTCTCAGCGCTCCAGATGGCAGATAGACCACTCTCTCTCTCCTTCCTCTCTTTCTCTCTCACTCTCACTCTCTCTCCCTCTCTCTGTCACACACACACACACACACACACACACACACACACACACACACACACACACACACACACACACACACACACACACTGCCATTAGTGCACACCCTCCTCTCAGAGTTTCAAGTCACAACCACCTGCTCCTGGCTGAGACTATTGTTCACTGGTCCACCTAATGTAGGCTGACACATGTTGCCAAGCTAGCTGAGGGCCTAGCACTTTGGCTTGGATGGAACAAGGCGGGGCACCACATAAATCACCTCACCTTTTATATTGAAATTTTCTTTCAGCCATGTGTCCGTGTGCCTGCATATTCAAATGAATGACCTACTTTGTCAAAGCCATTCACAATAACAAAACTGAAATAAATAGATAAGTAAAGCCGGAAAACAAACTAAACAATTCCACATCCTTGACAGAAAACGGGATTTTTACCATAAACAGAAATGACATGTAAATGTATGCATATTTACTGATGAATAATAAACTCAGTTTTTCATTTTAGTTGCAAAACTCAATTAAAACACAGAGATGCAGCTACTCTTGGTAAGTTTTGAAAATTACATGTTGTGTTTTCTTGATACTCTTTGGACTCGTGATGTGACATCTGGAACTGTGCTGATGTTATTGCCAGGACTTAAGGGGCTTGGAGCACACTCTTTTTCTGCAGCACTCCCCTGCAATCCATTTTTCAACTTCCGTCTGCCTGCTTTTCACTGTCTAATTCGAGCAAAAAGTAAATCACTAATTCATTCTAAATCGCAGCTATTTAAATACTGCAGGATCTCATCACATTATCAGTAGTAATATTGTGTTAAGCTGGTAATATATGCAATTTAGCATAGAATGCCTGCCAACACAAATACTGTATACTTGCTATGCATGTCAAAACTGCGAAGTGAAATCCATCCGACAGAGTAGGAGGCGAAAAGCACGGTGAAAAGTTCTGCTGCGGCACAGGCAGGAAACCGAGGGGAAGGAAAATTCTATGTAGATGCAGAGTGCACCAGTAACTGAAAAGACTTTACAGCACAGTTGCTACTTTGCAGAATGGATGTATAACTTCAGCATGGAGCCTGCTTCTCTTGCAGACACCTGAGTGTTTTTCTCCCGCTGTGTCGGCAGTATAAATGACCTTTTCTTCCGATTTTGGCAACCGTGAAGTGCCACAAAGAGCAGAGCTATTGCAGGCTGCCACACCACAAGGGGAGACTGTCTGCCAAATACAACCAGATCCAAAGCTCAGCAGCAGTGTTGAGATTAGAGTGGCACACCAATTGTTTCAGTACCACTCACTCGGAAAGTGTTCCTAGACCAAACTCTGCATACAAAGACGATAGGGACTGCCCTCTTGTTAATGAGAATGGCAGCATTCCACATCCATTCAAAGGTATAAACGACCAGATAGATTCCCCACCTGCATAATATTCAGTCTCAAACTCAGACTCTTCAGAGGATCTATTGTATGTATGTGTATTTACTTGTAGTTGACAGTTCTTTGTGTATTACTATTTGATTTGTAGTAGATACGAGGCACTGAGACAGGAAATAAAGTTTTGTTTCTTTGAGCTACTATGTGGGAATATTCAGGAACAGAGCATCTACTCTGGGGGCTCTAGGGCAATGTGTTATTTACCTGCAGCATCTTTACACACACAGACAGATCATCATAATAAAATAGAGCACCACTATATTGTTCTCCTTACAATCCTGTACCATAAAGAATGAATGGACTAATCGATATTACTTATCTGTAATACTGTATGTTACAATAATGGAATAATAATGGATTGGATTTATATAGCGCTTTTCAAGGCACCCAAAGTGCTTTACAATGCCACAATACCAAGTTTCAATAGAATATCTCTTTTATTTTATGCACTACACTTCTCTTTTGAACTGCTTTCCTGATCCATGAAACAACCTTCAGTATTTATATGTTAATTGCTTTAAATATGTAAAAACCTTCTTGTATCACACACCTCAGTCTTTACTCCCTGTTTGCCTTTTTAAAAAAAAATGGCTTCTTGACAGCCGGTCTTCCACTGAGACCCTTTCTGACTTCAGAGAACAGTAGATGGATAAAGTGACGTGCCTGACACATGACCTGCATCTCTCAGGTCACTGTGTCAGGTCTTTCTTAAGGACATGCCTTTCAAATACATCTACTTTAATTCCTAAAGATAAAATTTAAAATTCTTACAATAGTTTTCTTTAAAATCCTGCCTAAGTTGTGTGTTATTTATAGACACAACACTGGTTCATCTCTTGAGTTAGGTGTCTTTTTAATACTTGAATGATTCATGGGTCAGTGTTAAGTGGCTTAATTAAAAAAAAAAGAAAAAGAAAAAAGTACTTCCTCTGAAAATCATCAGTTACAAGCACTGGACAGAAAAAATAAAAATTATTTATTTAAAAGTCAGACTCCTTGGAAGAAAAATATGAGGACATGAGGGCTGGCTCAAGTCACCCCTCATGTCCTCATGCACAGCACATTTTCTATATTTTACATCTGATATTATCACTTACTGTTTGGCTATCCAAATGTCATAATGATAATCCATTTTCCAAATTGTATTGCAGGAGCAAAGCACTGTTTTGAATCTAAACTTGTTGAAGTGCAACCTGCGTGCCATACAAAAAGCAGAAAAGCTTTATGTGTGTTTGTAAGCATGTATCATTTTGATTCATAAATGTAAACTTCTAAAGGTAAAAAAAAGGGCATGTTTTGTTGCCTGTGAAATGTCACATTATGTCTTGCTGGTAGTTCAGCATTGCATAGTTATTTCAAAGACAACACCTTTATCAGTTGACGCCCTCAACCCCCCTCCAAACACACACACACGCACACACTATTTTTTTTTCTTTAATATTCAAATTTGATTGCAGTAAGACGGTAGTTTAACTCTGTTGGCAACATCGTGGAAATGATACTAAATTTAGGTATAACATTGTAGCATATTTTAAACTGTTTTCAGTTATATTAAAATAATACAAAGCTTTGCAGCACTTTTCCATCTCATTTGCACAGAATGAGTGTTGAAGGAGAAAGTCTAAACAAAAGCCAAGATTCTTATTTTTGTTTCAGCCTCTGTCTGTCTTCCCACATCTTCTTTTTCTCCCTGCCTGTACGTCTGTCTATGCACTTGTACACAATACATCATCTGATTCAGTCAGATCCAGCACCGGTCTAGGGGGAGGTAGCCAGAGCTGAATACACCAACTGTTTCTTGGCAGTCATTGATAAATTATTAGCCAGTCCATTTAAGTTACATTTCCGTGTTTGATTGCCATATTCAGCTAAGCAGTGCTCGTGATGCCAAATCAGTGGGAGTAAAACTAAGATCAAGTGCTAGAAAGAGGCTCCTAGTGCTTCAATTTTCCAGCAACACTCTGTGATGGTGGCAGAAAAAGATGATTAAGGCAGCTAAAAAGGAAAATTCTGAATTTAATACCATGAAGAGTTACAGCATTTACTTGAACAGAAATAACCATTTGGTGCATTGTGCCATATGGAGATATAAAATATGCACATTCACATAGTAAATAAAATTAGTTCTATGAAAACTCCCTCTCTCAGAACTTAAACAGATTTTTGGACAATTCACTTGAGAGGTAGGTCTTCAGTACATATTGAGCACACACACACACACACACACACACACACACACACACACACACACACACACACACACACACACACACACACACACACACACACACACACACACACACAGAGAGAGAGAGAGAGGGAGGGAGAGAGAGTAATGTGCTCCATCATTTGCCATTTATTTGTAATATGAGTGTGACTGTCTGCAGCTGAGGTATCTAGTTGGGCCAGCAGAGACCTCTCACTCATGCAGAACCACACAAATGCCACATGCACGCAAAGTTGCACACAAGTACTATACACACATGAACATACACCGACCAAGTGCAGACCAAAAATCCAACAGACCAGAACTTGCACAGATTTTGGGATGATTCACTTGAGAGCTGGGTCTTCAATACACACACAGACACACAAAAGCATACACATCCACACACTCTCCCTCACTTGCTCTAGCCTCTAGGTAAGGGAAGGCTCACGAAATTGAGTTCACGGTGGTCGCTTAGCAATGTTGAGCAGAGGGTGTGCTATCAAGCCAAATTGTTCCGGTTCCTCTTGGCTCCCCTCAATTCCGTTTGGGTGTTCAGAGGTGGAACGACGGCACAGTGATCTGGCGGCACTGACATTTAGAAAGGAGGAAGGTGAAAATAAAAGGCTGAAAGTGAGAATTTATCAGCTTTGCACATAAAAGAAGCTGTAATGTGGACAAAAATAAAATAAACCAGGTCTTTATTCTTTAGAGAAAATTAATTAGAGTTAACTTTATTTAAAATGCACACCTGATTGAAAATTTTATCTTCACAAAACGAGCCTTTATTTTTTAAGTTGAAAGACCCCCCTTTAAATGACGGGAAAGGTGAGAAGTGAAAGATTTTATAAAGGACTAAACATTGATTGTACGATGTGCCTTTAGTCTAAAAATGTGGAACCTGGAACCCAAACCTGGCTAGATGTGGATACAAACTTGCATACAAATGTTCACACATTATCAGAGCCCAGGGGTGTATGTGACTAATTAGCAGATACCATTTTCCAAACTTCACTCTCAGCATATTTCGTGTTTTAATCCATTTGGATCTACAGCTACAGAGCTAAATGTAAGAAAATGGGTAATTTGGCAACTCATCTAATTCAGTTTCTTCACACAGTAAAGGACAAAAATTACAAGCAAAGTTGGATTTTATTTTATTTATTTTTTGCTTGCAGGGTTGAAGCTGTGTGTACAATCTGCTAAATTCTTGGCTAAATGTGCTATTTTGTCTAAATTACCTTCACTCCTGAATGTCACCTTCATACATTTTGCCAAAAAGAAGTTCCATGTGAAGAGTGTGTGTATGTGTAAGAGGGTGCGTCTGTGTGTGTTTTAGTTATTGCTGGAAGATGTAAGAAAACTACCGATCCAGATGTTTTACTCCCCTATTTAGATGCGTCCACTTATAAAGTATACAAAATCTTTGCAATTGTGCCGCAGAAAACAAGATAATACAAAATGTAATAATCAAAGAATCAGAAAATCTATTACTATTTTTTATTATGCTGGAAATTCTGATAATCTTTGTTGCTTCACATATGAACATTTCTTTTTTTTAGGACAGAACAGTCTTTGTACACTACTAATTCACTGATGACTCACTTTAACAAGGTTATGGATGTTTTTTTTGCTCTGTTGAAAGAGATGGACAATTACTAATATCTGCATTTATATCTCCCTGTCTGGTATTATTACCTAGAGACATGTGAATAATAACGTTTTCACAGTCATCTAAAAAACTAAGTGCATCATTAGTACTTCCATAGGAATTGAGGGGATAAGTAGGAGCCAGGTGCTGCGAATCAAATGCTCTTGATTAATTGATAATCAGTAAGTGTGACCACCTTTATAAAAGCAGCTGTTTTGGGAGTTTAGAGGTCAGGAGCATTCCCTGTGTTACCATGATGCCACAGTCTTCACAGGAGTGGCTCAGTAGATACCCCTGAACGTCAGACTTTACAATACTCAGAGAAACTGCATAAAACTCAAGAGCTACATCTCCGACTCTACAGATATTAGTTAGGTTAAATGTTATCAGGTTAAATGTTAAAGACAGTACAATCAGAAAAAAACAAAAACCGAGCAAGTGTGGCTCATTTGGAAATGTTTACTCTGAAAAAAACCTGGCAGCAAGGCCTAGGCTTGCAAAGTTGCTTCTAACCAAATCACAAAACCTCTGCAACAGTGTTCTTTGGATGGATGAGACCAAAGTGGAAATTTGGTCATAATACACAGCATCATATGTCATGAAAAGCAAGCATAGCATGTCAGCACAAATACTTCATACCAGCTGTCAAGCACGCTGGTAGACGATGTGGGCTTGTTTTGAAGTCACAGGACCTGCTCACCTTGCAGTCATTGCACCAACCATGAACTCCTCTGTATACCAAAGTATTCTAGAGCAAAATGGGAGGACATCTGTCTGACAGCTAAAGCTTAGGAAGAAGTCTGGTCATGCAACAGGACAGTGAACCCAAACACAGCAGCAAATGTACAACAGAATGGCTGAATAACAAAATAATCAAAGTGTTGCAACGCTCCAGTCAAATTCCAGACCTCAACCTGATTGAAAAGCTGTGGTGGTGCCTTAAAAGAGCTGTGCATAAACAAATGATCACAAACCTCAATGAACTGAAGTAACACTGCAAAGAAAAATGAGGAAAAATTCCTTCACAGCAATGTTAGAGACTGATAAAGGCATGCAGAAAAAGATTAAAGTATTTCTGCTAAAAGTGGTTTTAACGCTGCTGAAACGTGGTTAGAAATTTAGTTTTTCACAAGACTGCATAGATTTCTATGAGCTCTTAAAACTTAAAACAAACAATTTAAATCTATAATTTCTCTCCTGTTGTCAGACTGTCTTTGCCAGCTGATATGCAAAGCTTGCTCAGCCCCAGAACCCATAAAAATGTTGACAAGTCAGTGTCCACATTTACTGTGTAGGAATGACCTTGAAAATGCATAAACGTCTCTCTGCTCTGTTAACCCTGTGGCCACCACAAGCTAGTGTTTTTCATTATAGCAGTTTGAGCTTAGTTAATAAGGTACCACTCTTAGAACAGCATTTTAAGAACACTACTTTCTGATACCTTCACTTAAGCTGAGTTAATTATCATTAGTCTGTGGAAAAGGCTGTGAGCGACGCATTTCAGCCTGCAAATAAATGATGATACTACGTGTAATTTGCCCAGAGGGTGCAGAAACCTTTGCACACATCTGTAAGTAGCAAGTGAATAGTAATTAGCTATGGTTGGCAGCTGATTCACTTAAATCCTCTGTTACAGAAGAAAGCTCTGTGATTCAGCACTAGCGTAAACACTCACTGAAGAGCTGACTACTGCTTTAATTTCAAAAATAATTGGATATATCTGTTGTTCATCAGTCAGCAGAAATGTGTTTCAATGTCAGTGAAAAACAGGCCCATAAAAACATCAGGTCATCAGATATTAACCCACTGATAATAAGTCTCGAGAGACGGCATGACAGCTTCTTTCAGATTTGATTTTCTAGGCACAATAATAAAAAGGAAAAAGTAGCTTTAAAAAGAAGATCGTTTGTTTACATTTGAGGATATAAACTAGATTCTTTTATTGTATGTTTTGTTGACTAAATGCACACCGAGCAGAAAAATGTGGCAAATACTGGATTCTGATTTGATCGGATTTCATTTGATGTTCATACATCAAGGAAGGCGAATGTGCTTGAGATATCTAATAGCTTGAAGATGGAGGATCGATGTCAGGTCACCAAAACCTGGAGTCAAAAAGCAAACCTCACTGTCAGCTGAATCATCTAGTGTATCGGAACAGTTGTCATTCCCTAAAGAATTTACACTCAACGCCTCTTAAAACTCCCATTTAATCTCATGTTATTTTTTTCCCCAAGAAATGTGCTGTCAAGTTAAAAAGGGATCATTTCTTGCAGCAGTGTCGCGGCACTTCCATTTTCCCATTAATCAAAATTTAAATTTCTAAAGGCTTCAAGATTTTCTTTTTTTTTGCAGCGCACTTGCGTCTGCTTTGTGTTTTTCTTCCAACCCGTATATCTATGAATGCCAACAACTCTTGTTTTGCAATTTGCTGTTTTAATTCATTCTTCCTTCTGTTTGCTAATTCATTAAAACAGCTCTGTAGCTATTGATTAGGATTGTACTGAGCCATCCTCTGTTTATCTTGTTGAATTACAGCCAGCTGGTCCGCACCAAACTAGCTGCCTACACGGACTGCTGAGGAAGCCAGATCTATCCAAAACGGATTCAGTGACCTCTTCAGACCAGTAAGCACTAAAACAGACAGCAGGAGCTGTCACTTAAAGATGCCAGTGCTTTCCTGTGTGGGTGTTATCACCCCATTAGTGCAAATACACTGCTGATCTCTGCCCTGCTGTGCTCCAGAACTCATCTTCCTCAACAAAAACTGCATTAATAACACTGTTTGATAACAGTGAAGTGATTGAACACTGATGTATTTGGTAAAATTCAGCCTTTCAGCGCTTTGATATGAAATATTACTTTCCAACATGGGAACATTTGCATATCTTGTTATTACAAGTCGAGTTTTGATTTAATAATACACATCTTAAATATTTTATCACTGCTTTTAGTGAGCAAGAATTCCCATTTTTACCTCTATTGTAAAACTTATGGATGGATGTATAGCACAGTTAATTAATTATTGGATTGATCTCATTAATTAATAAATCTTTTTTTATTACAATACCTTTGTCAGGTTGATCTTTAAGATGATTAGAAATATCCTTTATATATTTGTCAGTGGTCGTCTTTTAGTTCGCAGTGATTTGTGTTTGTTAGTATTTCTTTTACAAACAGTGATAAAGAATCAGTAAATAATCATCTTTATTTACCGTCTCTACTTTAAGGAAAATCTATTCTAACTGTGATGGCATACTAAGAAAACTACTGCCACTTCAAACTACAGAGATGTCACTTTCAGTAAATGTGGAAATGGACTAATGGAAACCTATAGGCTATCTAAGCCAAGTAAGTTGGCCATGAATGTTGATGGCATAAATTCTGGGGAGAGCAAGCTAAAGTCAGCAGTCCAGGGTAATTCTAGTACTTAAGGTGACCACAAGTCAATTATGTAATCAATCTTACTCAAGACGGTGGACCTAGAGAAAATGAACAGAAAATGTTGACTCAGTGTGTCTAACGCACCCAAATAAGCCAAGGATTTGTTCAAGTCAGTGATGGAGGCACATGGGAGGACACTGGAGCAAAGTATTGGCATTTGGTATAACAAATCACTGCAGGTTGTTATTAGATATAACTCAGTCTAGAAGCCTATCTAGTAAAAAAAAAAAAAAAAAAGTTTATAAAAGCTTGAGCTTAAACTTTGCTTATGATAAACTCCCTTTACTCTGCTGACTGAACATGCCTACTTACATTATCATTATATATGTCAGTTCCTTGTAGTTGGCATTGCTGGAAAGCTGAAAAGGAAGCATTCTCCACTGATTCGTCCTATTATCAAGAATATAGCTCAAAAAGAATCATTCCAAATATCCTCTGTTGAAAAATGACCAGATTGTGCTTCTACATTAATATGAAGTCATTACAAAAAAGCAGATTCAACAAACTTGGGAGTTTTGCAATGCCAACATTGCTTCCCAGACAGCTGATCAGAGTTAGTTCAATCAGCTCTGAGTTTGAGAAAAGCCTCCCTTTTAATCTAGCGCAACCTGAAGTGTTAGATAAGATGTGTCCAGTCCCCCTGTGACCCTACACTGGATAAGAGTTTAACAGAATGGATGGTTGGAGATAGATGTGTTTTGGTGAGATAGTCAGATGCTTGGCTGCATTTTTATATGCGGTAAGTTGGTGGAAATGTGCCTGTTTTGTCAGTGTCCACAGAAATGAAGCATCATAAAGGTACCAGTTTTATCATATGTATACAAATTATGTCAGAGGGAACTTCTTTTCAGTTATGCTGGAATGCCTCCCCTCTTCCTGCATTTACTGCCAATAGTAATGGACTGTCTGTCTGTAAGCCAATATCTGTGTCAGTGTCCGCCAACAGCTTTCATTTTAAATGATTGTTCAATGCTGATGGACATAAAAGCCTGATTTTTATGATGCGCCATTCTGCAACTACAAAATAAGTAGGTTTTTTTTAATCTGCTGAGCAGCATGCCAAACAATCACTGAGATAGTCACAAGGTAATACATAGACTCAAATAAATTGAGAAGGCTGACATCCACAGCATCTCAGTCAAAGAAAGAGAAAGAGAAAAAGAAAGAGTTGTTATTAAGCAGACAAAACACAAGCTTAATCCTTACTTTTCATATTCTATAAATACACAGTGTGGTCCAAGCCAGTATTGATCTGACCCAAGGAAAATCCTCATAAAAGAATTTCTGCCACATATCTATTT
Source organism: Simochromis diagramma (assembly GCF_900408965.1). NCBI lineage: Eukaryota > Metazoa > Chordata > Actinopteri > Cichliformes > Cichlidae > Simochromis > Simochromis diagramma. Next base: position 4,098,641 of record NW_024386883.1, read on the forward strand.
ATAATGCATAAACAACGTGTCATTTTTTCCTTAATTAGTGATCATATAGCAATAAGATAGTGGACAATAATGGATAATAAAAAACAAATAAATACACCTACTCTTACCAATATCCATTCCTTTTTTTGCATTAGACATAAAAACATAACATCTATAATGAATTCATTAGGATGGGTGCACAGGCTGAGCAGGAAGTGAAGAAAATGACTGGACATGTGGCAACATCAGCGAGCAGGGGGGGCTTACCTTTGATAGAGTGATCCACTCAGAATAATCGAGAGTGACCCAGTAGGTTAAAAAAAGACCTTATTGTCCCTTAAACATCAAGGGGAGTAAGAAAAGAACGTGATAGCGTGAATGGGAAGGCCGAGGCTTTGTGCTAGAAGGTCTGGTGAACATCATGGGAAGGATTTGCTACCATCTGGGGCCATGTTTGGAAGGTGCCACAAGCACTGCTCAGCTTTCTCATAAAGGCAATCCGTGCCGTGTCCCAAAAAACTCTATCACTGCTATGGCACATGCACATTTAAGAGCAAATTTAAACTAAAAATTGAATTTAACATGTTATAAGTGGCATCAAAAAGCCACAATTTGTTATACTCGACTCAGTGTGTATGTAAAAGGAGCTTGAGTCTGTCGGGGGTTTAAGGACACTGTAAAAAGAGGAGGAGGATAGCAAAAGGGAACTACATGTAAAATTTCAGACAGTTATGCTTGGTTTCATACAGGGACAGGTGCTGTGCTGCTAAATGTCCACAAGTGCGGAAATACAACAAAAAATGTCGTAGATGGGGTAACTCAGGAGAGCTACCTTGCCTATTTTTTCTGCTGAGACTGAACGTGCTGTCAGCAGCATTTTTAGTTACTGTGCCCAACAGCTTGCCAATATTAAATTGGGAATTGGAGCCACTACAAATGGGGGAAACAGAGAAAACATTAATATAGGACAACAGACAGTCAGGGCAGTTAATGTCCTGAAACTTGATATCTCACTTGAGCTACAGAAATTCTAAGGTCCCAACTTTTTCACTACTATTTTAATCCCATCTACATTTCCTGTGTTTTCTCACTTCAACGTGTATGTTGTCTCAGGTACACACACTGTATTTGTGTGTACTTGAGAATGAGATTACTCAGTAAAACAATGTACCTCAGCATGAATGTAAGAAGGTAAAAGGAAAGGGCATAAAGTGTAAAAGCTTGATTTTTTTCTTCTTCTTGCAAGTCTCTGGTGGAAAGCCAAAATGAAATTACCTCTTCCTGCAATATCACCAATCTGACTCAGCACTAACTTATTGTTCTTTTTTTCATCATTCCTATTGCTCTCAAGTACTTTATCACCTCTTTTGCTGCAGTACCGGTCAGAAAATTCAACATAAAGTGCCAGGTTTATCTGCCATTTTCTTCTTCCGTAGCTGCTCCCTCCAAACTCCATCTCTTATGTTTTCTCCCCATGAGTTTTGCGCTGTTGATGGGCCACAGAGATGTCATTAATTCCCAACACAGTGTGAGCGAGTGCACACACTAGAGGAGAGCGGGAGTGAAGCATTCACAGCTCCGCATCCTTCTGATCCCTCAGCCAAAAGAAAAATATCCCCATGGGCCACAGCCCTCGCATTTCTCTATGTGTACATGTGTGCATGTGTGTGCGCTAGCTCAGAGAGCCAGACAGAGAGAGAGAACGAGTGAGAGACAGGGAGAGACTATTCACAAGAAATCAAGAGAAAGTGTTGGCTAACCTAAATGACAGGTATTGTTTCAACGTTAGCTCCTTTGGGAAAAACTGACAGCCAGCTCATCACACTTGATAAAAGTGATACCCAGGATTTTTGGATGTCTGAAGATTTCATATACCCCAAAAATCCCGCAAAAGCCTGTTCTTGTCAGGAGCCAATTTTGTTTTTAAGTGCTGTGATCAGAATCAGGGAGAAGAGGGGCACTACATGGCACTTGACCTACTCTTGGAATGACCAAGTCATACTAAGCATCCCGTCTGTGTGCAGAAGCAAAAATGTACATTCACTGAAAACTAAAGGATGGGATTTGCACAATGGATACACGCAGCCCTTCTTGTGATAAAAGAGATTTGCCAGGTTAGCGGTTCAATCCCCCTGGCCACTCCATATACAAATGTGTCCTTGCATTACAAGTGACTTTAAAATGTATTGGTTATTCACAGAAAGTCACACAAGCTGATGTTTAGTGTCTTTACTGAAACACAGTTTTAGTAAAAAAAAAAAAAAAAATACATGCTTGTATCTGTAGCTAATCACACACATTCAGGCACTCAGCTGACAATAACACAGTTTTAACATATAAAACAAAGATCTGTGTGGTATTGCCAGCCCTGTGCTTTGTCTTCTGATTCACATGGACAGCTGGAGTATTGATCTGGTCTAGTTATAACACGCTGCCAATTTAGGAAAATGCTCAGCTAATAGAACAGAAGGAGGAGAAAAGACATTTAACGTGATACATTTCTTATTCAAAAGGCTGAACTCTAAGTCTTGCTGAGTCACCTGTGCTAAGGTGTTTTGCAATGCATGTACCCAACTGCTGCATGTGCTAGTTATGCATATTATAAAATAATATGTTATAGTCATAATCATATTAACCCAAGCATGGTCATGGCTATGTTTTACCATGCGGCAGCTGTCATTGGATGCAGGTTCAGGAACAAAACACAAGTCTCAAAGACAGGCAGGATAAAATGTTTTATCAGGTTCAAAACCCAACCAACCAACCAACCAACCAACCAACCAACCAACTGATCAAACAAAAAAACAAACAAACAAACAAAAACGTAAAGCCCAATGGGCAGCAAAATACAAAACCAAAGTCCTCGGGAACACAGAGGAAGCACAAGAGAGGGCTTAAATACTCACACAAGAGGTGATCAAAGGAAGTGGACGCAGGGGGACAATGAGATATGGCTGCAACTAATTAAAACAATGACTGGGGAGAAATATAACTAACAGCAAAACACATGAGACAGGAAACCAGCAAAATGAAACAGGAAGTAATTCAACAGGGAAACGCTGAACAGAGAGGAGGACTTAACAACAAGATACAGGAGGCACTAGGGAGGCTAAGCTAATAAATACGAAAGCATGAATGAATTCAAAGCAGAATAACAATTATAACAGTAATCACAGAAGCCAACAATAATGAGACTTAGCCAACAGTAACAATCAAAACTAAAGCTCAAGAATAAGAACGAAAAACCAACCAGACATTTCCACAAAAATAGCCAGAAAACTGCAAAGAACAACAAACGCTGTGGATCATAGCAGTTATAACGAAGCCTGGTTTTAATCCGTAGCAGTTGTGAGAGCGGATGATAAACTATCCTCCTATTGTTATATTTGTAATGCCCTTATCACATTGGATAAAAACCTTCAGAAAAAGGGTGCAATTAGTCTTCATTCTTGAGGCAAACTCTGTAGTAGTCAAGAGGTTTTTATTAGCTCCAACTCTGGTTGGCAGCAATGGAAACATCACACTGGTTTATTTGCTAAATTATACTTCTTTGCGTGTTGAAGTTGTAGCCTGGTTTGGTAGCTTACAATTCCATATTTTTTCCATTTAGCACTTAAAAATCCCATACAATGAACGCTATAAAGACTTTTTTATGTGCAGATTTCCAGCTACCGTTTGCTTCTGTGTTATTGCTGTTGTTCCTGTTTAGACACATTGTAAATTTAAATGAACTGCAGCCCAGCTAAGCAAGTAAGAATGGCGCTTTATTAGTGGCACATTGCCTCCTTTCTCACCATGAACTTGCAAGACTGATCTGCTGTCAACAATAGGTATTAACCTTCACAGGTCAGACTCTGCATCTATTCAGTTGTGTCACATTGCACTATAACAATGATGGTCTGAGGTCATTATTTGTGGCTTACTTCACTTAATCCCCAGCAGCACTGTTTTTAAAGAGCCTAGAGACAAAAGAACTGTGCGAAGAAGACAAATTCCTGAGCAGCATTTATGACAAAGTAAAGAGGCAGCAGCTTTGAACTTCTGGGACTGCTGTGAGGGTGTTGTGACAGTCTTTGCCAATGTTTAAACATGGCAAGCAATTGCTTGTGGGTGACTTTGTATGATTTATAAATCTTATTGTAGTGATGTATATGAATTTCTTTGTCAGCAACTTTTAACTCACTTGTGATTTTATCTATTTATTATGAGCCATTGTGTTTTTTTTTCTTTTGGTTGTTTCCTTATCTTTTAATAATCTATCAAGCTAATGCAACATAAGCAGGACACTTTCAGACTTCTGCGTTATATGTTAAGGCTAAGGTACCTGCTGTGGTACTTGTTTCTCTGCCATGTTTGTACAGTAGGTCAAGTCACTGAATCTTCAAAGCAAAACTGCTTGTTCAACCTTTTTGTTTTTATATATTTATTTCTCAACATTCATTGTGGGTAAAGTGTAATAGTTGGCTTTTTTATCGTCAAAAGCTTTTTATGGATATGTGAACTGTTACACTGATGCTGGTGGTTAGATCTAGGCAACTAAAGCACTGTGGAAGTTGTACTAACTTATTTAGTATGCTTTTTTTAGAGAGAGTGAGACAGAATATTTGGATCACCCATCCAAAGCAATGGACAGTGCACAGAAGGATAGCAGCAAGAATGAAAGGGAAGGGTTACAAAACCGTAGTATGTCTACTACTGATTGTATTGTTATAATTAGCATATTAAAAGTAACTCATGCACACTAGTTCCAAAAGGTAACACCATACCTGACACTGCTATTAGAAATACTATTCATCTTTTACCAAATTAATGTGCAGCAGATCATCCATATTTTTTCTACTTCCCCAGTGCTCCTAAGTGGTGTCAGGAGAAAGAATTTATTATTTGTCACTGTTTTGCATTTTGTTATGGAGTGAATGTGACATTTTACTGCAGAATAACACCAGAGACAAGTGTCAGCTACACAGCAGCTTGCATTTTTATTCGATTTTGAACACGATCTTCACTGTGAGCTTTAGCAATGTGATACATCAAAAATGAACTCTTACTTCTATGAAACATGTTTCAGGTTTACTAAAGAAATGATGGATGGGAATCAAGTAAAAAAACAAGAAACACAGAGCCGGCTCTTAAAAAATTTGAAAAACAGTGAATAAAATAAAATAAAGAAAATGTAGTCTTTTGGTTTAATTTTTGATATTTTGTGGTTTTCACTGGACAGTGACAGCTTTAGAAAGCTGATGGGTTTTTTGTTGCAATGAGTTTTCTGTCTCTGGATCCAGAGCATGCTTTAAAGTTTGTGATCTCACACAGCGATAATAACATCACAAATGGAAATCACATAAGGTGGAATTTTCCAACATGTTACTACAACTACTTCCCATTTCAAGGGAGCACCCTTTGGAGCAAAAGTCTCCTTGCAGGATCCTTCAGCTTTACTGTTTCATCAAATTGCTTCTATTATTTTTTAAGAGTAAGGTGTCAGTGAGCATGTCTGGGCCCGAATTTGCTATAAACCTTGGGTTTATGACAGAGGTCCAGATGATCATGGGCTTAAAGGGTTCCTGGGTGCTGACAAACTTTCTGGCCATCAGGCTCACTGAGTTTACAGGCCCTCACTGTGCTATTAACTAACACACACACACACACACACACACACACACACACACACACACACACAGTGAAAGAGAGAGAAAATTTTAGGCAATGAGGGCCGGCTGCTGCAAAAAGAAGAATTAAGGGGACAAATTCTGTTATACAAATCAGAAGTAAATGACCAAAAACAAAGTTCAATGAAATCAGTGACATCAATCTTTTTTTAAGGTTATGATTGATTTAAAGTTCTTTAAGATGAATTAACATCCATCGTGTTCGGGTGCACAGTCTATTTGGATATTACCACGAGGAGCTGATAAAGTCACAGGTTTCCCAAAATACATTTACAGGAGATTATACTGAATTCTGCTTCCTTGTTTATATTACACAGTCATTAGCATCCCTTTGGAGTTTCATTATTAGTAAGGTTTGCAATGTTTGGCCTTGTGGGCAAAGGCAAATCAAGCAATGGGTCAGTACAAATCAGCGTGAAATTAGAGGTTGCTGTACCTTAACTCTTTGTGAAAGTGTATCACAGCTTCACTGCCTTCGAGTCTAAATCTGGCATCCCACATTATGAATAAAATGATGTCATGTTATGCTCAACTGTCTAACAATAAATGCAAAGAAATAAGTGCTATTTTTTTGTCTCCTCCAGATCTGGTCAGAGCAGGTCAAATATTGTGATTCATGCTGATTTTTAAATCAGGAGCTAGTAAAATATGCCTACTGTATATTACAGTAATGTATATTATAGGGTTGCTAATTTTTCTTATATAATAGTACGAATGTAGTACGAACATTTCTAATACCAAATATACAAATATCCTGCAGAATACTTAAGTGCAAAGGTACACCAATGTCACTTTCAAATCATCTATGAATTGAAATGAGTTTCAGACCATCAACAGTGACTCAGGATAAAAAGCTAAAATTAAGAAATAATCTGCATCTTAACTGCCTACACATTAAAGCTATTACCCAATTCTATATAATAAATATTCCCGATTTTCCAGATAACGAGGTCATGCTGAGACATTGCCAGATACTTAAATTACTAAGAAAAAACACAAATGTGAAATATTTCACGTGTGAAGGAAGCAGAACATTGGTAAGGGCCAGTTTTCTATTCTATTTCAGTGTCTGTGCATAGGTACTGTGGCATGGTTTTTACAAATATCTTATTCCAGTCAGACACTTCACATAGAATAATTTATTACAGTGTGTAAAATGTAGAATATTCGCAGCATTAATGTTTGATAGCTGCTACCTCTGACCTTGTCTCTCCCCAATCAAGTGCAAATCAGCAAGGAGTGGAGAGCGACAATACTCAGTTCCAGTAGGTGAAACTAGACTCACAGCCTACAGAGGGGTCTTAGGTGAAGGCAGCAGTTTTTCAAGACCTGATGTATTTTTGAAGTGAAAGCGGCAGTGGCAGTAATCAAGGCTTGCAGTCTTTTTTTTTTTTTTGAAAAAGTAAACATTAGCAAAGATCATAAATCATCATGAATCCATACTTCATCAAGCAATTAATGTAAAACCTCAGGAACAGCCAGGAATGTATATGAGTAAGCATTAGTCGTGCATGCTTTTAATACAAGAGCAATATATATCATGTTCATGTCTTCTTGATAATTATTGGGAGCAATGAAAATCAGTATTTATTTATCTTTATGTGAAATGTAATCATGATATATTAGGCACAACAATGTTCATTGTGCTTTTAATTTAGCAGTAGCTGCCTGAAAAATAGAAACCAGCTAAGGCAAAAATCAAGAATTATTTGATGGATATTATATGTTGGTAATGCTACTTTATCTTTGTCTCTTATCAGAAAGAACAATAACCTCATTACACTTTATTTTCAGCATCAGTCTGAATTTGTTTTCACTTTAGTTCCCTATTAGCAATTTGGAAATTGGTTTTCCAAAAACGATCACAAGATAACTTTTTGCTGGAATTTAAAGTCATTTTAATTTGACACAGTTACATAAGCGGCATCTTGTTTTAACTAAGCCAAAGTTTCTCCTGTCCTGCTCTCTGGCCCAGGCAAATGCACCTTCTCTGTAGACAGATTCAGTGGTCTGGAAATCTCTCTTTTCATTAGTGCAGGCCAGACATTATTACTGCACCAATGCCACGTCAACATTGCAATAATAACTGTATTGGTAAGTTCATTTAAAACAAATAAAGTGCTGAAAACTTTGTTTATGTATATAGCCGGTAACGTTATTTATGTATATAGCGCCTACAAACACAGTTCACATTGTGCTTTGACAGACAAGCAAAAGCACAATAATGAATTCAAACAGAAAGTCAAACAAAAGGCCAGAAATAAAATAGAATAAAATAGAAAAAAAAAGCTAAGATAGAGAAAACATTGCAAAGAAAATTAAAAAAACCCACAAGCTGTCAACAATCACAACAGAAAAATACACACGAAAAATTAAAGAGGGAGAGAGAGATAGAGAGAGAGAGAGGGGGGGGAGTTTATGAATTGTGTTTCTAGAAGTGACTTGAAGAAAGTTGCAATGTGTCCATCCTTCTGACTACAGGATGGTCACCAGACAACATTTCTCATGTGCAGCTTAGTTCTAGACTACAACATGCTTTAATAGTGAGCTTACAATGTCCACAATAATTTAAAAAAAAATGGTAGAGAGTGTAGATAAGCCAGAATAGGAGCGACATGATGCCATTTGGTAATTGCCCTGTGAACTCTAACATTTTGAATCTTGTTGGAGTTGAAGAGACTTTTTGCACTTTTCTATACCAGAAAGAAAAGAGTTGTTTCCAAAACAAAATTAATAAAAATCGTATTAAATTGGAGGATAAATGTTTATGTATATAACCAATTTTGTTAAATCTGATGAATTCTAGTTGTATCAAGTATGAACTGTAACTATCAAATTTCAAATATTAGATTATCTCTATTTGACCTTTTCACCTATTTGACCTTGGATTTGACTTTCCCAATAGCAGGAAATCTGTAACGCTGTAAAGTTACATATTTATATTAATATTAATATATGATACAACTAATATTTTTTTAATTCCTTTTTTTCCACAGTATGTTGTTTAAAGTAACTAAAGTAACTCATAGGACTTGCATGAGTGAAATGCATATAAGCACTGCACTACCTCTGTTGCTGGGGCACATTGATAAATGATTAAATAAGCTTGGAGACACCCACAGACAGGCAAGACAAACTGATGAAACCAGAATATCTACATGTCATAATACCGTGACACAGTTTCACCTGGCCTGGCAAGCTGGGATTCAAATAAATTAATTCTTCATTTGTGAATTGAGGTGGAGTAATCCAGCTGTGATCCTAAATTATAATGTGTGAATTTTACAACTATTACATTATCAAGTAAGTGACTATAAAAAAAATTAGATCACACAAGTTCAAAGTTTATGATTACAGCTTGTTTTGTAAATACAAAACAACAACAAAAATTAATATCCTGGAAATGATAGCTAATTAGCTATTTTTATTGTTATATTTTGAATTAGCACATTAAAATCCATATATTAGCATATTTTGTCTTAAAGAGGACAACTTCTGGAACACTGCTGACTGGTGTTGTTAGTATGAAAGGTTAGCTCAGGTTAGTATAAAAACATGCACTGTTCCATCATCCAAACCAGACCATGCAGGTATTACTGTTAAAGCATTTAATCCAGTCATTCCAGTCATGACAATCATTTTTTTAAATTTTCCATTTTCTTGTGAATGTTGTAATTATACATCTTATAGGGGAAAAGATCTTAATGAACTAAACCATGATGGGTTTATCCAGTTAACAATATATATTTTAATATAATTCTAATTTGAGTGCATACACAATAGGGTGGGGTCAACAGCAAAAAGTCATGCGATACAATTAATACAGCAGAAATTTTATTACGCGGTCGAACTTTAGGGACTGGGATCGATAAAAAAGATGAGATCATCATATTTTGGATGAATTAAAGAAGTGAAGTAGGATTTAGAAAGAATAATGAGTTAGGCGAGAGGTTTGAACAAATGACCAAAAAAAGTGCAGAGATGAGGACTGTGTTACATAAAGTAAGTGCGCAGTGGCACAGTGAACAGAGATGTAATTGATTACTGTTATCAGTAGACAGGCAGTTACTGTAACAGAGATAATGGCAGATAATACACTGCACTTTAATATACTGTTAGTGATAGAAGCAGCCTCATAGCAAGAGAAAGGAAAAGAGAGAAGGCAGTGGCAGATAATAGTCTAACATGACAAGTGGGACAAAATAAAGAGGCAGAGACTGAAGAGAATAATGAAGAGGGTCCAACAACATGATGTTGAAATCATATATCAGTGTCACCTTTCAGATGGAGGTGTGATGTTTCCTCACACGGTCCATACTGTTAGCCCTATTTTCTTCACTAGCACATGCTCGTCTTATGCAGTCTATTACTATCGACCAATTCCTCTCACGCGCCACCCGTTTATCTCCCCTCACCTATTCTTACCCTCTTTGCCCCATTTCACTTGTCGGCTCTCAGAGATCGCCTTTCCCTACCCCATCCTGAATCGAGCTCAGCCATCCTTCTCTTATCTTCACCTTTTTTTGTGCTTCACATCTATTCCCCACTATGTTGCTAAGCTTCTTTGTTGAGCTGAGCAGATCGGAAAGAAAAAAAAAAACACACTGTAGCTGCTGTGGCCACTGGCTAATGAAAGGAGGCTGTGACTCAGCCAAGAAGCCATTAAAGGTAGGGGAAGACAGAGAGGATGAGATTCCTATTTAGAAATACGCACACATTTACACAAGCTAAAATGCGATGCTGGGACTACTGTGCAAATATTCACTGTCATGCCCATGGGGTCAGAAGCCAGAACAAGTGAAACTACATACAAAAAGCAGGCAAACACATAAGGATGCATGTGCATTAAAGACATAAACAGATCTCTCATCTTCCTGCCTCACTCAAGTCTCCCAAAATGCCATGCCTTAGTTATAAATCCTGCAACTTAGCAGCCATCTGCTATGAAACAGTTGAATGCACCAACACAGATACATAGGCCTACATACTGTATATATGCGTGCATACACACGAGCACACACACACACACACAAACTCTGTGGATATGCTTACACACACACACACACACACACTCATAAACCTCAGCAGTAATTATGGTGGGAATTGTACAGGCAGGTGTGTGGAGGCAGTTTGTAACACATTTGCTTTATCTATAGCACACTGAAAGTAATGACCACAATATTAGGATGATGACACCAAGTAACAGCATCTTTATTTATCCTTCCAAACAAAGATGCAGTTTGAAAGATACAGCGTCTTAATGCATTTGCATTAACACTCAAAACAAAACACCGAGACTCATATAAAAAAAAAAGATTTAAATTGGTTGCTACGCAAAATTTTAAGTTAAAAAAAAGTTTTGAAACTTATTTTTTAAAATCTGTCTTGCATTTGATCCCAGAACATATTTCACAGTGTAGACAGGGCATGTTTACTACTGTATTGCATCACGTCTTCTTTTGACATCGCTCTGCTCAGCAGTTTGGGTCCTCCTTTGTTGTATTTTTTATTCCATAATGCGCCGAGTGCAAAGGTATCAATAGGAGACAGGTCTGAACCTCAGAAAGGCCAGTTTAGCACCTCAGTATTTTAGTACAGCCTTGGTAAAGATGCTTTTTATTCCCAGTACTCTATTATCTAATTGGGTGTGAGTTTTATTTTTCCTTTTTTAATTATTTATTTCAGTTGCATAACTTTTCAAATCTTTTGTTGTTCCCAGATCTAAGTCCTTTGAGCCATCTTGCTGGCAATGAATTGTAGAAAATATTTTCTTTTTAAAGAACAAAGTTTAAAGTTTAACCATTTCTGTTGTTTTTGCACTTTAATTTAAATGATCATTGCATTGAGTTTTTCTTCACGTTTTGCAGTATTTCTGCTGTGCTTGGAAACAGACTGATGTGTACCTACAGAGCAAGATAAAATCATTGAAAAGATTACAACAAGTACTGAGAAAAGACAAACACAAATACAATAAAACCATCTTAGTCCGAGGGGCACAATGGTGCATAATAAAAATATAAAATTGTAAAATCTTAATTTTTATTTCCACAAAATTAGCTACAAATAGAAATACCCTGTAGTACACAAGTCCGAAGTGAATTTTCCACTTGGTGTTTGCAGACCTGTAACGCTGACTAAAACCCTGAATGTGTATTTTTTTTCTTTTACCGCAAGCAAAAAGTACTCCACCACAGATTTTCAAATTCTTATCCTACCTTATACTTTTCTTTGCAAATATTTCATTCATTAAACTGCAGTCATGCTTTGGGACCCTATCTGCGATGTTTAAGGGAGCTCTGAAGAAATGTTATGGTTGCAGCTTTTAGGCTTTTTGCATTTGATACATAGGGGCACAACAGTCCTATGTGAAAAGGTCAGTCCGTCACAAACCATCATGTTCCCTGATGTTGTCTCCAAGACTTGAAAATATGCTGCCTGTTATTTATTTATTTATTTTTGTCCTGTGGCATTTTGGGATGATTTAAATATTAAGTACAAAAGTTGTCTAAATGGTGCTTAAAATAACATTTCACCATTTGATTTTTGTTTGATTGCAAGAGGAAAGAACAGACAGAGACTGCACAAGTAAATGCAATTTTAAATAAAGATATTAAAATATATACATACATATATATTTATAAATTCACCTGTTGTGTTTAACATCCAAACTTGTTTATATTAAGTGTTTAATTACCCTTTTAAAGTCACACTGACAGCAGCAATCTAACATGATCCTAAACATTTTTCATTTAAAATTAAAATAACAAAATGCCATCAACAATCTTTTTTCTTAAATTGCTCCCTGATTTTTGTTATATGCAACTGTACCCAAGTCAGCATCCGAATACAATAAATGCTTAATTGAAAAGGGAATGCCACTATAAGAGATATATATATATATATATATATATATATATATATGTTGTATAAAATAATTACTACTGATGCAGGTGTCTTGATAAATGTAGACCAGCTGAGTTTTAGTGGCTTATGTTGTTTTTTATTTATCACAGTCCTGTAATGCCACGAAGGAATAATCTTTTTGCCCACAAATGGTGAATGCAAACACAGAACAAGCAGTCTGCCAGCAAAAACAAAGAAGTCTAAAACACTAAGATTCTAAATGTGGGGTTTGATGAGCAGCGGTTTCCATATAATGCAGAGAAAGAAAGAATGCCATCAGTGGTAAAATGTGTTGATGTTTGATGCTTTATATCCTGCATGTACCAACAAGAGTAACACACATGCAGTTTACTAGATCAGGAGAGAGATGCAACTGGGATACTCAAATACGTCTAATATATATCTCTGAGCACAGCATCCAAACATGTGGAAATGGAAGGAGGGACTCACCAGAGTCTTGGTTGGCAGCTCATCACTTCGCACACCTGGCTGCCATCCCAGCCTGTTAGAGGTGCTACCAAAGACCCACCACAATCAAATTACTAGGAACACACAGCAAGGTAACACAATCAGTCCCCCAGTGGCTTCTACACACTTTTCTAGAGATTCTAGCTGAGATAGATCGCCACCCCACTGTTGCACAGCTTGTAACAGAAGCTGAGCAGAACTCTCTTATTGTTGCCACCCTCACAGCTATTTTTCTTTAACCATCACATGTTTGAACCCTTTCCACAATGGGAACCAGTGACTTACTGATTCAAAATGAACAGAGAGAGACACAGTTCTTTAGGCTTGCTTGACCTTTTGTTTCTTTAGTGTTAGAGTAACCCAAGCTGCTACAGCTTACAGCAACTTTTTGTTGTTGTTGTCGTTTTAGTTACCTGTTTTTACCACTTAAAATATTGTGAACCTATATGAGTTTTTATGTTTTTATCTCCTGTGTTAAGCAAATTGAGTTTACCTAGAATAAAAATAAAATTACCATTGCCATTATAAGAGCAGCATACTATTTGCACATACTTAGGTGAAAAGGCCTAACTGGTAAAATGGAAACAGCAGGAAACCTATAAACGCTTCAATGTATAGGTATATGGTAAATCAAATTTACATGACAGGGTAGGAATTAAAATTCAGGGGCGCAACATCGAGGTGCAGTAATTACTGATGTGTCACTTAAATAAACGTAGGCCAATGTAATAACTTGAGAATTAAAAAAAAAAAATCAGTACAGAATACAGCATGAATGTGTCCATTTTTATTGCTATGTAAGCCTAGTTTTATGCCATATTCTGTGGTGAGTTTATAGCACAGTTCCCAGCTGCCTTTTTGTGCAGGATTGACTGCATTGTTTTGTACGTTGCCAGCCATGCTTGAGGTAGCCTGCGCTAAGCTGCCTTGGTGTAAATTGATAGGAGTGTGGAAGAGAGGTTTTGTAAATTTGTACAAGTAAACACTGCAATAATTTTCATGTATCACTTCAACCCAAAATGAACTGGGACTGCTGAAGATCATTAGGCTCTGCTCAGTCGTAGCTTGTGGATTCTGACAGCACATTCAACAAAACAAGCAGCACAGTGATTGGTAAATACACAACCCAGTGCTCCTGAGCACGAGATATCAAACCTATTTGGCTCAGAGTTTGAGGTTTTTAATCGTCTCTCAGACCTTTGCTATGCTGTCTCCTCTTGACTGAAAATTCATCCTTTTTGTTTGTGGCACTAGATGCTTGTTGACATGCAAAGTATTTTAATGTCAAGGGTTTAAATGGTTGATTGGGTGCAGTTTGGGTAACTTTCTACTGCTTTTGTTGTACTCAGTGTGCCTAAAAGGATCAATGGGTCATGATTGGAGAGTGTGTTAATGTTGCACATCCCTCCTGGAAATGCACTTTACCAATAGTCAACATGTCACACTTCAGGATATTAACACAAAGCTAATTATTGGGATATTGTTCAGTAAAGGAGTCTTATTTCAGCCCAATTCAAACAAATTGTATTTAATTTAATTAAAAGCTTTTGTAAGATTATGTGACTGCAATATGAAAGTAAAGTAAACAAATGTTACTCTGACCCCAGGATAATTTGTTTTGCTCAGTGTTCCGTGAGACAAACGTTAAATACTAAAGATGTGGACACTGATTCGGTCACTCAGAATGAAATACAGCATTTTATCTAAATAACGAATACTATTAAATATATCCAGATATGTATGCTGTTCACTATTTCCTTTAAGAAAATAACAAACAAAGAAAATAAGATGCTATTCTGTTCCTGCTGTTCAAAATGAAGCACAACAGGTAGAGCCGACTCCTCTGACAGGTGTTTGGTCAGCTTATTTTCACGCACACTAGGGATGAGAAAGTCAGAACAGATAAATTAATTTGGGGACATTCAATACCTCAGATAATGGTACATAACTGACATGCACAAGTTTGGCCAATAAGTTCTGAAGCATTATATGTAATCACTCATCTGCCTGTTTTCCTGGGTGTTATGCTGCCTTACTGTTCCTTACATCACTAGCGATTTCACACGCTGTCAATCTCAGCAATCGTTATTTGTTGCTCTACATCGTTATTCTAGTCCAATCATCTTCTTGCCTGCCTTCTTCGAGCCAATCAGCCTCTGCTTTGTGTGGTTTAAATCTGTGAAACCCACCTCCTCCCCTTCTCCACCTGACAGACATCTAAGTCAGAGCTCCATCCAAGCCTCAGTCTTCACCTTCACCACCCCCACCACCGGTATCTAGATTCCAGGGGGGTTTGTTCGGAATCCTATCACCGGTGGGATTCTTGCATGATGAATCATTGGAGTCTAATCACCAAATACATTACTCTCTATCTCTACGATGCTCAAAGTGATCTCCCCTTATTGAATTGTTATTCATTTTAAATTATGTTCTCTCAGCCAGTGTTGAGTTTTAAGACAAAGCTGCATGTTTCTTTGAACTTAGGTTAAGGTGTTAGATCTGTTCATTCGTCAGTTGTCATTTTTCCTTCGTTTACATTTTTCCCCCCTTGCTGATGAATCCCGACTCGCTGTATTTACATGGATGTACTGAAAGAAATCAAAATATGCAAGACAAACAGTATTTTTTATATAGACAAACAGTATTATATATATATGAATACAAAAACATTATGTTCACAGTTTAATAAAATGTGTCCTGTTTTTTTCTTCCTCTGTTTGTGGCTACTGATGGGAATATGCAAGTCGATGTTCATCGATACTACAAAAAGCTTTTTTTTTTTTTTTATATCCGAGCTAGAACAATACTGCATGTTGATCTTTTAAGAGAGTTTTTATGGATGGTTTTCTCATATTTTATTACTTTTCTCACTGTAATTTTTTATATCCCAATAATATAAGGAAAGTAATTTTAAAAGCTTCCTTTTTCTGTGACTCGTCCAGAAGCACCATTGGTGCATCTTCACAGGATTCTCCTTTGGGAATAACACAAATGTAGTTAAATTGTTCTCTGCATCTTAGTCGTCTCCTTTAAATTACTTTTTGATGAATCACAGTATGTTTCACCACTTTTTTTCTTTAAGTATATATAAATTTTCCAAATGTGCTATTTTAAGTTCTTTTGTGGTGCATGAAGAAAAAGCAATGTATGTATTTAACTCTACAATGTTATGAGGATGAGTGCAATTTTCCCCTAAAAAAATCTTACACCTCTTCCACTTGTGGAAAAAAGCACCTGACTCGGAGATAAACAGTCAGCTGTCATTTCTCTCAGATTCTAGACTACTCAGCCCCTCATCATACCTGAGAACGTCCGTTTTGTAATCAAAGAACATGGGAAATTTCTTTTTTGTCCTAGTATTGCTGTTCTGTCATTCCCGTGGAATTACCATTGCAGTCCGCTTCATTATTTAGTGTGAAACATTTGTAATTATGCCAAACCAGAGGGTATTGTGTTCAAATTAAATTTAGGCCAGACTGGCTTGTCCCTATGCTATTACAGATCCATAGTCACTACAGAGTCCCGAATAAATCTGCCTCAACCCATTTGGGGTTATTGTGCCTGCTGTTGATAAAATCAGAAATTCTAATCCCCAGATTAACAAGTTCAAAATACCCAACTGTGTAGAAAATCAAGAAAGTGTAAAAAGAACATTGAACTAAAAAGTCACATGAAATTAATACGTAGTACTTTTGATTTTATTCACCCATTTGCTCATGTTGTTTTCTTCTTAAGCCTTAGTGGTTTCTAATTTTTCATGTTTTTAATTAAAGAATATGTTTAGTTATCTTCCATGATGTTGACAAAAAACAGTTTTTTTTGTTTCTTTCAATTTAAATAATAAAGGAAGGAAGGTGGAGAAACACAAACCTTTGCCTTTCATGGTGAATACATTACATTCTGTGTGTTGTGGGTTATTCTTCCTTTGCAGGGTTTGAAAAACAATATGCTCCCTTTAGCATAAACTGAGGCTTTAGCAAGGAACTCCCCATAGGCAGTGAACATATGCAAACACGACACACACACACTGCAGCCTAATAGGAAGTAATGCCTCTGTGGAAGGGTTTTTGTTTTTAAAATACGAATTTAAAAAGTCTATTAATCTAATCTCACTGCAGACAAACTTCCAGTCACTTGCACTCATACACGCGTAATTTTGTTTACGATCACTCAAAAATTCTCAGGCTAGCATCTGTTTTACAAAGTGCGTATCTAAAGACCAGTCATGCTTCACACATGTAGAAACAGATGAAAAGGTCAGTAAAAATTCAGATAAAATTGAAGTTAGTTTTATCTCAAGTGGAATAATGTAGTCGCAGACAAGATGAGCCGGGCCCGGGGACAATTAAGAGCCTCTGTCAAAAAGATTTTGGTATAAAAACACAACCCACGAGCCCGAGTACAAGCACATCATACACTTGAAGGATTTAATGGGAACGTCAAAATACAACTCCAGGCTGAGGCAGCAAGATGTAGCTTTCTTATGCAACATGTTAAGTCTCTGAAAATTTCATATAGCCATGTGACATCATGACATCAAGCTGAAAGAGTGTCTGGGTTTATTTTTACTCATCAATCTGTTTGTGTGTGTTTGACTGTTGGTCCCTTCTCGGGTGGTATGCTATTTTTAAAGCTGTTTAATCATCCAGCTCTCCACAACCTTAGGCATGCATTACAATATCTCATCTACATACTCTTCTGGCTATAATTTAATTTCACCGCCTCAACCAATACCTGATATCATCAGCTTTGACATAGATAATAATGTGCATGAATGTGAGGACTGTGACATGCATGTTGATTCACATGTAAACAAGTAGACAAAAAATATTAATAGAAATATAGAAGCCAAAAAAAGCAGGTAAAAGCCGTGATTTATGCCTTTTTCTTTCTCTCAAAAACAAAGACGCATGCATCACACTCATACACATTCTCACACTCACACTCATGCACAGAAACATTAGATAGAGTTATGCAGGGATAGCGCTATAAATTACAAAATGCAACTTCTGCTTATCTCAACATTGATTAAAAGGGAAAACTGACTCTGAATACCATCTAGAGCCCAAAATGGTTAGAAATGAATAAATCATAGCCCTTATCCCAAACAGCAGAAGGAGAAAATGAGCAATATCCTAGAAAGCTTTAATTTTTTATCCCAGCGTAAATATGAAAGGTTGTTTAGTGAATCCTAAGCAGATGCTTACCTGATTAGAATTTGATGCACAGCAAAAAAGGTTGAGTTATGGAGAATTCAGTGAGAAGAGCGCATAGAAAACATTGCCTTTAATTCCACCATGAAGAGTAATCTAAAATATTGTGGAGCATAAACTAAAAAAATAAACAGTGTAATTTGGCATATATTGAAGAAAAGCCCATATGATAAAAAAAGAGAAAAGATGAGAAGCAATAAGAAGGTTCCTGTTGCATGTGTATCATTCATTTCAAGGTTCTTCTTGTTTTGTATGTGTTTAAATTGATTAATAATACATGCTCAGGTACTTTGTCACACTGATCTTGTAATTGCATCACAATATCTTATAATAGGGTGCATGAAGTAGGCTAGTTAAAATAGGTAATCAGCTGAGAATATAGATTGCTTTATTTTTATCTCAGTCATTTGCAGGATGAATTGGACAAATGGTTCTTTCTGTTTCTGTAAATGGTGGGATGAATCGACCTATTTAAAATGTAGGTTATATTCAATGCTCTAATTAATGAATTTAAGAAAAAGAAAAAGTAAATGGATGCATCCACCCCGGCCCTGGCTGAATACATTTTGCCCCAAACCTCTTGAAAAAGCAAATCATTACCTGCTCAAATCTCAAGAGACTGAACAAGCAGGCCCACCACACTTCTCCTAAATGGCTTTTCCTTGATTACTATTGTGTAAAAGTAATCTTTTGAACTTCTCCTGTCTTGTGTCTTTACAACATATTTAACAAACAGAAGTGATGAAGTGGAGAAAACTATTTTGAGCATAATCTGCCCGTTAGTGGGAAAAAGACAAAAAAAACACATTTAAAAAATAAAAATCAATAAAAGTTCAAACAAATTAGACAGTAAAATTGACCAATATTATAAAGGCTTATCCCTTGGCGCCCATTTGTGATGGGTCTGTTGTGACAGGTATATTCAAATATGTATAATTGAAGATTAATTAATATAAGGAAACACTGCAATTATGCATTAAAATATAAAATAAAACATTAAAACAATGTGAGTTTCCATTATTTGTATTTGTAAATGAGATATTTTGATTATGTGTTATATGTTCTGAATTTTTGAAGGCACATTGATTAAGTTGCACTTAGTCCATTCACTCTGCAGCATGCACGTATGATCAGTGGACTGGCATTTCTTATACAAGTGATCTTTCATTTTCTTCATTTAGAAAGAAAACTGCTCTCATCTGAATTAGTGTCTTCTCACTGACATACCTTTCCTCAGCCAAACGGAGCTGAAACTCCAAGTATTCCAATATCTCTTGGCAGGTTGTTTCAAGGCCTCAAGCATAGTATTAACAGTTTACTTCTTGGTGGAACGAGACAGATGCAGGTGATATGACATGTACCTTTTGTTTTATTTATTTGTTTGTTTTTTTCTGCCATTTCAAAGACATATCCTGAAGCCAAATCAAATAGAGAGTTGACACCATGACTACAGGCTTGCTGTCCTTCCACATGATGTCCATGTTCCAATGAAATTTCCAGTTTGTTGTTTTTGATGATCATCTTTCTTATTTTCTTGGGACCTTGTCAGAAAGGACATGGCACTCTTCGGATTGTTGGTGTTGCAGCCACGCCTCTTTTTAGAAGCGCCTCTACAAGATTCTCATCGTATATCTTCTCTTTGCTTTCACCCCCAACCAGTAATGCCAGATGGTTGCCATTTCCTGAATCTGTTTCTCCCAGGGATCTCTGCCCGTTCAAAGGGAGCTCCTACTTGACATGGTCACCAAGTTCTTACTTATATGGTTCCACCAGATCTTTTGGATTCTCTTTCTAATACTACTCTGAATTTAATCTAAATGAATGGAATTTGTGACTGTTGAGCTGTCCAAGGTATGCCTCTCATCCAAAACCAGTATTACACCAGTATTGTCCTGAGAGCCATGTTAGGCAACTGGAGTACTGCATTTGCTCCTGTTGCTATTTTGCTGCTGCTCAGGTGGTAGAAGTGGTTGTCTACCAATCTGAAGTTCGCATTGATCTCTGGCTCCTACAACTCATGTGTCAAGTATCTTTGGGTAAGATACTGAACCTCGAGTTGCCCCTGATGCAGATAAACATTAGATAAAAGTGCTGTATGAATGTGAGCAACTGGGTGTACATGACTTTTAGCAGAACGTGTTTTGACTGCTCAAAACTGAGTAGAAAGGTGCTGTATAAGTAACTGTTGATTTATCATTTTGGCCCAAGTCTAACATAACTTGGAGCTGGACGCCAGAAAACCTTTAATCCTGGAGACAGTCCTGTGGATCTATAATAGAAACAAACTATAGGTAAAACACATTTAATAATTAAAAAAAAAAAACATGTTATAAAAACGCCAACAGGAAAGCTCACCTACGAATCTTTTCACACTTGGTTTCACACATCCATCCTCCTAATGAATATACTAACATTTTTTATGCAATTGCTTCACGAGTTGCAATTATTTCCTGGAAAATATGTAACTGTTACGCACCCTCTCTTGCGTTTGCATTGTCTTTCCTTCTTTCTTCTTTTCTGTTCCACTTTTGTCTCTCTTGCTCATCAGGACATTCCTTTCTCTTCCTCAGGTGTGCTGGTTTGAGTAATTGACGATTACCCAGCTCTTGTTTAAAGGAGCCTCAGAAGAGGCTTTCTCTCTTTCTCTCCCAAACCAAAACAGTTCTCCATAACTTCATATTGCTGCTTCTTGGGGGAATTTATTTTCTTTCCGTTTTTAGGGATGTTCTAGACTCCTTTAACCTTTTTCTTCCATTTTTTCCAGGCCTCTGGTGTCATGAACCGAGGTTCGTACGTATTTACACATCTGGACCGTAATTTAACGTTCTCTTTAAAAAAAAAGAAAAAACAAAAAGGCAATATGAAACTCCAAGTTTTTTTCTATTTGTAATTAAAAAAAATATGATCAATCAATCAATTAATCAATCAACTAGTCTTGGGCAAGCTCTTAAAAAACTGTATCAAGGAATGCGCAGCTCACTGTTGGCTCCAGTATCAACATGAAATGAAATGGGGCAGCCCATAGTTTGGGTTGCGCGCAGAAAACAGCATACCCACAATCATACTCACTCTCTAGGTGCCCCACAGTGCACTGCCCAGACATGAACTACATTCAGCCACTCCCTTATTCACCAAATATTGTTCTCTATGTCTCTGCCCACACTTGAATGCTGGATCTTTTGCTTGACAATCAAACATGTGCACTACAGTAAACTATGCAGACTCTCCCTCTCAAAGAAAAAATCATTTCAAACAAAGTAGTTTACCTTAGAAAATGGAAAATGACCTGATAGCTGATTGTTGGCATTCTCTGTATTATTGTTGGGTCTTTGCCTTACAATATAAGCACCTTGGGGGAACTTTTGTTGTGATTTGGCTGTATATAAATGAAACTGAAGTGAATTGAATATTTTTCACTTCTTGAGTTCTCTTGCAGGTTATCAAAAAGATTCAGTCTAGAGATCTCTGTGGGACCATCTTTATTCCACCCTTAGTGTGGGTAGTTGTGGGTGAACTGTGGGGCTATATGGTCAGAAAAAGCCACACTTTCCCCATGCAGGTCACAAGTAGGTTTGCCAACAAAAAAACAGCACTTTTGCCCTTTGAGATCCCTGTATGGATCCCTGTAAGTACACTCTGCCCACAGAAAGCCATGATAGAGGTTCCTTGGGGTAAAACTGTGAGTCTTCATGTGCTAACCCACAGGAGGGCCAGTGAGGATCCAAAAGGGCCCTTGTGGGATAGATTCACCCACAGCTACTGTGGACCTGCACGTGGGCATTTTTGGGACAGTTTGGATTTTCAAATTATTCACATTCTGAATGTTCTTGATCTTCTCAATAATGGACTTAAAGAATTTTAGAAGCATTGTCTATGATGGTCAGTGGTTCTATACATAAATACAGCTCAACAACATTGACCCTTTAATGATGCTGGAGTACCTGAGGCACAGTTGTGAAAACTGGTGATAAGAAATGACACATACAAGCTATTTCTGGGTAAAATATCATTTCTGTGTGCACAGGTCTTTCACGAGACAACAAACAGCTAAAAATTTAGTCAAGTATAATCTTGTAACATGCAAGACTAAAGTCATAAATGTGCATATTTTATGGATTTGGTAACAAAACTTAACACCCAGTGAAACTAAACAGGGACTAAAAGCCAAGAAACTTTTGGACATAAACAAAGCTTCTACACATGTGACAAATTGTAGTCTTCTCTTTCAAACTGCAGCGTTTTCTTCCTGTGTCCAGTATTATCATGACCAGTACATCACTGCACAGATCCCAAAGAACATTCTATACATATCTCATAGATAACATATCTGCAACATTTAAGAACCTAGGAATGAAAATGTGTTACCTTCCCTTTATGTTGTATTTTTCCCTTTATTTCTAAGGTCAGTTCCTGAGCACAGAAGGGTAACAATTCCCTCCCAATCAAGAGTATATGATCGAGCACAATCTGTCTTTTCCTGCTCTCTGTTCTAGAGTTCCTTGAGGTTTTGCAATCCATCCTCTGTATGAACCCATCTATTTTCCCATCTGGTCAGAACTTTACCTCCTATGCTCTCCAGCAGGAATGTAATACCCTTTTTGGCTGAGCTGCAATTCTCCATTGTGCTCTTGTCGTTCACGTGTTCCTTTTTTCTCTTCTTTTGAAAGGCATAGGTTTGTGCCATGGTAAAGAATCAGAATCAGAATACTTTATTAATCCCGAAGGAAATTAGGGAGCTTAAGGGAAATTAAGAGCATCAGTAGATCAGTTTTAAAAAGCCACACTATCAAAATGAGATCATGAAATTACAGTCTTTTTGGAAAAAGTACTACCTAGTGGTAAGTGGTAACTTAAGTTAAAATGTTAGGTTGTCCAAAACCAAACGGGAACAATGAATGTTTTCACATTTGGAGCACAGACATTTGATACAGAACTGAATGCTATTTCCAGTAGAATCTATCCACTCATGTAGATGTGCTTTCTAAAAAGGAAGTGAGACATTTCAGGAATAATTTATTAGATAATACTTTTAATCCAGGACCATGTAGTAGATAATAATAATCATACTTACTTTATCACCTAAAAAGTCAATTGAGAGATAGCGTATTTGTAAAACATTAGATGCAATTATCAAAATTATTTTTCTTTACGAGTTTTTGAATAATTCTAATCCAACACTCACTGAAACAAAGCAGTAACTACTTAGTGTTTCTGTGTCCTCGGTGTAGTTTCTTATTACTTTAGTATCACTTCACTATTAGCTATTGTTTCTGTGTCTTCCACGCACTGGCTAATTGTGTTTTTACTGCACATTGATTAATACAACACTCAGTGCAGTTTTGTGTCAAAATGACTGTGACGAGAAAACTCAAGTGTGGATTTTAAATTGGTTACAATAAAAAAAATAATGGTATAAAACCATTTTCCACAATCTGAAGCCTGCCTGAGAAAAGGGCTATTTAAATCACAGCTTCCTTCAGACCGCATGCTGATAAGCTATTAACACATGAACTGTTTCAGTCTTCTTTTAAAAATCCACAGAGCAGAGTTTACATGATTTATAGCATTCATTTAGTTCACTGGGCTTCTTAAAATGTTACATTGCTGTGTTTTTCTATTTTGCATGCACTGATTGTTTGGTTTAGTTAATGCTTTTATTTTTTAAAGTTGTTTTCAATAAAAAGTTTTAATGTTTAAATTCCAATTCTTCATCATCAACCAGTAATCTACACCTGTTTGGATTCTGATCATAAATCTAAACCCCAGGATACCCAGATTCCAGTTCATTTGGCAAGTGTGATCATTGCATGCTGTGCCTGGGTGTTGTTGAGCATACTGTGGAGCTTGAAGAGGTGGGCCTGGGTGCGGTTCAGTTGCTCTCAGGCATGGTATACGTGTAGTGTGATTGCTAATCACATCCCAGCTCAAAGATCCAATGCTTCCTATAGCTACAGAGAGAGAGAGAAAGAGGGTTGAAACACTGGCTCGGATGTTAAGAGAATTGTGAGTGCAAGCCAGTGGGGAAGTGTGGAGCGGGGACAATTGTCCTCGGGCATGGCACAAGTCAACTCTAGGCACAGTTGACTTGTGCCATGTGAGTACACCCTTAGGCCCCATTCTAATCTGGCCCCTATAACCTCTCCCTACCAACTTTCACTCAATTTGCACATTAGTGTGAAGTATCTGCTACAAGTACCAAATCAAGTAGCCATCCAAAACTGTTTTATATTCGATATGGAGTAAACTCCACTTACAAAAATGAGTTCCATGGGATTTCAGACATTCAGATATTTCAGATGTTTCTGTAATAAAATGTAATCCTCCTATAGATATCTTGATGCATGCTCAATCTTCCAGGTAGGTAAATCCCCATAAGTTGATTCTGTTCATCTGGATGTAGCATTTTCAGTGGGAGAAATGTTTCGTCACTCATCCAGAAGTGACTTGGATGAGTGACGAAACGTTTCTCCCACTGAAAACGCTATGTCCAGATGAACAGAATCACCTTTTGGGGACCTCCAAGGGATATTTTCTATATATTTGGTAATGGTTTTGGTATTTGGTATGTTTTTTGAAAAAGAAAAGAAGCTATAATTTGTTTGTTTTTGTTTCTATTTTTATAGATGTCAGCGTTAAAGAAGACGATGAATAGAAACGACCCAAGTGTAGGCATTTCAAAAATATTCACGATGCCTGAATGAAAGTGAAACTGAATTGGTACAATTTCCAGTAAGTGATGTTAAACACCAATGTGAAAGTGGTGAACATTTTGATTACAAGTTCCTATTTCCATTACAAAAAAGATAACCTTTAACTTTTGGAAATACTTCAGCAGCCACAAGAGAGAATTCATACTAAGGCCATCCTTACAATGTCAACTCGTGGCAACAAAGGCACTAATCTCCGGGAGGCGCTACTTAAAATGCTACACAGATAGAATCCAATGCGTAAGTCCAAGTAACTGCCCTTTACCACTTTGGAAAGACAGGCTAGCACAGTAACACCAAAGAAATAACAGCTGGGACAAGAATGGTAGCACTCAACAGCAAACTGGTCAGCCCAAGAGGACAGAACAACAGAAGGCAACACTTCTTGTGGTAATGAACAAAAAGCACAGCATAGTGACTATCAGCAGAAAACAGCAAAGTCAGGTCACAGATGAGAAGGTCCAGAGGGTGACAGAGAAAGCAGGAAGAGTTCAGAACTCTGGAGAGCTCAAATTTTCTGTATACTTAAGTGTGAAAGCGTTGTTATTTCCTGGTGCAGGTGACTGCTGGCCTTCTCCCACCTCTTACAGGGTAGTTACTTCACCAATGGGAATCCACAACAAAAGAGATGAAGTAGAACAGGCTAGTGTTCTGTTTAATTTTTTTTAAGTTCTGAGAAACATTTACACTCTGTGACTCTTTGGTTGCCACTTTTGTAGCTCTCCAGTAAATCGAAAGAGCTCCTTCTCTTAAATGCTAGTTTTTAGCGACCCCTCCCACCCCAACCCTAACCTGGGCCTTGTAGCTTCTGGCACGTTACCCTGAATCACAAAACAGAAGTCTGGGAGACAATAACACAGTCAGTGTCTGGACCTTTTTATTCATCACCTCTAAAGTAATCTAGCTGTGTATATGTATATGTATATGTATTGTATATGTATGTGCGATCATACATGCATTTTTGTATAAAAGTGTGTCTCATTGTATATATATATATATATATATATTTAAATATATATATATACAGATCTGAAGGCTTAAGAGAGGACTGACCACCTGTTGCTTGACTGGCATGTTTGCTGCGCAGCAGGTGATGCGGGCACATCTCCAGGGCAATCATTACACAACTTTTCTTTTATGATTTCTAAGTTCACTGGTTACCTTCAGTTGCCTTACTTCTTTGATGGTTGAAGACAATATCTTTCAGTATCAGACACCCTTCCACAGTGATGTCATTTCATGAGTCCATGTGCTTTGGTCCATGATCTCATGGCGACAAATTTTTTGTAATGTTCTAAAGAGTAATGGTTTTCTCAAAGAGGACAAAAAGTTATAATTGAGGCGTAAAGCTTGCATGATTTCAGCAAGATGGACTATTTTAAATGTTTACATGAAACTAAATTATTTTTTGTCTATGTATCTTTCTGCTAGGGGCAAACAGAGTGCAAAGAATATTAATGTAAAGGCTAAGACAAAGGCATCTGCCTTACTGGCTGTGCAGGTAGATGTTTGTCTGCTTTTTTTTTTGTCTTTGAATATATACATACCACGAACCTTATAGGCATGAGAGCTTATAGCTCCGAAGGCCCTGCCCCTCCAATTAAGCTTGTTAAAGTCAGAATTCTTTTTACTTCTCTCCACAGGGACCTGGAAGAGAAGGGTTCTCCAGCTTCTCACTCTACCCAGAGTAATAATTACCTGAGATAATTACTTTCCCCTCACAAGCAATTAATGCCAATTCCAGGGGCTATGGTTTGGGACTCAGGCAGGGAGTCTGGGGTTATGCACAGACTTAGAAATTAACAACAGGAAGCTTTTATTTTTCTACTGTCTGTATCAAACACTTTGAAATAGAAACCATTATATACACGAGCAAGCCATGTGGCGATGCTCTCTAGAATAGGAAAAAGGAAGCAAGGAGAGATAAACCTGCACAGAATGAAGGTAACTGCAACAGATTTACATATGATACACTTTTCTTTTTACCCTGTTCATATACTGATTGGTTCATTTAACTAGACATAAGTAACAGAAGGTAAAGGGAATAATTAGAAAGCAACATGGTTCTCTGTATATTAATGATGTTAAAGGTTCAGCTCAGTGATGACCACAATGCAGCATGCAAAGGTGGGTTGTAAAGACAACAACAACAATAACAAAAAAAGAACAAACCCGACAAGCAAGAAAAACAAACACCAAAGCAAAAAACTAGCATTACTCACTACAGGTACAAGAGTTCAAAAACCAGGCAGGCAAACAAAACACAGAGAACAGGCTGCGGCACAATTCAAAGTACAAGCAAAGGTTCAAAAATCCTGGCTTTCTGAAAAACAAAACAGAATGCTGGAAAGCCACAACATGAAGCACTCTGTCACACTGGCAAAAGAGAGGTGGAAGGCTGGAAGTTTAAATCCTTAGTGTGACTGATTAGAAGAGTAAAAACAGCTGAGCTGAGGGGCTTGGGAGAGCTAAGCTGCCCTAGTTAAATATTGCAAAGTGTTTGTTTAAATATAAAGGTTAATGCATTAACTGGTACAAAAGCACTGTATCTACAATGATCCCGTCTGCACTGCAAAAGTAAATTAATTAATTAATTAGTTAAAAAAAAACAGGACTCCAGTTATTTGAAAAATATACATCATGGCAACACAGACTTGTCAAAAACTTAATTTCCTGGAATTGGGCGGTTCTTGGGCACCTGGAGCCCTCGTACTGTGGTGGCCAGCCTCTAGAGTGGTCGATGCCTGAATTGCTGGGACTCCCACCCTTTGGCCATGGGTGCACCATAGGGTCTACCTCCTCCTCCTGCTGGGATGGGACATGTGGCCTTAGGTCTTCGGTACTCTTGGGGGTGCGAATAGCCTGGTTTGCCAGATCCATCTCTCTCTGCCTCTGGCTTCTGGGGTGTGTTATTGCAGCTTCCCATCCTCATTTTCAAGTGTGTTTTGTGACAAAGACAAACACACATGCGCACACACACAGACTCACAAACACCACAAGAAGATTGTTGATTTATGTACAGGTGCATTTTAAAATGTTTGTGTTCCAGGTGTTGTATGTTTATTTTTGTTACAGTTACGGCAGTTGGCAAAACATTGTATTTCTGTTTGTACTCTTTGTACCCCCACCCCCTTTTTATATTTCTGCCTGTCCCGCCTTAAACATTGTCATACTGTACATCACATATATGTAATAACTGAAATGACACGAATAGAAATGAAGAAATAAACAGATAAATCCTGAACAAGAACCTTTACAGAATTTATAGAGCTGATCTTGGAAAAGCAAAATGTGTTTGGCGCGACAGTGCACTCAGATCATATCTGTGATTGCAAAGGCTGCCAGACAAAAAAAAATTTAAGTTAAGTTCCTGGATTTGGCACTTGAGGCTGGCAAATCCAGGAACTTAAGGCAGAACATGGCACTTGAGGCAAAACATTATGAAACCTAAACACTTTTTAGATGCATTAATTTAACAGCCTCCCTGTAGTCCCTTATATATTTATTTATCAATCACATCTAGCAAACTTTGGCTTATGTAATAGGAGCCAAAATTCATTATTCATTAATGAATAAGCCCATTTTAGGAAAAGTCCTTCTTATTTGAACAAAGTTAAATATAAAAATAAAAAAGCCAAGGGGCTAAAATGACCCACTAGGCCAGTGGTCAGCAACCTGCGGCTCCGGAGCCGCATGCGGCTCTTTAGTCCTTATAGTGCGGCTCTGCGTGGTTTGGGAGAAGTATTTAGCTGAAGTGTATTTTATTTATGTTAGTTCTTTTTTAACTTCTAGTTCTAAATTGGAAGATTATTGTGATATTGGAATATAAAAATAAAATTATATTCTATTATTTTTTCATCGCTCAGAATAAGCGTCACACTTGCGGAAGCCGGTGTACCCGCTGAAACGCCGTGCATTTATCGAGACTTTCAACCCCAGGTAGGCCAATTATGGATCTTCGGATTGACATTATGTCAGCAACTATTCTCCAATGTGAACTATGTTAAAAACAAACACCGCTCACGCCTCACAGATGACAGCCCACAGTCCCGCGCAAAGATGAAAGTGACCTCGCACAGCCCCGATCCCCAGACGCCGCGCGCAGAGGCCCAGGAGCAGAAGTCCCATTGTAAACATATCATGGCAGACCCAACGATGTCCGCATGAACACGCTTTTCAGCATGTCTTTATTGACCACCTTTCACACACGGTTGCTGACGCATACAGCCGGCTGCAGCCTTGCAGCCCACAGCCCGACACACACCAACACAACAGCACAGACGTAAAGGCGGCGAGGTGTGATTGCGGGTCCCGCTCAGGTGCGTCCGCCTCCCCTGCAGCGGCGCCGCAGACCACGCCCCGCCACACACATTAACCAGGTAAAATACATATTTAGGCAGAATTTTGCAAATATCTATTTTCATCTTTTAGCAGCATAGTGCTTTTTTTCCAATTATTTTTTAAAAGTCAGGTCAAGGCTCCAAAAGCCCAAAGGCGATATAAGGGTGGCGGCTCACAGCAGTTTTTGTTTGCTACATGGATCATTTTAGTTCAGCTGGGTGTCTTTCCTTTTGTTATATTTCTTTAAGAGTTCAAAATGTGTTAATTACATAAATAAAATGTAATTTTCTCTGTAGCACTTCATGGATTTAAGCATCACACTTTAGTTGTTCACACAAAGCATAAAGGTAAAAAACAATATATACAGTGTTATCTTCATTTTAGATGTCAAAAAGTATTTGCGGCTCCCAGTGTTTTCGTTTGCGTGGAAACTGGGTCCAAATGGCTCTTTGGGTGTTAAAGGTTGCAGACTCCTGCACTAGGCTGTTCTAGGGTTACAGCTTGCTAATCAAGTTTGCTAGCATTAGCTGCTAACTTCGTACTCTGTGATTATAGACAGTTTTTTCTCCAGAAAACCAACTAGCAGTGGCCAAAATACTAATGGTGAGCTTCCAGTATGACAACCCAATTTATTCTTTAGTCTATGATTTATATGCACATTGCTGTTGATTGGATAAATTCAAAATACACCCATGAAAAAAGCAAAAACTCAGAGCCTGAAACCAAAATGGTGCACCATTTTTCATATTGCGCCCTGAGGTGACTGAGCAGTCAGAAAAGCAGTGAAGTCTTAAGAATCAAGATAGGGGGTCATCAGAGCACATAAAGAATGAATAAATTACTGAAAAAAATCCATAACAACTAAACAGTCACACATGAACAATGTTAAATGCATGCATTTTTGGGAGCTATGTTTCTTTTATTAACTATACGACATTAGTGATTTACCTTTACGAATGACTAAAAGAACCGTTTGTAAATGACTAGAGCAATATCATCTGAAGCAGCACTTGATCAGGATCAAAACTACTAATGCTTGGATCTGATCCTGCTGAGAGAGAGTGAGTCTGTGTCTGTGTTTGCATATGTGTGCATGGGTGAATAAGCAAAGCAGGATCAAAACATACACGTATGCCTTTGTCTAATCCTGCTGTGGCTGACTGTTTGTGTTTTTGCATATGTATACAGCGCTGATAGCCATCACATGCAGCTGCTGCCCTGGGGTGAGTATAGTTATACGCTGATTCCATTCTTTAATTATTCAGTATGCAAAAAGTGAAAGCAAAAAATAGCACTGCAAAATAAATTTCTACAGTTTTTTTTCTTTTGGTCTTTGTATCATTATGTCTAGGCAAGGCAATGCAAGGCAAGTTTATTTATATAGCACAATTCAACAACAAGGTGATTCGAAGTGCTTTACAGAGACATTAAAAACAAAAACAAATAAAAAGCACTATTTAAAATTGATTAAAAAAACAGTAGATAAAATCAGAACAATAGATAAAATCAGTAGTTAAAATGTAAGTTTTGAAATTTAAGCTTAAAAGTGTGGATTTGGTGTTTTATCCAAATGCAGCTGAGAATAGGTGAGTCTTCAACCTTGATTTAAATAAACTGAGTGTTTCAGCTGATCTGAGGCTTTCTGGGAATTTATTCCAGATATATGGAGCATAAAAGCTGAATGCAGCTTCTCCGTGTCTGGTTCTGACTCTGGGAACTGATAAAAAACCGGATCCAGATGACCTGAGGGATCTAGAAGGTTCATACTGGGTCAGGAGGTCACTGATGTATTTTGGTCCTAAACCATTCAGAGCTTTATAGACCAGCATCAGAACTTTAAAGTCTATCCTCTGATGGACAGGCAGCCAGAGTAAAGACCTCAGAGCTGGACTTATGTGGTCCACTTTTTTGGTCTTAGTGAGGACTCGAGCAGCAGAGTTCTGAATGAGCTGTAGTTGTCTGACTGATTTTTTTAGGTAGACCTGTAAAGATGCTGTTACATTAGTCAAGCCTACTAAAGATGAATGCATGGACTAGTTTTTCCAGGTCCTGTTGAGACATCAGAGCTTTTATTCTTGATATATTCTTGAGGTGATAGTAAGCTGATTTTGTTATTGTCTTAATGTGTTTTTCTAAGTTTAGGTCTGTGTCCATCACTACACCCAAATTTCTCGCCTGGTTTGTGGTTTTTAGGTGTATAGATTGAAGTTCTCTGGTGACCTGTAATCGTTTTTCTTTGGCACCAAAGACTATTACTTCAGTTTTGTTTTTGTTTAGCTGGAGAAAATTGTGGTACAACCAGTCATTAATTTCCTCAATGCATTTACCAAGAGCCTGTACAGGGCCTCGGTCTCCTGGTAACATTGTGATATATATTTGTGTGTCATCTGCATAGCTATGATAGTTTATTTTGTTGTTCTTTATAATCTGTGCCAGTGGGAGCATGTAAATGTTAAACAGAAGGGGTCCCAAGATGGAACCTTGGGGAACTCCACATGTGATACTTGTCTGCTCAGATGTGAAGTTACCTATTGATACAAAGTATTTCCTGTTTTCTAAGTATGTTTTGAACCAGTTTAGTACAGTTCCTGAAAGACCTGCCCAGTTCTCCAGTTGTTTGAGTAATATGTTGTGGTCAACTGTATCAAATGCTGCACTGAGATCCAGTAAAACTAAGACTGACATTTTTCCACTGTCTGTGTTCAGACATATGTCATTAAACACTTTGGTCAGAGCGGTTTCAGTGCTGTGATTCTGTCTAAAACCTGACTGGAAGGCATCATAGCAGTTATTCTGTTTTAAGAAGTAATTGAGCTGTTGAGAAACTGCTTTTTCAATGATCTTACTTAAAAATGGGAGATTTGAGATCGGCCTGTAGTTGTTCATTTGTGTCTTGTCAAGATTGTCCTTTTTCAGTATAGGTTTAATAACAGCAGTTTTTAGTGGTTCTGGAAACACACCTGACATTAAAGAAAAGTTGACGATCTGTAACAGGTCTGACTCCAAAGTCTTTGAGACCTTTTTGAAAAAACTTGTTGGCAGGACATCTAAACAGCAAGAGGAGGAGTTCAGTTGACCTAAGATGTCCTCCAGGTCTTTGCTGTTAATAGGGTGAAACTGTTTGATGGTGTTTAAACAGTTTTTCAGTGGACACGGTATATATCCTGAATATGCTGTTGATGTACCAATTGCTTGTCTAATCTTTTGGATTTTTTCTGTGAAGAAAGTCATTGCAGGCCATGGTCGAATGAAGTTCAGCTGCCACTGACACAGGAGTGTTTGTTAGCCTGTCAACTGTAGAAAATAAGGCCCGAGCATTATGGCTGTTTTTAGTGATGATGTCAGAGAAGTAGGACCTTCTTGCACTCCTCAGTTGTAAATTATAATTGTGAAGTTTCTCTTTATAGATGTCATAATGAACCTGGAGGTTTGTTTTTCTCCATCTGCGCTCAGCTTTCCTACACTCTCTTCTTTCATTTTTCACCAGTGTGGAGTTTCTCCAGGGAGACTTTTTCCTTCCAGAGATAACCTTCACCTTAATGGGAGCAATAGTGTCCATTACATTTAACATTTTAGCATTGAAGCTATTGACGAGCTCATTGACTGAACCTCTGGACAGGTCAGGTGTTAATGGGAAGACCTGGTTAAAGATCTCACTACTGTATTCAGTTATACACCGTTTTGTGATCACTGCTGTTGATATATTTGTGTGGGCTGAAATTTTACTTTCAAAGAAAACACAGTAATGGTCAGACAGGCCCACATCAGACACAGTAACCTTTGAAATGCTCAGGCCCTTGGAGATCAGTAGGTCAAGAGTGTGTCCTCTATTATGTGTGGCCTGTTACATGCTGAGTCAGCCCAAAGTTGTGGGGGAGTGTTACTCAGGTCTTTAGTCCCTTTGTCCTGAGGGTTGTCCACATGGATGTTAAAATCCCCAACAATAATTACACAGTCGAAATCAACACACATCACAGACAGCAGTTCACTGAGATCATTAAAAAAGTCTGTGCAGTATTTGGGAGGCCTGTAAACATTAAGAAACACAACTTTGGATGGGGCCTTCAGCTGTAAAGCCACATATTCAAAAGACTGAAAACTTCCAGGAGATAGCTGCTTACATTGAAATGATTCATTAAATAAGACAGCGACCCCTCCTCCTCTCCTGCTCACCCTGGCCTCACTGATAAAACTGTAGTCTACTTAACATATTAAAAAAATAGTTGGTCATTAATTATTTAACATTGAAGAAACATTGCCTGGCTTGATCAGTCTGTGCCACAGACACTGGTTTTATTTACACTGGAACCTTACATTAACTGCTACAATAGTGGCCTGTTTCTATAACAATACCTTTATAACCTGTTCTTGGCCACAAAACACACAGAAAATGCACATTGCGCATTCACTGAAACAATAATCAAAACACTAAAAAACAAAAGACTTGAATGTAAAGTCCCATGAGTCTTACACAAATAGCAATACTCAGTATGCAGACAACAGTTTAGATCACACAATATGAGTAAGTAAACTTATTAAAAGTAGATTACATTAAGTCAAATGCACTAATCCAAATGAGGTAAGGAAGTTATTTCCATTTACACTGCAAGGTTAGCCAATAAGTGCGATATATACATAGTATATAATTTTACATATTAATAAATCCTTATTTATTTCTTTTAAATTAGTTGCGTTGTTACCTGTGAATTATGAGCAATACTGTGCTTTCATTTGCACATTTCATAATGTACTCTGGTATATGTTTATTCCCAGTATAATCAGAAAAAACTCACTAATATAAAAACACAAATTAAAAAATGAGGTTGGATCAACTATCACATCTAGCAGGTGTACACAATAATCTGACATGATTGTGTACAATTTATGAAATGCACAGATCATTTACTTATAGGCATTATTAAAAGACATGCATTACCACATGATAGCTAAAAACAGGAAAACATTTGCACAAATGGCAAAAAAATACAGCTTGAAATGGATATATAAGATTGTGAGAGCTTAAACGTATTCTTCCATCTTCACAGTGACTCAGGAAAAGTACCACTAGGAGGCCAGGATGTATAAAGGGAGAATCACTGTATTCATGTATGACAGAAAACTAAAGACAGAGGGAGTAGCAGAGAAAGGCAGCATCAGAGAGGGAGATGACATTTAAAATGTATAGTTGTTGTTGTTTATATCCCATTACCATGGAAAGCAAGGCATTGTTACATCAGTAGTGACTAAGAAGAAGTGTCACCTTTAGAGTGACCAAGAAACAATACCTGTAATGGCTCATTGTGTCCATAATAAGCACAATGAGCCCATCTTTTCTGAATGTTTTTGGCTGTCAGGAACAGATAATGTGCTTGTTAAATATTCATCTAATTACTATAGCTGAAGAGCCTTTCTAGTGCTGTGAGGTGACATTTAAAATGCCATTCAATAAATCCTCAAGTCAAGCCTATTCCTTCTTAGTTCAGTGGGTAAAATTTGTAGTTGGAAAAGATCAGATTTTTCAGAAAAAAAGAAAAACAAAAGAAAATAAGGAGCGCAACAGTTTGCTCCAATGCCTCTGATGACCACAAAATAGAATATACAAGCTACTGGAATTGGAATGAAAATACTGCCAGAGGAGTAAAGTCACTGTTTAGAGCTTTTTTAGGACAGGCGTAGTTATGAACCCTAGGTGGAGAAGGAGAGAGGGCTAAAAAGAAGGTTTAGGGGGTAAAAGATGAGAACGCTGATGAAAAGAGAGAAGGAACAGACAAAATGATAAACAGGCAAAAGAAGGGAGACAGGAAGGGCTCAGAAAAGTAGGATTAAAAGTTCATTAGAGATGTGGCCTCTATTTAGGTTTGTGTGACATAGACCTCTTGTGGCCACAGGAAATGTGATTATTGTCTCTTGGTCAGCAAAAACAAATATAATGACACTATTGTAGCACAGGGTTGTGGTGGTGGTAATGTATGGTACCATAAAATCCTAATTACCAAGTGATACTGATGTCCTTTTGTCACATTTCAAAATAATGAGTACCCTTTTCTACATCCAAGTTACCGTAGTGCTCCTGAATAGCATCTTGCCTGTGGATATACTTGTAAATCCATGAAAGATGGTTGGAGGAGTGTTGGTGACATACGTCAGACAAATTATACCTAGAAAATAAGCATTCTTATGTATGCGAGGCTGCTTCTTTTACTTTACTTTAAACTGCTTGTATGTTTTGGAAAAGACCATTAGAATGAAAATACATTCTTTCAGAGCTTTAATGAAATGATGGCAAGAAGGTAAACTTCTCCCATCCATAAGAAACTACTGCATCATTCTGTTCTTTAGCAGTGTGTCCATTTGAAAAGAAATGTGGTATGTGGTGCAAAAAAACCCCTCAGAAATATGGTCTCTAACCAGGTATTTACTATGGATGGCATTACCCTGGCCTCCAGTAACACTATGAGGAAATTTGGAGTCATTTATAACTAGGATATGCCCTTCAGCATGCACATTAAACAGATATCACAAAAATGAGAAATGTCTAACCGTGGATGCTAAAACATAGTTCAGGGGTTTATTACTTCTAGGCTGGACTTTTGTGTTCCTGATTATCAGGTTGTTCTCAAAGGTACTTGAAAGACCTTTAGTTGATCCAAAGCATCAGAGTAAATGATAAATGGATTGCTAATTAAATAACGCTTTCCTACTTTTAACTGAACACTCAAAGCCTTCTTATACAACCTCATTCACACCCATTCATGCAAGCACTCTTCCTATGCGACTGGTTTCTATTTAACACACTCTGAAGGGGCACTTGGGGTTAGCATCTCGCCGAAGGATATTTGGCATGCTGACTGGAATCAAACCACCAACCTTCCAATTAGTAGGTGACCTGCTCTACCTCCTGATCCACAGCCAATCCAGTACAGACAGGAAATAGAAAGAGAGATCATATCTTTTGCACATTAGCTTCTCTAATCCAGATTTTGCTTATGTGAATGGGTGAATGAGGCAAGTTGTGTAAAGCACTTTGAGTGCTCAGTTAGAGCTAAAAAACTCATAGGGGAAACTATATCATTCTTTTTGACTTCCCATGCATTTATGTGCCAAAACTGCATTATTAGCATGCAGTATTGCTATCTGCTATCCCCCATAGTTTGTGTTCTATTTCTTTATCTCTCTCTATCTGCCCCATCCACCTCAAATAGTGAAGTCAGATGACTGCCACGACCTGAGACTGATTCCGGTCAAAATATTTCCCTGTTAAAAAGGAGTTCTTGCTTCCCAAAATCACATGTGCTTGTCCAAAGGAGATCATCTGATTGTTGGGGCTTTCTTTTATTATTGGGGTGATCGTGGCTCAAGAGTTGGTAGTTCGTCTTGTAATCGGAAGGTTGCTGGTTTGAGCCCCGGCTCCGACAGTCTCGGTCGTTGTGTCCTTGGGCAAGACACTTCACTCGTTGCTGCTGGTGGTGGTCAGAGGGCCCAGTGGTGCCAGTGTCCGGCAGACTCGCATCTGTCAGTGCGCCCCAGGGCAGCTGTGGCTACAATGTAGCTTGCCATCACCAGTGTGTGAATGGGTGGATGACATTCAATTATTTGCTTTCAGATACAAGGGGAAATGTGGAACCTGTG
The DNA here is from genome assembly GCF_900408965.1 of Simochromis diagramma. Taxonomy (NCBI): domain Eukaryota; kingdom Metazoa; phylum Chordata; class Actinopteri; order Cichliformes; family Cichlidae; genus Simochromis; species Simochromis diagramma. The sequence continues at coordinate 4,135,550 of NW_024386883.1, forward strand.
ATCCAGCTTCTCAGAGGTATATGTGGCCTACTGACAATAAAAGGATGCAAGAAATACATTTCCTATGTTCCAAATGTTTGTTTGTTTGTTTGTTTGTTTTTTCAATGCCATGAAGAAAAAATCTAATGTGATAAAGTGACAGCAGATGAAAGACAAAGTATAAATACTGACTTTAAGAGTGAACGTGATTCTACTAATGTTTCTGCTAATGTGAACAAATGCTGGACCTGTTGGGTCATTTTTGGGTTAGGTCATTCTTTCAGCAGCTAATGGGCTGTTATAAGTACTGCACCACCCAGTGGCTCAGAGTGGCCCCAGGCTTATAGAATGGAGCAGTTCTGCTTTGTGATCACAGTGTTTTCTCTCTGATAAAGTCTCATACTGGCGAACAATTCTAGATTATTAAAAGTTGGGAAATAAAAATATCCAATTTGCATTCTTCCCAGTCTTCTTTAAGCCACTGCAGTACCTTTTAGGCACTGACATTTCTAACTGTGAATTATTGCAATTTTAGGTCATGTGGTGTTGCTTCCATTAGCTGGGTTCATCTACATACCGTTAATAAATTTCCTTCCTCTCTGCACTATGACTTCTTGAAAATTTGACATTTAATGATAATTCATTTTTTATGAATGCAGAAGATCTGAAATTGTTAACTGCATGTTAACAGTTTTCAGCAGTTGGTATATATAAAAACATATATGGGAACAAGTCGGAGCATCTTAACATTAAGTAAAAGTTTGCGAATTTATGAACATGCACAGGCTTGTATGATAAACACAGAGAGACACACTCAGATATTCACACACTAACACTTATATCAACATGAATACTTGCCACTCATTCTCAAATGCTCAGTGATTTTAAATTAATTCCTCGGTTCCCCGGAAGCCCCTTTTCTTTTCTTCCCATTCTTTTCATCGATGGAATGTTATCTGGCACAGTAAAGTCATCCGTAAAGATGGATGGCTAACATTGATGTGCCAATCTTGGCTAGGCAGCAGTCCTTCATCCAATTATGTTGGAAATACAAACATGATCACAACAACAAAGGCAGGATTATGGACACTATAAAGAAGAGAGAAAGAAGAGGAGGAAAACAAGTGGTCAGGGTAAAACCGACAAAAGAAGATAAATGATGACAACCCTGGACTGTGGAAGACTTGATGATATCAATAGTGGTGTGTGGATTTTACTTAGATAGAGAAACAAATACAAATACGGCAAATACATGTAGCCTCTTGTTATGGCGCCATTGAGTGAGGATTAGTAAAAGGTAAGCTTGATTTGACTTCATGTATGTGACAAAGGAAATATCAGTACAAAGACCCACATACAGATCCCACACAAACACAGCCGTTCTTTTGTGGTGTTGAACAGCACAGGCAGGATCAGAAGCACAGGCTGTCAGCGGAATTTTGTTTACTCAGAACTCCTAAAAGTAATCTTTGATCAGCCATATGAACATCATCTGACTTGTGTATAAAGCTTTATGCTATACCAAAGACCTATTTAATAATTCTGGTTTCTGTCAGATGCTCAAAGAAAACAATTTTACAAAAACTCAGTTGTGCTTAAATAAAAAAATCAAAAGAAGAAAAACGAACTTCCAAAGGGTGGTTAATGTTTAAAATGTTTGTCTTGAGTGTTTAGGGTTTTTTTCTAATAATACTTTTAATTAATATTTGGCCATCCATCCATTAACTCAACCACTGAACATCCTGGTCTGTTCTGGACTGGCAACCTGTCCAAGGTAGCCAGTATCATGGAGCACCATGAAGTTTGAAGTTTAATGCAGTTAATTAAATAAAGGTAACTAATTTGCATGACAGAATTAATGCTTACTTACTTATTAAGGCTTTTTTTGTTAGTTAGTTGTTGTTGTTTTTTTCTATTTTATTTTTGTGATATATAAAAAATATTTTTTTAAAAATGTTGGTCCACAAAACAAACAGGGAAAGAGCATTTTCCTTCATGCTTCCTCTATACCAGTGCTAAATTAGGTTATATGTCTGAGAAACCTTCTTATTCTGGTTTTTTTTTTTACATTTGTTAAATAATCAATGCCCTTTGGATTTGTGATAGAAATGCTAAAATATTGATTTTGCATTTGACATTCTATGATGCAATTACACCCTTCCCAGGACTAAAATGTAGGGATGTAGCATGTGATGTCTAGTGGTTTCACAGAGGTTTTATGTAGGGGGGGGGGGGGGGGGAGAATAAAAAATGCTGACGTAATGTCTGATGACCAGCTCCACAAATAGGCATCCAGCCAGACAGTTAAAGATGATATGTGGCAAGATCAACCTCTTTTAAAGAGTTTGCACTGGCTCAGTCTGCAGTTCCACTGCTCAGATCTGTGAATGTCAGTAGGAGCAGACTACTTGCACTTGTGAGTTTGTGTATATGTGTGAATAAAGTCTTCAGTAGTATTTATTATATTTCCTGATATGCATAATGTTAAACTGGAGCTTGCAAAGGCTTTTCTTGATATGACCCACAATCCAAAGCATCCTGTGTGCCTAAAGGTTGTGAGGTTTTGTCACCAGGTATTTCAGGTAGCGGTTATTTTTTTTTAAATAAATTTAAATAACAACACTCTGTGTGGCCCTTAAGTCTACCATCTTCTTTGTTTTTCTGATACTAAGAGCTTTTGTAAAGCTGAATTCTATTGGTATCACATTGATGATTGCAGGCTTGTCTACTTGGTTAAATTTCCATAAAGACTTATAGATATTTATATATAATAGGTAATAGTAGTAGTAGTGGTTCTGTTGGCTTCATCGGATGATGGCCTCCAGGTCACACTGGAACGGTTTGCAGCCAAGTGTGAAGCAGCGGGAATGAGGATCAGCACCTCCAAATCTGAGGCCATGGTTCTCAGCCGGAAAAGGGTGGAGTGCCCACTCCGGGTTGGGGATGAGTTCCTGCCCCAAGTGGAGGAGTTCAAGTATCAAGTAATGGGAGGGAGCCGGAGATTGACAGACGGATTGGTGCTGCGGCCGCAATGATATATTATAATACCCTCACCTATGGCCACGAGCTTTGGGTAGTGTAGTGACCGAAAGAACGAGATCGCAGATACAAGCAGCGGAAGTGAGCTTCCTCCGAAGGGTGGCTGGCCTCTCCTTTAGAGATAGGGTGAGAAGTTCAGCCATCCGGGAGGGGCTCAGAGTAGAGCTGCTGCTCCTCCACATCGAAAGGAGCCAGCTGAGGTGGTTCGGGCATCTGACAAGGATGCCTCCTGGGCGCCTCCTGGGTGAGGTGTTCCGGGCATGTCGCACCGGGAGGATGCCCCGGGGCAGACCCAGGACACGCTGGAGAGATTATATCTCACATATTCTATATTTGTCAGTATGAAAGGAGACACATGTTAACAATTTATGAATAAATATCAGACACAAATATTATTGAGATCTGTATATTGTAATGTACCTTTGAAGACAACATATATCTTCATATCAAGATATTTTAAAATAACATAAAATAATACAATTCAACCAAGTTCTTTTAAAGAAATACCTTTATAAATGTATTTAGTGCATATCAATCCTTATTACTTGTTTCATTCTCCTTGTGTCCAACAGGATCCTGAGTTGGAAAAACAATACCTACTCTATACTGCCAAAATTATTCACTTACTCTTTCAAATCATTAAATTCAGGTGTTCCTATCACTTTCATGGCCACATGTGTATAAAATCAGCACCCAGGCATATGGACTGCTTGTACAAACAAAACTGAGTGGAAAAGTAACTCTGCAAGTGGGGTGTAAGAAAAGGGTTAAACACAAACAAAAAAAACAACCTACAGGATACACAACACTGACAATGATTTCAGAACAATCAGCCTTAAATTGTGCACAAAGTCATTGGCAGTTGTTTTTAATAATAATTAGATGATTAATTTATAATAATTATTTAAATCCCTGTACAGTCCATGTGTCCTGGGCTACGTTGTTGTTTGCATCCATACCTGTCTGTCTGCACTGCTCTGCAATGGAAGCTATTAAATCTTGACAAACATTAAATGAACTGCATATTATAAAACATGCATTAGTAGGTATGTGCTGACGTTTAAATAAGGGCAGAAAACCTGAAGAAAATTACAATCCAAATACATTACCTTGTGTCCAGTGTTAAAAAGAAAGACTCAATTCAGCCAGGTTAGTGGTTTTATTTTGACCTGGTTTCGACACGCTTACTATGATTAAATAGCTACTACGTTGTTGTTGGGTTTTTTTGCTCAAAAATTAGAAGTCTGCTGCACTAGGGTGAAGGCATTAGAATTTTGGAAAGATCACCAAAAGTCCTCCTGCATTTCAATTAGGTCCGGATCATTAATGAGTCATCTGAAACGGCACACTCTGAATGAACAACTCCTTTTTAAAATGTGGCGTATGCTGCCTCTGAGGCCAGTCTGCTAATAGAAAAGTTAATTACATCAGAAGCATTCATGTTAATGTATGTACTTTGACAGAAGCAATATAATAAAAGGTTAGAGGAGTGTGTTCCAGTCCCCTGATACCAGACACATTTAATTGCTTTGTCTTGGTTTTCACAATCAGTCATCTTGACAATGTTGTAAAATACAGTTTCATATTAATCACAGATGGCTTGTAATTTTGATAAACTTCATATTATGATTTAACTAGGTTTTTTTTTTTGAATAATATTGAATGTATAAGCATTTACTGATATTAAGGCTTCAGTCAGTGACCTGCAGGCCTAAAATGTGAAGTTCAGTTGAAAGAGACATCACACAGAGCAAGAAATGATGACATCCCTTACGTTTCTCAAACAAGGGAATGGTGGATGGTGCAATGGAGTAATGCTATGCTAGAAAATGAGTGCGGAGGATGCACCATATGCAGTGTGCTATGCATTTTATATAAGCACTAAGTTTTGTATTATTATAAAAGTTATGTTGCATTGTGAGATATCGCATATTTACAACCATCTGCAAGGTTCTCAAACAGATTTTCTTTACAACTCCTTAATGTAATTCAGAGAGATACTGTAAAGCAATGACTAATTGGTACTGTACATTTTTAGAGTGGTATATTTCAACATGCAGTTTAGCTGTTTAATATTCTGAATTTTACTTTTAAATCAACCATAAGGAACTAAAGGAGCATCCATACAGGGATGATTCACTTGTCATGCATGTCTTTGCTGCTGACAGTCAGTAGCTTGTGGACATTCCAGGCTGTGATTGCCTGGGTAAGGCATTCCTGGCGTGCACTGGTATATGCTACAGTCATCCACATCAAAGTTGGGAAAAGTTGGGTTGGAGTCTTCCAAACATCTGTTCAGTTTCTCTCCTCTTGTCATCCCCCCAAAACTCCATTCCACAGAGACTGTGTCTGCTCCTAGGCCATCAATAAACAAATTTAAAATCAGTTAACAAATTCACAAGGAAAGAATACAATACCCTCAACTGGAAAAAAAATAAAAAAATAAAAATATACACACACACACACAAACACACACACACACACACACACACACACACACACACACACACACACACACACACACACACACACATAAGATGTGCTATACAAATAAAGCTGACTTGACCTGACTTGAACTTAATGGTATTTCCTACAAATTCTCCTTTATTTGACCAATTTATTTTTATTAAAATAAGTTATGCAGAAAATGGACAATAAATTTCATTATACTTTCTAAAAAAATGCTGTAAGTTTAAGAAAGTGATTCCATCACCTTTTCAATGCTGTGTGCTACAATGCAGAGCAGCTACTTAAATTCAGTTCCCACAAAGGTCAATTATCTTCAGTGTTACATCCTCACTAGCTAGAATCCTGGATACTATGCCTCAACTTAAAAAGAAGACAACAAATCAGAAATGCCATGGTATAACCCTCAAGCAGCCAACTTAAAGCAGATAACTCTTAGCGCTTATTTAGAATATGCCTGTTTGGTCTGGAAAAAGAGCTTGTTACTGTATAATAAAATAATAAAATAGCCCTCCATTAAGATAGGACATCCTGCATCACTGATAAAGGAAAACAGGAACAACCCCAGGTTTCTTTTCAGCGGTGTAACCAGACTGACAGATTCCTTTAACCTTAACTAGCTATGACTTTACATAGAATTTCTTTAAAAATAAATTTTTAAACCATTTGAGAAAAAAAATTTCCACAGCTGTAGCACAGATGTGCCATTAAGTATTAAGAATTATAATTACTGCTGATATTTATTTTCTGGACTCTTTCTGCCCTATTGATATTTCTGAATTAGTTTCAATAATGTCATCCTCTAAACCATCAATGTGTCTTTTAGAGCTCATTCCTACAAGACTGCTCAAGTTTCACCATTAATTATTGCTTAAATATTAAATTTGATCAAGGTATTTTTGTCAGCAGCTGTGGGGTTTTAAGATTTAAATATCCTTACCTAATTCAGCTAAATAAGATCATTCTTGAAAGATCAGTTGTCAAACAGTTACGTAATGCTTTGCAATCAATGGTTTGGAGTTTCAGTCAGGATTTAGAGTGCATCATAGCGAAAAAGCAGCAGTGTAGCTTATGAATGATCTTGATAATTGCCTCTAACAGTGTACGCATCTCTGTGCCTGTCCTGTCAGACCTTGATAGCAATAACCACACATATTCAACTAAAGAGAGTAGAACACGCTATTGCTGTTACAGTAATTGCACTGAAGTGTTTAAAATACATCTTTACAAGAGATTTCAATTTGTGGAAGTTAAACAGGGAGTCTTCACACACAAAGGTTAGACATGTAGTTCCACAGGTTCACTTTTTTCATTATACATGTTTCCCTTTGGCAATGTTATTAGAAAACATTGCATGAATTTGCAGTGCTATACAGATGATAGCCTGCTTTATTTATCCGCTTTATTTATCCGCTTTAAGCCAGATGATACAAATCAACTACTTCAACTACAGGCATGCGTCCAGTAACACTGTGAGGAATCTTGAAGTCATTTTTGATCAGGATATGTCCTTCACCATGTACATGTGAGACACTCTTCACTCTTTTGCAAAATATCACAAAAACTACAAAGATCCCTTTTCAGAGTGCTGAAAAACTAGTTCATGGATTTATTACTTCTAGGCTGGACTATTGTAATCCAGTATGTAATCCAGCCTTCAGATGATCTAGCTAGAATACTAACTGGGTCTAGAAAGGGACAGCATATTTCTCCCATATTAGCTTCTTATCATTGGTTCATTTCCTGTGAAATTCAGAACCTAATTTAAAATTCTTTCCTCACACAAAATCTCGAATACTCAGGTCCAGTCATATCTAAAAGACCTCATTATTTCCTGTTATCGTAACAAAGCACTTCACTCTCAGACTTACTTGTGGCTCCCAGAGTTTTCAAAAGTAGAAAGGGAAGCAGAGATTTAGCTATCAGGCTTCACGTCTGTGGAACCAGCTCCCACTTTGGATTCGGTAGACAGACACCCTCTCTACCTTTGAGATTAGGCTCAAAACCTGTCTGTTTAATAAAGCCTACAGAAAGGGCTGGATCAGATGACCCTGAATCATCTCTTAGTTTTGCTGCAATAGGCTTTTGCTGCTGGGGGGCATCCAATGATGCATTTAGCATTTCTGCTTCACTCATCACCTTTCACTTTCTGTGTGTTATACACAGAAATTATACAACTCTAGCTCTCTCTCCTATATTTTGCCTTTTGTCCTGTCTCTTTCTGCTCTTTTCTCTTTCCCCTGACTGCTAACCAGTCATGGCAGGTGGCTATCCCTCTGACTGAATGAAGTTTCTTCCTGTTAAAATTGACTTTTTCCTTCCCACTGTCACCAATTGCTTACTCATAAGGGATTGTGTAATTGTTCCGGTTTCTTTCAAATATTGTGAGTACAAAGCACCTTAAGACAACTGTTGTCATAAATTTGGCCCTACATAAATAAGATTGTACTGAATTGTTCACTGTTGACTTTCCATGATCTCTTGTCACCTCTTAAGAAACAGATACAAGTGTACGAAATACCGAAGCACATGAACCTGAATATTTAGTTACACTTGTCCTTGAGCATGCATTACATACTCTCTTTCTCTCTCTCCATAACACACACACACACACACACACACAAACACAGACACACAAACACACACAAACACAGACACACAAACACACAGACACACCAACAAATAGTCTCAAAAAAAAGAAAAGGAACAAATATATTTTCAAAGTCTTTATTTCCCAAGTGGGCCATATAAAAGGTTGGCAACTTTTATTTTGTTACAGTTATGCCATCTGCCATTCAAAATCCATTGATTTATGTCCAAGTAAAATTACAAAGATTCAAATCCCCATGTAAACATTCCAAATCTTGAGCCTTTGAAATTAGCAAAAATATAACTTGGTCTCATCTTGATTCATACTTCATTTCTTACAAACGAAGAGAAAAGAAAGACAAATCCTTGAAGAATAGTTTAATATTCCACTGCACACATCTCTGCTTTTTTATTAACAAAACCTGTAGTAATGCAGACTGAAATTGTTGTTAAGACAGCCTTAATTTGTATTAAATTATGATTGTCATCGTTTGTCTTATGAATATTATTGCAACGGCTGGAGTCACACAAAGAACACACACACACTATAATAAGTGTAATGAGTGCTGAAGCAATGCTACTTTTCTTAAGCTTCATTCTTTGAAACAAACTTTGAGTTACAGATACAGTCAGGTCCATAAATATTTGAACAGAAATAAATATACTTTTTAAAAAAATGTGTTCTGTACATTAACGCAATGAATTCGAAATGAAACAACTCAGATGGAGTTGAAGTGCAGACTTTAATTCAGTGGGTTTAACAAAAAGATTGAATCAAAATGTGAGGAGAATATTCCACTTCATTGCTTGTATGTCTTGGGTCATTTTCCATCTGTGTTATGAAATGCCACCATATCAATTTGACTGCATTTAGCTGGATTTGAGTAAACAGTATTTCTCTGAACACCTCAGAAGTCATTCAGCTGCTTTTGTTCTGTCCTGTGCCACATCATTAATAAACTCTAGTGTCCCAGTGCCCCTGGCAGCCATGCACGCCCACACTGCCTCAGCAGTGTTTTACAGATGATGTTGTATGCCTTGGATAACCTTCTCCATACTTTTTTCTTGGCATCATTGTGGTAGAGGTTGATCTCGGTTTCATCTGTCCAAAGAATATTTTTAGTTATTCTATAATATATTCTATATATATCTATAGTATAAGTATGAATTATTACTTAATTGTGATATAACTGTGATTACTTATGCACCCCTGGTTTGAGCTGCACAATAGTGTGAGAGTGTGTTGAGGTGATCTGCATGTATGAGTTAGTGATTTTCTGGATGCATTCATTCCCCATTCACCTCCTGAAAAGCGTTGTTCACTTGGTTGGCTGTTGTGAAGAGGTTTCTCATCACCATGGAAATAATTCTGCGATCATCCACCACTGTTGTCTTCTGTGGACACTCCAGGTCTCCTTTGACCACACGGTGTCTATTCACAAATGTCCAATTACTTGTGGTCCCTTTAAAAAGAAGGTGGCACATGCTAAGGAGCTGAAACTCCTAAACCCTTCATCCAATTTAAATGTGGATACCCTCAAGTTGAGTCTACACATTATAAGCATGCGCAATTGGAATATGTTTCAGTAAATGGGTAAAACAAAACAAAATTAAAAACAAAACTGGTTTCAGTGTTCAAATACATATGAACCTTACATAAAATATGTTTTTTTTTCTCATGCTCTGTCACTTTAGTATAAAGTAGAAATATATAATATAGTTGAAATATTTCTTTTATATCTTTTAAGAAGACTTTTACACTCAATGTAACACACGCAATAAAATGCAATTGAGTTAAATTTTTATACACACAAGAATATGTGTTTTGTTTTGTTTTTTCAATTAGGTGCCAGTATTTTTGTCCAAAGCCTTGTAAAATATGAGGTAGAGTTGATTTGTGGGTTGTCAGTGTGTTTTGAAAAGAAACATGTTGATATGAAATGTGCGTAAACAGCATTCAAAAACAAAGATGAAAGAACTCAAACTGGAAGACGAGAGATTGTGCGCTGCAGGCGGAGCAGAGAGAAGTCCCTGACCACGGCACCACCACCCAGAGATATTCTGGGATTGAGGCATGAACTTCAAAGAGGTGTGGCCCCTAGCTTATAGTACTTGAGCTTGCTTAAAAGCACTGGTGATGCCATAGGTGTGAGAGGGAGCGATGCTCACAAACAACCTTCTGAAAAATACCTCTGAATCAATTCCATAGCAGTTGGATTATGGTTAATCAATTTTTCCTCAATTCTAATACAGCAAAAAGTGTCACAGAAATTAGACGCCTCTAACCACATTAAAAACACCACTATTGTGTAGGTGTGTTTTGCGCTGCCATAACTGTGAGTTCTGTAGAGTGTGAGGTTAGACATCAGTGGATCATGCCTTTTTGGTGGATCCTGTGAGAGGTTCACTTAAATTGGGATCTTGGGCATTTGGATCCAAGGTCAGTGACCTCAAGCCATTCTTGAACCGTACGATGTTCCCAAGGTTGTGCTGTAACGAGACAGACATTGGTATTCATTTCACCTGTTGGTGGTGTCAAAGCTGTGAACTAGCATTTTAATTCATGTTGTTTTGTACGGTAACACCAAAAATCATCCAGCCTACAATGAAACAAGCATCACATTTATCATCAATTATGCCAAATTCAGGAGAGGGTTTACAAGAAAAGCTGTTTTTGCTACTCTTTTTCTTGACTTATCAATTTGCCCCAGGAGCTTCTACTTCTTTGGCTGAATAATGAGTGGGGATATGGGCAGAAAAAGCAGGTTTCTAAAAAAAAAATCTAGCGTAATTACTAGGTAGTAGATATGGTGTGCTATTTTTTGTCAATACCATATGCTTGTTATGGTCATTTTGGCAAAAAGAATTACCCTGAAAAAATGTTTCAGCGCCTTGGAGTGAGACACAGAACAGACTGGGTTTGGTTGTTTTGGCACCTTAAGGAGTGGAAACTAAAGGGACACTTTACCAATACTGTTAAGTAGACACATACTTAGTCACAGGCAGAGAGACAGAAAACGTCTGAATGTTTCAGCACCTTGGAGAGAAACGGGAGCTGGCAGTGGCAATACAGGGATCAAATAACACCACACTGTGCTGCATGACTGGTACTGAGGCAACATTTTGTTTGATTCTCACTATTTGCTCTACACTGTCGTTTTTCATAGCATCATAGTAGAGTATTGGTGTTAAATGCAAGTTTTTAAAAGCTAGACCTAAAGATTAGATTATTAAGGTCATGAGATTTCTAGACAGGCATTAAATCCTTTGCAGATAAATTGTTTACTTTTTTCAACTTTTTTTTAAATCATAGCCAGCTGTGAGATAAAATCTTTTTTTTTGTGAATTAACAGCTTGGTATGTCTAATTTAATACATGCATATTAAAATGCATTTATAATTGTATTCTCTCATTGTTTAATGCTGTAACAAACTTAAAAAAATATAGCAGCAAAATATCAAACTTATCCACTATTATATCACTGTCAAGATACGGTAATAAAAATGTGCAGCTTAAGCTTAATGTGTGACATATAAGCTTAAGCTGACCCCTTCCTACGCCTTTTATGTTAGTATAGAGCAGCCCTGTCAGTGGTATTAGGCTAGGCTGTGCACCCAGCAGAAAGCCTTCACTGCTCAGCAGAGAGAAAGAGAGGAGGACAGATGGATGGGTACAGTGGACAGATAGAGGGACATAAACCAGATTAATCATCTCATCATGTGTGATTAATTTGGAACTCAGCACCGTTGGCAGAGTAACACTATGAACCAGACCTCCCACTGTCAGGTCAATATGTTTACACTGATGGATTTGCTCTCATACATGTGCACATTCAAACACACAGTACACAAACAACAAAGAGAGGAAATCCTTGTTTGTTGGTTTGTTATTGATGAAGGAAGATGGTGTTCCCATACCAAATGATCAGAATTATTTTACGCACTGAATTTTATTGATCCAAAACATTTCGGGAGGATTTTAAACTATCGGCACTTGTTTATCTTCACACAAGTCTTTATCAGTTTATTTTAGATAGATAGATAGATAGATAGATAGATAGATAGATAGATAGATAGATAGATAGATTATATAAATTTGAAATTACATTAGAAACAAAACTATATATGCTGTGTTTAGCTCAGGTAAATTGAAGGTTTTACATCCTGTTGAAGTTGGATTTGCATGCTGCTGGCACCAAAATGCATGTGTATATTTTAAAAAGTTTACTTGTATGAAGGACAGCACATCAGTAGAATGCCTTTCACAGCAGAGTGATGACCAGCTCGGTATCTAATGGCTCCTCTCAAAGAGTACTTCAATAGGCCCATTCTTTGTCTGGCAGGAATCAAAATTCACAAGGGAGGAATACAGGGGAAAACAATGGCGTGTCACCTCATGGCTGCAGAATGAAAAAAAGGGAGATGCTTTATGTTGCTTTCGTTTTCAAACACGCAGGTGTTCTGGCAAACAGCTCAAAGTGGGAGTGTACGTGTATGCGTGCGCATGTGTGTGTGTGTGTTTGTGCTTATCTTCTCACCTTTACTGTCCCCCTTTGCACTGCCCTTGATCATTGAAACGTACTGCGTCATCAAAAAACAGACACATCAAAACACAGGGTGTTTGCAAAGTTGTGAGAAATGCTCTCTGGGGAGCTGGTGACTTTTGCGTTGCTCAGGGTCCTGTGGAAAAAAAAAGGCAGAGAGATGGCAGGAGTGCTCCACTGTCAGTCTCAAGGATATAAAGGGAAGGGTTTATCACAGGAACTCACTTTTCCATGGCCATTCACATGTGTGCACTTAAGTCATTTTGTGGCTACAATATACAGTAGCTATTAGGTCAGCAACAGTGGGAAGTCAGTATATAAATAAGTACAATTTCCTGCAATTAGGTTATTGCATCTTTGCTTCTAATTCCAAAGTTTATAATCATACTAATCATTAATATTTATTCAAGAGAAGAGCTTAAAATGGAGTTAATATATTTTAGAAAAAGGCTTTTTTTCTGGAGCAGGACCCCTACTCTTCTCATTTGCACATGCATAGCTCACAGCATTACGATTTACATGTTAAAGCTTCTCTTTGGCCTAGGGACTGGGGGTGAACTGCCAAGTTTTACAGGTTTGTAAAACGCCATTACTCCCAATGTCATTTCAGTACTTGGCAGTTCCTGGAAGTTTTCTATGCTGCCTCAAAATTCCTGTGAACAGTCATTAACCTGCACTTCCCGAGGAATTTAAAGAGCTGCTTACTGACAAAAATCCTACTTTTAATTGTATACAATGAAATAAGAATGCAAGTTCGCACGCTACTAAAGAATAGCTTTTCTTCCAGTAATTTGATTTTAACTGCTAATTTACATGAATGCTTCTCTTTTATAAACCTTCTTATGAATCTTTGTTTTTTACTAACACAGGCGTTTTGTGAGCTTTTACTGCAGCATGTCAAAAAGGCACAGTGTGCTAAATTGATTACTTTAGATGAAAGAAGTAAAGACACACAATGATTTCTTGATTGGATGCATAGTATTCTAATGCTGACTGTGACTTCTTGGCTGGGCTGTATAGCAGAATAGCATCTTTTTTGATAAATATAGTTGACAGTAGTGGTTAATTCTTTTTTCTTTGTTACAATAATATGGTAATAATAGTCTCCTGCTACACAGCTGACATTAAAATTGGGATTGAGTTTGCACAGATTGCTATCATTCAGAATGAAGAATTGTAAGGAAATTGTGGCTTATTAAGGAGCATAAAGGACAAATAGAGTTCATTTGTCAGCAAGAATTCTGATTCCTCCAAAAAAATGTATTAACAAACTAGATTTAAAAAAACAACCCAAAACAAATACTCTTGTCAATGCATGTGTGCGCGTGTATAACTGTTTGAATATGTGTAGCTATTTCTGTTTGACTTTGACGTCACTGCCATTATATTATGCTGCTATTCATACTGTCATTATATTAATGCTGCTATCCTGTATATATCGTACTTACTATTATTTGAGTACTTGCGATTATTTTATTGTACTTTTTATATTTTACATTTATATTTATTATTTATCTTGCACCAAGGGAGTGGCACTCCAATTTCGTTGTACTCTGTACAATGACAATAAAGGCTATTCTATTCTATTCTATTCTATTCTATTCTATTCTACTTGAGCACACAGAGCCTGTGTTTTTTTCTTCTTTTACTCAGTTTGATTGAGTTCACTGGTTTGCATGTTCATGGATACATCAAAATACAATGGGATGGATATCCACCACAATTATATCTACTTTGTAATTAATGAATTACTGCCTATACCTGCTTTCTGATTTTTAGCTTTAATGAACCAGTCTCACATCTGTTGCCACATCTGGAAAACTTACCAATTCAGATAAGGATTTTCTTTAGTGAATGGTCTGTTGACTTCCCAGTCCCCATTCCCACACTAACATAGATTTTATGCATTTATGTGTTCACGTGGCTTATATAGCTATAAAGTTTGCAAGCATTCATAAAGTCATCTTGACATTATAAATCCCACATTCTTCCAAGAGCTTGAACTGCAAATACGTGTCCATGCAAAACCAAACATATAATGTAACTGGAACATTATGCTCGATTTGTGTTGGCGTAAAAAGCAATTTTGATCAGTTTCTGTGCTTTTGGCTTCGATAAAGCATTTTGTTTAGGTGTAGTTGTTACTGTAATGTATTGCATTGATAATAATGACATATACTGACATTTGACCAAGAATGATGGAAATAAACCAGGTAACCTCCTACCACCTGAAGTGACTGCAGCCCTCATCATTTGACCTGAACCAGTGGTTGTTAGCCCATCAGAACAAAACACAGTTTTAACAGTGAAAACCTGTGAAAAAACAATAATATAGCATGGGACATTGTAATTTAATATTCTTTTTCATGGCTTGCTTTTTCTTTCACATCTAATATGGTGTTACATTAAAATGTTTTAGCCAGAGGAATTTGTTTTAGCCTTTATCTCGGTTTCAATACAGCAATAACATTTTAGAGAAATGTTCATTACTTGATTCAACTCAGTTCAAGCCTAAATCATACAAAATAATTTGAACATCATTCGTAGGCCTACACATAATTATTTTGTGTGTATTAGAGGTAGCTAAATGTCAGTATCTTGATCATATGACCCTTTAAGCAGCCAGTTGTATTCAATAAAACACATTTCACCGTTTCAAAACATGCATATAATTGATCAGATATGATTTTGTAAGCATCACGTCTGTTTGACTGATAGAAATTTCCAATAATTTATTACTTTTTTATGTTAAGAGACTTTGTAAATGGCACATAAAGACTTCATTATAACATGTACGTTCTCTAACCACAGTTATCAGGGCTTTCAAGCAAAGCTACAAAGAAAAAGAAGAAAGAGGCGTTTCAGTGAAGGTAAACCTTTTTTCAGAGCTTTTGTAATTTCCATGTCAATAGTGTGCCTCTTAGCAAGGTGAGCCATCATAAAAAGTAAAGAGGTCTAGAGTGCTTCAAGG
Source organism: Simochromis diagramma (assembly GCF_900408965.1). Lineage (NCBI taxonomy): Eukaryota > Metazoa > Chordata > Actinopteri > Cichliformes > Cichlidae > Simochromis > Simochromis diagramma. The sequence continues at coordinate 4,151,137 of NW_024386883.1, forward strand.
TTGGCACTGAATTGGAACATATATTGCAGCATTTTAAAACTCACTTGCATAAATATTTCAACTCTTTTGATGCTCTAAACAGTGAGTTCAGCTTCTTCATAGCTAAAAAGCACTTTTTTTACTTATTTTCTGCACAGGGAGTCATCAGATCAGACTGAAAGTAGTATAATATGCAACAGTAGACTGGCGCGTCACTGACGTGAGAGGTTGCTACTTTATGAGATGCAAATAAGGATTTCAGGACAATCATTTTTAAATGTGATTCTGGTTTTTATTTCAGGGTCTGCTTAGGTCCAAGTGAAACAAATTTTAACATCACAGCGTGACCACATGGTACCATGTAGACATCTGTGTGCCCTCTGCAGCCACGACTCTATAGGGGTACCAACTGTGCATGCTAACTGGGAAATTGTTTAAAAACAGCAGCTACTTCTACAGTGGGGCAAAAAAGTATTTAGTCAGCCACCGATTGTGCAAGTTCCCCCACTTAAAATGATGACAGAGGTCAGTAATTTGCACCAGAGGTACACTTCAACTGTGAGAGACAGAATGTGAAAAAAAAATCCATGAATCCACATGGTAGGATTTGTAAAGAATTTATTCGTAAATCAGGGTGGAAAATAAGTATTTGGTCAATAACAAAAATACAACTCAATACTTTGTAACATAACCTTTGTTGGCAATAACAGAGGTCAAACGTTTACTATAGGTCTTTACCAGGTTTGCACACACAGTAGCTGGTATTTTGGCCCATTCCTCCATGCAGATCTTCTCGAGAGCAGTGATGTTTTGGGGCTGTCGCCGAGCAACACGGACTTTCAACTCCCGCCACAGATCTTCTATGGGGTTGAGGTCTGGAGACTGGCTAGGCCACTCCAGGACTTTCAAATGCTTCTTACGGAGCCACTCCTTTGTTGCCCGGGTGGTGTGTTTTGGATCATTGTCATGTTGGAAGACCCAGCCTTGTTTCATCTTCAAAGTTCTCACTGATGGAAGGAGGTGTTGGCTCAAAATCTCATGATACATGGCCCCATTCATTCTGTCTTTAACACGGATCAGTCGTCCTGTCCCCTTGGCAGAAAAACAGCCCCATAGCATGATGTTTCCACCCCCATGCTTCACAGTAGGTATGGTGTTCTTGGGATGCAACTCAGTATTCTTCTTCCTCCAAACACGACGAGTTGAGTTTATACCAAAAAGTTCTACTTTGGTTTCATCTGACCACATGACATTCTCCCAATCCTCTGCTGTATCATCCATGTGCTCTCTGGCAAACTTCAGATGGGCCTGGACATGCACTGGCTTCAGCAGCGGAACACGTCTGGCACTGCGGGATTTGATTCCCTGCCGTTGTAGTGTGTTACTGATGGTGACCTTTGTTACTTTGGTCCCAGCTCTCTGCAGGTCATTCACCAGGTCCCCCCGTGTGGTTCTGGGATCTTTGCTCACCGTTCTCATGATCATTTTGACCCCACGGGATGAGATCTTGCGTGGAGCCCCAGATCGAGGGAGATTATCAGTGGTCTTGTATGTCTTCCATTTTCTGATGATTGCTCCCACAGTTGATTTTTTCACACCAAGCTGCTTGCCTATTGTAGATTCACTCTTCCCAGTCTGGTGCAGGTCTACAATACTTTTCCTGGTGTCCTTCGAAAGCTCTTTGGTCTTGGCCATGGCGGAGTTTGGAGTCTGACTGTTTGAGGCTGTGGACAGGTGTCTTTTATACAGATGATGAGTTCAAACAGGTGCCATTCATACAGGTAACGAGTGGGGGACAGAAAAGTTTCTTACAGAAGACGTTACAGGTCTGTGAGAGCCAGAGATTTTCCTTGTTTGAGGTGACCAAATACTTATTTTCCACCCTGATTTACGAATAAATTCTTTACAAATCCTACCATGTGGATTCATGGATTTTTTTTTCACATTCTGTCTCTCACAGTTGAAGTGTACCTCTGGTGCAAATTACTGACCTCTGTCATCATTTTAAGTGGGGGAACTTGCACAATCGGTGGCTGACTAAATACTTTTTTGCCCCACTGTATGTGCTCACCACAGACTTGTTTGCTGTTGTTCTTACTATCTTGCAGCAACTGTGACCACATAATTTCCTCTGGGTTTAATAACATCTTCTGATTCTAGTTCCGTGTGCATGGCTACACAAATCTTCAAAAACCTTGAACTGGTAATAGCTCAGATCAGAAGAGCAAAAATTGCAGTCATTTTTTTTTTGCCTAGAATTTCAGTTGCTTTAAAAAAATTTGTTAATTTGATAAAACAAAGCATTATATGAAATATGAATTCAATATATGTGAGCAGGAAGAGAGTAAATTGCATTGAAATACAGTTGCAACAAATACCATAAACATGACCACATTGGTCTGTATGGAACAATAACCTGATGGATACAGTCTGAACTAGAGCAAACTTTAAGGCTATGTTGGGTGTGGCATCCCTAATCAGGAGTGTGTTGTGAACATTCCACTCAGTGTGGAGTTTTTATTAATTCATTACAAGCTGTGAGACCCAACTGGCAAGCAAATGTCTGCACTGTATTTGGAGAAGCCACTGATTGAGATGAACTTAATACACCCATCAGAAATATATATAAAAAAGACTAATTATAGTTTAAACATTTATCCTTTAAATACTTTTGAATTCAGAGGGGAAAAAATGACAAAGGAGAAAAAAGGATCGGGATGGCCCTGTCATTAATATTGCATGCTGCTTTCCCTGTCATTTATTATAAACACTACTTCTGGAAGATTGTGTGTTATAGCAAATGCAGCACAGCAGAGGAAATTTGAAAAGACCATTAGAACAAGTGATACAAAACTGGGCTTTCCAAATATAATCTTGTAGCAGAGATTTTGGTTTCTGTGTGGCCATATTGACTGCACATGTGCGCATTTGTATGGGTTCATGTGTGGAAGTGGGACTGATCTGATGATTCAGAGGGCAACTGAAACAGAAAGCGATGGCATTTGTTGCGTGAGGAGGGTTGTACTGCTTCTGTCAGCTACATGTTTGTGGTGTTTAAACGCACTTGGACAAAAATACTAGAATACTACCTCTAATAAATGTCACACACACCAACACATGCACACACACAGTATGCAAACTACATTGCCTGTGGCTTTTTAGATGCCCCCGGGGCTTTTCCTGTCCATCTGTGGTGACAGAATGACCACTCTGCCCCCTACAACTTGCGCAGAGCCATGTGGTACCACACACATACAGAAACACTACACCAGAAGCTCTACAGAAACCTGCCACTTCCCTGCAGAAAAGCAGCGTGAGTCTTGTTTGTCTAATTGACAGCATTCCAGCCAAGCAAACAAACAAGCCTAGCTGCAGTGTACTCGGTGACACATTTAGCTTTCAACACCTATGTCCTTTTGTACAACTGATGTAGAATCATACGAAGTAAACTTTTTGCGAAGCGTAAAACCAACAGTAAGCTTTGATATTCTCTCAGTTTCCCTTTTCATAAGTGCTACCTGGAACAGATGGACCCATCCAAACCTTGTTCAGCTTTTCAGGAAAAACAAAAAGACCATTAAAATTGTATAATGTGGTATGTGAGGTGAAAATCTTTAGAGGAAAAAAGAATGCTTCTCTTCCTTTTAAGACTCAGTAGATTAAACACAGATCGAACAAATTACAAAATTACGTTTCATCATAAAGATTGCTTGGCCATTAAACATAGTTTACTTTCCGAATAAAGATGTTATATGGACAAAGTATCTCCAGAGCATGATATAAACGAAATCAAAAGCTTTGATGTAACATTGCTTCACCTAAGATAGAAACAGGGTCAGCAATTATTGTTCCACTGATTATGAAGCACTCACGACTACTTTTCAGTTGTTAACTAGACCAAAAAAAAAAGAAAAAAGAAAAAAATAGTGTGAATCTCTTTAATGGCTTTATAAACATATGAACCATGTCAGCAATGCATGACATTTTTTCTGTAATTATCCATGACACACTCTTCCTAACGAGCACTAATTTATTAATTGCCTTCCTGTTTGTGTGACTGAATATTAACTTAGAATGTCACCTTGTATAATTGTGCTGCTGTGAAAGCATTTGTGGGTGGCTAAAAGGCCCGGGCTTTAGGTTGAAGGAGGTTTTGCCAAGTGACAATGACAGTATTAGCAGTTTATTCACTGTGAAGCACTCGGTGGCTTTAAAAGGCTTTTGTGTGAAATTCAGTGGAACAACTGCCGAGTATTACAAGCATGTGATAAAAAATGTGCAAAGAGATATAAAACACATCATAACATGAATCTAATGAGGGAACAACAATTAAAACAAATGAAAGGTACCACAAATATAGGTAAAGGATGATGTACATTTTAGCATTTTAAAACAAATATAAAACAACGTATGAAATCTTTTTTAACGATTTTAGGGTTTTTTTTCTCATCAGCACATTAGTGTTGTAATTCGTGCAAACCAGTAGCATAATACATCAACACAGTGTGAAGTTTCTCAGCCGTGATCCGCCAGACCTTTCGACACAATAGCTGCCAGCCAAGTAAAAATAATTCTTAAAGAACAGAGAAATTAAACTGTGACCTGAGAAATGTGTCAAAGCGACTGGTAACAAAAATGTAATAGATGAACTTATGGACAACAGCTGTTGAAATATTATGTCTGCGCCAGGATATCTGCTCATTTTAGTTATTAGTCTCATCATACGCTTTATCTGATCTTTGGAGTCAGATGTTCACCTGTCTTACAGACAGATCTAAAATAGAATAATTAAGGGCAGACAGCTTGGCAAAGGTGTACATGTGTTCTGAATTGACTGATCAAACTGAAATCTAAAAACATGATTTGAAACACTGCAATATACATGAGAATGAATTATTTATGCTGCTGTACAGCTTCAATCAAGGAAATGAGATGAACTAAGCCCTGATCATTACGGGGATGGCTTACATCAAAGCCTCATAATGTGGGCATGTGTGTGTGTGTGTGCCTTTGCAAATTCACACACAGTCTTTGTACATGATTGATCTAGAGATTACTACAAAGAAAATAATATACTAGAATTGTATGAAGTTAATGATAATACAGGTGAAAATATGTTATGTATGTGTCTGTGAAACAAAGTGTTTGACTTCACATGTAAAATTAGCACCTGTATTATCATGGCACTTTATGTCACTGTGCCTCATGTGAGAATGAATACTGTTATTTCATATAACTGTACTATCCGGTCGTTAAGTCTGACGTCACTAGCCGTGTCTGGGCCTAAACTCCGCTGCAGGTCCATATATCAAACGATCACTATGGCATTACTGAGAGTTGAAAAACTGTCCAAAGTCTTTCGTCTTTAATAAAATGATCAGCGTTCTGCTCTACCAGGTGTAACAATTGAGTTTAACATCCAGGCATCCATGAAAATGGAATTTATGACATTTAACGGAGTTAGAAGTTAGCAGGAAGTTAGCTCTCTAGCTTCTATCTAAATACAATATAGCATGTCCTGGCTGCGGGGTTTTGGAAACAAATTAAAACGTACAGCTGTGTTATCACTTCCAACATAAATGAAGTTAGAAAACTAAACAGCAGTGACGTTTGTAGGGTTACTGAAGTTTGGCTAGCTGGTATATAATGTAGGGGTGCAACGATACTCGTATCGATATTGAACCGTTCGATACAGTGCTTTCGGTTCGGTACGCATATGTATTGAACAATACAAAATTTTTAATCTATTTGATCAACTTTCCTTCTGACGATGCTGTCTGTGTTGAGCGCTCAGTGGATCTGCGCTCGACAGTGCAGCCTAGGCAGAGTAGTCGAACGCAGATTCACTGAGCGCAGGGCAAGCTAGCGAGACAGAAGTTTAGCTCTCCTTTCAACATGGCAAATTGAACCTCCCCCACCCTAATTCAGATCTGGCGTTTGGAACTCCGCGGTAGCTCGTTAACGGAGATTTGCCGTGTTGTGGCGTTAACGTCATTTCAACGAGATTAACGCTGACAGCACTAGTGGGAACACAACGAATATGACTGCACATTTACGCCGACATCATCCTAGTGCAAAGACAAGTGGAAGCAGAAAAAAACAACAAGCACACATGCTACAAACTTTACCCGAGTCATTTAGACAGCCGTTAGCACATGAGTCTCCTTATGGGGACCTGATATGTTTAATATGCTGCTGAGAATATAGCCCAGAAGAAGCGTATAGTATAGCTTTTATTTTGGAAAGAGCCATTTCTCTGTAATAAACTCTCTTTTCCAAAGATGAGTGATTCCTCAGTCAGATATATTTATTTTTTTTATTACTTTGTTGTTTCAGCAACATTAAATTTAAAAACTGTACTTTTGAGTTAAAATATATATTTATAATTTTAATTAATGACAAATTAAAAAGGCATGAACATTTTTTTTTGTATCGAAAAAATATCGAACCGTGACACCAAAGTATCGAACCGTGAATTTTGTGTATCGTTGCACCCCTAATATAATGATGTGCTACGTGACCGCTAGTGACACAGCTAGTTTAGCATAATATAAACAAGCTAACTTTTTTCCACCCGATAAAAGTTAACGTGAGTGTTCTCGGTGGTCAGGAACAAATGTAATCGCATGGCAGGATGCTGTAAAAGGACCAAACTTCAGCCAGGAGAACAACTGAGATAATCCATCCACAATACGAGGTTAGTCATTCATATACTGCTGCATGGGCTGGGCTGTAGTTACATCCTAAGGGTTTAAAAACTGAGCTTAAATAAATGATTAGCGGTAATAAAAGCCGAGGGAGGTCAACAGTGATCACTGACTGTTTTAGGAGCTTTCTGAGTTTAATAGAAGAAAATACATAACATTAAACATGTTAACAACACAAAAGCCATATTAAATGCAGACTACTTTAGGCCCGGAAGTAGGATTCGTCACATCATCACTTAACGACCAGATATAATGGATAAGTTAACCTATACCGAAGCTGTCAGTTCTCTGTATATGTCTATATAAAATCATTTGGAAAAAATTAAAACTGAATTTAATTGGAAAAATTGCACACTAATACAAGTACACTACGCTATAATACAAGTACACTACTGTGTTGTAGTGAAAGGAAGAAATACCACAAAGGTGTTACGCCACACTCATTAAATTTGTGCTGGTAGCTGGGATCAAATAAGTCATCCCATGTCATTTAAATACCGCTCAGAAACATTTCTATTAGCAAAAGAATATTTTGGACCCAATATAAATGTAAAAAGAATGTGTTTTGCTAAGTCAGATTGATATGACCTTTACTTTAAACTATAAAAAAAAAATATTGTCTCTAGCTGGCGTACAGAATGTCACCTGAAAACCCTTTCCAGTTTGATCCTATCAGCAGAACGAAATGTTTTCTCTCTGTCTTGTCTGTTGTCAAAATGATCTAATCTTTGATCTCACACTGCCAATGTTGCGTTTTCACTCAACTTTATAGTGTATTTATATACAGTGTAAAGACTGCAGTTCATATCCTCCTGTCTTTCAGTCATTTTTGCCGGCTACAGTTTGCAGATGTCCCATAAACACCACCTCTGCAATAGTTTGAGGACTGGGCAGAGGTAATGCTAAAAAAAAAGTCAGCTGCTAAATAATAATAATAACAAAAACTTGGCTTGCATTAGTCACATGCTTTGACATAACCACTTAAAGAGAGTAGAATGTGCTGAGAACCACTTTTCTTTATAATTGCAATGTATCACACAGGTTGAGCATTTGCCTGCGGGATGGGCAACTAGCACCACTTACCAGTGCTTCCTAAAAACCTTACATGCAGACAAATGGTAGTTTTGAAAGCATAACAGTGAACAGCTTTTACCAAGCCTGTGGAAACCCTTCATCAAAACATCTTCATATTCTTTAACTGGCAAGTTGGAACCCCAGCAATGCACCTGCCAAGTTTAAAGTGTGTTCCATGAGTTTGTTGAGACAGTCGAGGAACAGACATACAGATATTCCTGGATTTATTATGCTACCTTCACACTTGGCTGCAATATCTCCATCCAGTGGCTGGAGATTGGTTCTTGACCAAAATTAATACAATTGTGAGCGATGAACTTGCTCATTGTCTTTGAAATGGTTACTTTGAAGATCAGGTACACGGTTAATCCTCAAACTAACTTTGGTGCATCAAAATTGCAATAACAATAAGATAATAAGATGGAGTCTGCTATCTCTCTGTTGTCAGTTATCGAATACATTGGGTGAAATTTACAATTATGTGCAATCTTTGTTATAATACAGTGATTAACTGTCACAAATCTGCTAAAATTGCAAATCTGTTATCATCTATATACACAGAAATTTACATTAAGGAAAAATTCACAATTATTACTTATATTCAGTGTCTTACCAGAGCCCTAGAATTAAAACAGAAATTCCTCCACAAATACTAACATAGTTCCTGCAGGATAGTGATCTAGAGAGTACAAAGAAAATAATATAATGATAATAAAGGTGAAATTATGTTATTTATTTGTCTGTCAAGCTAAAGAAGTGTTTGATTTAACTGCAAAACAACATATTCAGCAATCTTATAACCAGAGGAATATAATCAGAACACAGCTAGTTTGTGATCAGTTGAGTCATTTCCTGTGTTAATTTAAAAACCTTTGCCAATCTATTTGAGACAATTTCAGTTAGTCCAAGTCGGACTGTTGGGAGACAGATTGCCTCCCACCAGGTCAAGTGTGCAGTTGCCTTGTGATCAAACATGGTTGCCCAATCTGTGGGTGATCAGTTGGTTGCTCCAACTACTTACAGTCAGTCACAGAATGTGGAAAAACTGTGTGCAACCACCAGGTCACCACCAACTGTTCCTAGTAGAAACAAGGTTGCCGTCCTATTTTTAGTGTAGTGTTACTGAGTCATTAGTGAGATACTTCTGGTAGGGACAGACTGTTTCCCAGTAAAGCATATGAGTACTAAAAAAAGTTTTAAAATTCATACCCAATCTTTAATATTGCACTACTTACTGTTTTTCTAAAAAATAATTCACATCTGTTTCAAATCTGCAGCAACTCACCTACTTGTATTCTTGTTACACAAACCTGATGGGAACATTATGCAAAATGCTATGGAGCAAGACAAGATTTGCTCTGATTATGCATATAGATACTATACATATATGCTGACAGAGACTCGCTGCTAAGGACAGCCATGGGCATAACTTCTCACAAGCATCAGCAGGCGTATTTGGAGCTGTTGGCAGATAAGGGAAAAAGACCTGTTATTGGGCACCAGAATCAGAGTCAGCTGTTTCCACCTGAGAGGTGCTAAATCCATCCTTTTTACCTCCCACAGCCACTTTCACTGGAAATAAGGTCATGAAACTTTGAGGCGGCGTTCACTGTGTGCACGATACCTGATCTAATTGAAGTCATGCGAGCGCTTCAGAAACATTTCACCTCTGGTGCAATCACTGAAGTTGCAGGATAATAAACAACATGTGGAGGTTTGAATCTTAATGTAGCACGTGTTAAGTATGAAAAAAAAATACGGTTGAATGTTTGTGAAACAAAAAGAAAAGAAATAGCGACTAATCAAGCAAGAGCTGTTATCAGCGCTTCGCTATTACTATATTTACCAGGCTGATCCTGGTAAATATGAGAATATTTTTCTCCTCTTTTCATATCATTTTAAATGCTTCCTACTTTCATCTTCCTCCTATTATCTCCATATCCCTCTCCTCTACTGTGTGAAGAGTCACATTAAATATAAATAGAGAGAAATGATGGGCAGAGAAATCTAATTGTTTAGACACCATATTGAATTTTAGAGGTCTCTATTGAATTAATAGGGCGTGATTTCATTGTTAAAAATTCATGATGAGATTGTGAGGATGTTGGTTTTAATTTTGTAAGAACAGAGAGCCCAGGCTGGCAGAGGCACAGAGGGACAGGATGAAATACAGTCACCTAAAAGAGATAAAATAAACGTGTGACCTTATTTGACTCCTGACAAAGTGCTCTCAAGGGACAGTGGCAATAAAAACCATCGCATTGCAGTGGATAATCAAAACCAATCCAGTAAAATCAAAATAGAAGCACACTCTGAAGTGATTCTCTGTGCAAAGACAAGTGCTGTGGCATGCATAAAACATATATATTTTTTATCTCATAGATGTACATGCACAACATTTCTGTAGTTGTACACACATTTACACTCACACTGACTCAGACATAAGGGAGACTTGTACCCTTTCTTCTATCCCTTTAGGAAAGGATTTCAGGCAGCAGTTCCTATTTATCAGACTGCCAGCCATCTGAAATCAAATTTCCCCTGAAGACACCATGAAATTACAGATATTTTCTCTCCCAGTCCACCTCCCTGCCAAAGCCCACAGGATAAATATCACAACTCTAAGCCTTTCAAGCTGCTATAAGCTGGCACGCTGATGACATTTTGACCAGGCCTGTGTTTCTCCCAAAAGCCTCACTCTAAGTCACACATGCACTCTCTTTGTGACGCACACACACAGTCACACACCTACACACAAGCATACACTGTCCGGAGTTTCTCCTTTCTTTGTCTCCCTCTAGCCTCTCTTCTAGTGACAGGCTTAGCAGTGCAGTGATCCATGGTACTAGCCGCCTGTTTATCCAGGCTAAGTGCTCTTTGCTGTGCCACTCCACTTTTCTCTGTTGTCTCAGGCCTGTTTGATTGATAAATATTGCAGCCAGCAGGCAGAGCCAGCCTATGACCTTAAAGTAATGGCAATGGTTTGAGAATTCTATGACAAAAGGCTAAGGACTAAAATCTTATTGCCACAAGTGGAAAGATGTTTTTGTAGTGTGCAGTAGGTACAATGAAATTAGGGTAATTCACATTTTTTTTGCTCGATCCCTGATTAAATTTAAAAAGCAATTACTTTAAAAGTCCAGAGTAAAGTAATTATGACTGAGTGATGCACCAAAGGAAACTTTTGTCCATGTTTGTGGGAAGTTCAGTTAATTTCCTGTAAAATATCCGAGTAAAAGGTGGGGTTCACTTTTGACATTTGTTTCCTCTAAACTGTGGGTCATAGATTTTTATTACAATAATTAGTACTTATTTGGTTTATAAACATGATAGTCACTTTCTGCAGACAGTGATTAAGATCAGTGGCAGCCAACTTTAAGAATTCTGAACCACAGTACGCTGTAAAAATGTAAATAATGAAAAGTAATGAAATAATGAAGTATAATCAGTTAATATATTACTGGTTGTATTGATTGATGTTAATCTAATCTAAGCAGCACCATACTTTTTAATACTTATGCCCAGAAGATGCAATATTTACCTTGTTTTGAATCTTTTACTAGATTTATCATTATTATTATTATTATTATCATTATTATTTGTTGCATTTTTAACTTTAAACTTCATACTATTTAAAACTAAAATATTGTTTTAAGGTTCTCTATTTTCCCTCCTGGAATATCATGCTCGTCTTAGCGTCCTGTCATTCTGAAAGTGGCATTCGAGACAGTGTAAATTTTAGAATACAGTAAGTCCATGGAAATTATGGTATTAAATTATCTAAACTTACACAACAATGTCGAGAACCTTAATGAAGGACCTGCATGTGCAGAGATTGCAAGGTTAGATTTTCATTTAGATCTTGAGAAAATAAAACAAAACAAGCAAAAAACATGGTGCACCATTTGTACTTTATATATGAGATGGCCTGTAACAAGTCGTAAACAAAAATCCAAGTTTAGGAAGCCTAGAGTGACACAGCAGGAATCTGCAGTTACATACTCAGTGATGGAAAAGCTTTAGATGTTTTCCAACTGTTTCTGCTGCTGGAGAGCCAGCTAAGGAAGTGAGGCCTGTGGAGCCCACTTCAATTGACACTGAAAAAGATGTGAAACAAGTCTCAAGTCTGGTTTAAGAAGAATGTAGATACATTTGCCAATTACAGGAAAACTGCCTATGACAACCTCAGCCTGAATTGTAATGTCAATCTGTATATTTAGGTACAGAAACAATGCAGCAAATTCTAAGAAGCAAAAAAGAAATTTCTTTGCTTAGCATAATACATAAGTACAGTGTGACTTAAGCTTAAATGACTGAATGAAAATGGTTTGCAATGTTATTTATTGATAAGACATTTTATTAACACATCACATGATTTTTGTTCCTCCACAAGTACAACACAGCGATGCAGATCCAGACTTAGCGTCAGCTTGTTTTCGATTCGATCCCCAGTTGAAAGCACAGAATGTCTTGTAGCTGTATTACATTAAGATTTTTACTGAGTTAAAAATTTTTTAATTTGTTGTATGTTACTACTCCAACCTTTCCTTCTTCAGACTTTACCAGGATTCACAACCCTAATTCTTAAAAAGCATAATAAAATCAAATAACTTATTAATTGAAAATTAAGACAACCAGCACAACAAATGTTAAAAACTTAACCCATTTTAAATTTCTTTAATTTCCAGGGATGGAAAACTCATGAAAAGGTGGCTTGTGATGCTAACATAAGCACCTGGTGGAACCTCTGAGACCTAATTATGTTAACTGCAATTGATGACTAATATTACTGATATACAGGGTATCACAGAGACGTACAGATAGGGAGAGGTTAAATAGTTCAAAGTAATGATGGGCAATTGTGAAAAATTGGGTGTGTGGTTCATGATATCTCTAAAGATTCAGAAAGTACACACATTTTCCACAAGGACAAGGGCAAAAATCTTTAGTTCCCCTCAGGAGGCATGGCATAAAAAGTGCCGTGAAAAGCTACCATGCAGAAAAACAAAACAAGAACAACCATATATACATACATATGTCAACAAGATGTAGTCACCAGATGTTCTTCCTTTTGACTTAATCCTAAACTGAAAATCAAGTTAAAGGATTGCATTTTATACATACAATTGCAAAAGGACAAATGTGTGTGTGCACCGGATGGCAGCCATGTTGAAAGCGGTCTGGAGGTACACAGGAAGATAATTTCGAAGAGAAAGGAAAAAAAATAAATCAACTATATATCAAAAAGCAGAACTTTTCTGATCAATGTATGAATGTCTCGAAATAATTGAAAATCTAACTCTTAATTGAATTAAATAAAAGGAAAACAGACCAAAATATCCTTCTTGGCAGAGTTTAAAATGCCTGAGTCATGCACGCTGAATCTCCAGTGTCAGTTGTATACTCCTTTTGTTTGATGTGCAGTACATGTTTTTGCACCGCTCCACCTGCATACTTTCAATTCCCCAGTGAAATGTTATCACATCCCTCCACAATACTGCCTCGATGTTTTTCTATCCATATTTTCAATACTGCTTGACTGTGATTAAAGCAAATACAATTATTAAGCAGGATCAACAAACTTTTTTTTGTTTAAGTAACATACTTTTACAGAGTTGCATGACTCAAAAGCAGACTATTCAGCTCAAACATACAATATTAAAACTACATGACTGTATATTTTAGTCACTGGAGATCTTCTTTCTGAGTGATCAAAATCACTTCAGAAATAAGTTCACCAACTGAACTATGAACCTGTTCTATTATATTGGCCTACAGGAGAGATCGGTGTGTCTTCCAGTCATATAAGACTCATTTGATCTGCAATCTCATCCCATATTCTGTTATATAATATCTCTGAGACACACGCCAGGCTTCATCTCAGTAACTGGTTCTTCTGCTCTCCAGTCTCTTGTCCATTTATTTCACTGTTTCCTTTCTTCCAGCTGAGCCCACAGGGGCAGTGACCTCATCTAAACCCAAACTCTGTGACCACTGGGCTTCCTGTGTGTCTGAAAGGAGATGAGAGTGCCAGACACCTCTCTTATTAAACCTCTGTTTAGCTATCAAGCCAGGGGGCTACAAGGCAGAGACTAGCGAGCTGGTCCAAACCGAGTCTCTTTTGTCATCTCTAACATTACACTCTAATTGGCTCCCATAGGTCTTGAGCCTGCTGAAAAAAGAATGTGCACGCGTGCCCACAAACACACACACACACACACACACACACACACACACACACACACACACACACACACACACACACCACAGATACTTGCTTTCCCATCATTGGGGGGGCTCAAGTTGTTTTTGTACCATTGTGGCATCCACCCTTTTCCAACTTTGTAAAAAGAAATCAGGTAAGATAGAACAAAAAAAAAAAAAAAACAGAATCACAGATATGATTTCAATTTATCAAAATAAACTACCTCTTCACTGACTAGACTAGTGCTACAGAACAACACTAGTTAGTAGGGCTCTGATGACTTTACTTATGATTTGTTGAGTTAAAACTTCCATTTCACATTTGAAAATCTGATTGGTTAATTTGTTATACACTTCCAGGAGGGTGTATCAGAACTGGTAATGCATAGGGGGCACTCTATAGCAACAGCATTATGCACAAGAGTGCCTATGTGTGCATAAATGTGTGCAGGAAGTCCATCATGAAGCTTCTAAGCCCATTTAAAGTGAAAAGAAACCTTTGCTATGCCCATTATTTTTTGCAGGTCTCGGTAGATGATTTAACATCAACCGTCAAGAGTAAAAGTGCTGTAAACCTTAGCAATCTATATTTTTTCAAGTTCGTGTTATTTGTTAAGCAATTAATTTTTATTTTTTGGCATTACTCAGAAATGTTAGAGTGCTGAAAAGCCATAGAAATGTAGGAAATGTAAAAAAGGTAAAAAACAAACAAACAAAGGTACAGCAAGCTGAACCAAGAAAAGGCTGAATATGACACAATCTTTGCTTTAGCAAACTACAGTGATCATGTGTGTCTTTAGGACTGGCTACCCATAGGTCTCCTGCCAGATATCCTAGCAAAAAATCTAATTGTATTTGCGAAATGATGTGGCTATGCATGGTAAAAAATGTGGGGACAAAACCAGACTACACAGCAGCTTGTTGTTAAAGGCAACATGTGGAGTGTTTGACTGGTTGGGGTGCTATCAAGCAGTGTTTTGATGAGATGGTTCCCAGTTTTGTTTGTGCAGATCAAGAAAACTGACAGATTCTTCAGTCCATGACCTTGAGCGTTACGCATGTTTACCTCCACCGAGAATCACGCAGCTTTACAAAGCAAAGTCTAGGACCACAAATTAATCCCAGGAGATGATACTGCTAATCAATCCTGTCAAGTTTATGTATAGTTTTATATTCATTTGCTTTCCAGACCTGCAAGTATCTTACACTACATGACCTCACAGATCCATATGTGAGAACACAATCACATGTCGAAAGTACAGTCATGATCATTTCTTTTGTTTCCCCTGTTCACCATGACTTTCTTTGTTCAGCTGTGTCCTTTGTGAATTTCTTTGTTCCATCAAAGTGACACTCATCCCTGAAAAATGAATAGAGTAGCATCATTTAGGATCCTGGCAAATTATACTCTATTTTTGCTCACCGTTGACTGAGTCCCCCAGGTTTTATATGGCCAGGCTCGTAAGCTAAATCATCCTCTCTCTAACATAGCCTGCCATCAACCGTATCCTGATGGCACATTCACAGACTATAGATTAATTCACTTTCTCATATAACAATGTTTAATTACACAGCCTTCAGAGCAGCGCCATCACAGGCGGAGATTTATGTGTGTTTGTCTGCAGATATGAAGTCTATATAACAGTACGCTGTCATATTCATCATCCCAATAGATGAAACTGGGTTTAATTCCTCCCTCTGTTGGGATGTAATTACAGAGGTTTACTGAGATGGAGAAGAATTCTGACAGAAATACACACTCGGAAACATGCACACACAGACACACATCACACATTCACAAAGAAGAGAATTATGCTCTCTGTTTTTGCTGTATTTTAGCAGTTTTGTGCAAAAATGTGTGCCCAAAATAAGTTCTTACTTCTCTTCCACATTCCCAGAGGAATAAATTCTTGTAATTGTGACTCAGAAAAGTCGGGAAGTAGATTTATATCTGGCTAATCCTGTTTACATCACTGGAAGTCTTTCTTTTGGACTATTTTGGGCACAAGTGTCAGATTAGAGAAAATTAGCAGCTAATATACATGGAAATCATCCTGAAAATCTCACAAGCACTCTTGATTGATTACTGTAGTTATTAATTCCCTTGCAGATGCCAGTCTTCAATGGCCATCACGACCCTAAGAGGTGTTTGAGCACTCTCTCCAGCAGTTTCAGCAGCCCTTTGCTTAGGCTTGGCTAATTGGTGTGAGTGTTGTCATTGATTGTAGATGAGAGGCTCCTGTTTATATCCAAGCACAAAGGAGAAGCTGGTTCGCTGTAATTGGTCAGGCCAAAGAAAGCTAAAGGGTGGGTGGAGGAAGAGAGGGATGTTTACTGTCCTATAGCTTTCTTTCTCACTCTCTGTTTCTCTCTCTATGGGTCAGGAGAAAAGTGAGTGAGCAGACAGAGTCATACTGTACATCTGATGTACTGTCACTCCCCCCTACCCACCCACACACACACAAACACACTCACACAAACTGCACCACCAAGCTGTCATAGCTTTCAGTTATATTTTTTATGCCTATCAATCACTGGTTCTACACATGCCAATCACTCCATATTTGTCCCTGGATTTCTGTCAGTCCATCACTTTTCCCCTCTCTGCCTTAATACTCTCTCTTTTACCCAAAAATTCTATGGCAGGTCAGTCTCTGTCCCTGCAACGTCCCATTTAAGCCATATATGCAGAGACACGAGCAAAGGTGCCTATTTAGAATAGTCCATTTTTAACCCAGCGCCTGTCATGACATTCTTCATAAAACTGCATGAGCTAAAATGTTTCAGCTGAAAGTTGTATGACGAAACCTGTTAGTCAGTATCTGTCTAAAATGCAATTCATGTACAATGTAGCATTTGATTTGGGGCTGTTTTCAAAATGTGCTTTTTTTAAAGTATAGGGCAAGAATGTTTGTGATTATAGCAAAAAAAAAAAAATAAAAAAAATACTGTCAGCAAAAAGTAGCTAAACAATCAGTTGGTCACAAGTCTTTAATAGGGGCAGATACCAAAACTGAATGCATACAAAGCAATGATTAAGCCAGAGCCCACTCAAAGGGTGAATGCTTTTTGACTATAGCTCTTTGACCAGATTTACTAAGTGAGACAAATTAACATAATGCCAGAATTGTGAAAATGTGCAGATGGGAGTGAAATGTTCTGTGGGAGATCTACTAATAATACGCTAATTGCTGTGTTACTAGCAGCCGAATTTTGTCTGTCATGAATTTTGGTTTGGCTGGTTTGTCAAAGATCGAATACATTTTCTTTCAAAAAAAAAAGTTGATGTGGATGTGTGCACTGCTTTTAAAATATATATTATATTGTGTATAGATCACTGTATAGATCACTGTGAAGAAATGTGTGCAAAAACCTAAAACACTGCAAACCCATCAGAATACTGTAAGAAAATAACTTGACTGGCTGTAAAATAAAATGCATCCTTTACTGCATTTTGTATTAGGATTCTCTGTTTTCCCTCCATTTGTTGCTTACTTTTATTCAATTAAATTCTCCAAGTAGAAAAATATATGGCTTAAATATTCAGGGTGACAATTATGTGGACACAGCCAGTCAAACAGCAAAATAAGACTTAAGAATAAGCTTTTTATGTTAAATTCAACTCTATATTCAATATACTGCTTTCCACAAAGCAGTACATCCTGCTCTGTTTATGTGGCATTTGTGTTTGTGTGATTCATTTAAATACCCTCCTCCAAAGATTCTGTGCACTCTAAGCGAAAATCCTACAAACAGATATGCAGTAAGACCAGCTGCAAAAAAAACAACAACTTGTAACCACGGATTTTGATCACATAAGTAACATTGGACCTCTCTTCTAACATTATGATTTTATTTTCATTTTAATAAATCTGTCCCTTCATCTGCTAATTATTTGTGAATGCTCCCAAAAATGACTGAGTTTTATGTATGTGTCAAAATGGGTACATATACAAACTAAATTGAAAAAGAGAGTGTGAGCTCTCTGATCTGGACTTTGACTGTCAAGCTTGCAGAAATTTGAGTACTGAAGTCTGGCAGAGCGGATGCTACTGGTGAGTAGTGGAGAACTGAAAAGCTGAAGGGAGTCATAGCGTCCCAGTGAGCCGGAGCCAAGATCACAAAAGGTAGTTTCTAAGAAAGGACATTGCTGGCTGAGTAGCTAACGCTTCTCCACAGGTGTACCACTCCACAAGTGAAGCATGAGCTCTGATTAGAGTTGCAGCTTCACAGCTTATGTGCATAAGAGACAGAAATAGACTCGGAGAAAAAGTGTAAAAATAATGGGGAAGTTGTGACTTGTCTCTCAGACCAGAGCATGTTTATGTTTCGACACAGCTCTACTCAAAGCACCACCACATAAAATCCTGTTAATATGTTAAAAAAACAAACAAACAAACAAAAAGAACACACAAAAATCAACAAACCAAGAACTTGGTATTAGTGGTCAAACAAACAGTTTAACTGTATTTAACTAAGGAAATAATGGGTTTATATATAGTATATATATATATATATATATATATACATATATGTCATTTATTCCTTTATGCAGTTATAATTTTTGTTTGAGAGCTATGTGTAATGCATGCATGTTTATCTAAAAACTGTGCAGAAAAATTGCAGGACGCCTCGTTGTTTGATAGCCAGTGGGGGCTTTCCAACAAAGAAGAAAATAGCTACAATGCTTATAAGCAGATATGAGGGTTACAGAATTACAGTGCTCACTGTTTCAATTTGAGGTGATTTTTTGAAGTTGGTTAGTCATAACATGACACTGAAGCATAAAACCAAACAAAGGGACCTCAGTAGTCTAGTCTTTTTCAGTTTCTGACATATAAAAATGCAAATTATCTGCAGTTGGCTCAAAGTACTTTGTTCTGTTCTTCACTAAACTTCAAGATGATCCATTTCACACATTACTCTCAAAATCATAGATAGATAGTGCTCCATTCTCACAGATAGTGATAGTGCTCCATTACACTTACAGTGAGATGACTCCAAAATAAACACAGGCTCAATAAGATTACTAGAAAGCTAAAGAAAGACCATTAACACTTTCTTCATTTCAAGCTAAATATTTAAATGTCTTATTTCACCTTCACTTGTGCCAACTTTGAATAATTTTCCAATAGTTGCATTTTGCTTATTATTCAATTTTAAATTACTTTTCATGTCAGTCTCCCCGTTAACATGACTTTTGCATTTGGGATTTTTTTTTTGTTAGATAGAAAGAGAAACTTGGCAGAGCTGAAAAAGGTTACATTATCTTTGCCTCTCTCTGCCTGGCAGAAAGAACCACTAACTGCAAATGTTGCAGGTCTTTCACAAGAGTCATTTAATTGATTTGTATTGGAAGTCACCTTTGTGATGTCTGCCTATAAGCAGTGTGCTACAGTATTTTGTGTGTGTGTGTCAAACAAAGAGTACACAAAGTTCTTCTTCTCTCCATGACACTTTCGTCTGATTAACTGGAAAAAGCTATTTTAACACTGATGAACTCCTAATTGTATGTATTTCAGTGTATTTCAATGCATACTCCAGCAAGTATTGGCTGTGTGCATTTTTTTTCTAGAGGTATACGCTCAAAGATCAATGTTTGTTTGTTTACCTGGTGAATTATTAATTACTTGCTAGGAAAGTGAGGTTCTTTGAAGCTGAACTATCCAACCAAGCAGATTCCCTTTAATGATATAAGCAGAGCACCAACCCTTATAAATCCTTAGCATCTCTCTACTCACTCTGTGGCTATAACCCAACCAAGCTTAAACTACTTATGATGTGGTGTTATAATATTACAAAGTAGATTTTAAAAATGCGAGAGATGAACATCTCCTTGAAGAGAAATTCTCTGCTTATAAAGCCTTTCAGACAGCACATCCATCTCACCCTTCTTATACCTGTGCAATTCACTGGTAAGCTGTTTGCTGAATAATAGAAGAGCAGTCCTTGGATGAAGTCAGCTCAATGCATAGCTTTTCTGTAGGAGTCAATATTCCTCACCCAAGGATCTCACTGCAAAGAAGCTGCTTTTGTCTCTCAGTGATCTTTAGCATTTGTACATCAGATTTAAGAGGCTGATAGACTGAGTATTGTGTAGTAGTATGTCTAGCTTGGTGTTAGAAGTCTAGATTTACACAGTAAAATGGTAGCAGGGTTTGTGGCAAATACATGGTATAAAAAGGCAATAAAAACGCTTTTTTATGTATGTATGTCTTCAAGCCAGTCTCCAGTTTGGCATTTGAATGAAGCACGTGGGAAAAGTTATGGCAGGCTGAGCACCAGATTATTCCACTTAAAATCACAGCCTGGAAGGGATAAAGTCCTGTCGTGCAGACCTGTGCTAGGCGAGAGACAGCAGAAGGTGGATAGGTTGAAGTGAGGACAAAATGAGGTCCTAACATTGATAGGACAAGAGACCTAAAGGACAGGGAGCTCATGGGGTGTGGCTGTGTGTGTGTGTGTGTATGTGTGGCTGAATAGATGCATATATGACACACCACACACTTTGAACCATCTGGGCATCGAGTATTTCCAAGTATTGTTGAGCACAAGGCACCAGAGGGTATTGGGATCCCTTCTCCCAGACGTAGGTCTTGTAGGCTGGGGCACCATCTGCATGAGATGACCTGTGGAAATGTGGTTCAGACAGTCACAGTGTGATAGCGGAAAACAGACGGAAACTCTCAATGGTTTCTTCCTATGCTAACCCACGCACATGCACACGTGCTAAACCGAACTGTGTGCATTAAAACACATAGACACATGCACATCTTCATCCATCCATTCATCCATTCATTGCTTGTTGCTACACAGAAAAGTAATTTATTTTTCTTTGATTTCCCATGTGGCTTCAGATGGGAGGGCTGTACATTCTGCTAAAAATCATCTGAAGTCTTTGCTCAGACAAATGTTGGAAAGGGACGTGTGTGTGTGACTATATGTGTGTGAGTGGCAAACAAAAACTCCAAAAGACAGAAGCTTTCAGTTTACAGTACAATTAAATATTTGTGCACCAGCTGCCGGTGGAAGAAGTTTTTTGAACAAAACTACATCACATTTATTTTTGAATGCAAAATATTGAAAATTATTATTAACTGAAAAAGCAGTGTTTTCCCTGCCTTGTTCCTGCTGTGGGAAAGAGGGGGGCTCTTCCCCACCTCTTTCAAGGCAACACATTACACTCATGGTGTGGTCTTTACAGAATGCTCACTCCTTGACAGAACAGCAACCATCCTAAATTTCCTCCATTTGTACACTGTTTGCCCCTTTGTGGACAGTGACCCAAAGGCAACAAAGATTCCTAGGGAAAAATGTGTATTCTCAGAATGTATACTGGCAGTGGTTGCATGGTTGGTGGCAGCTGTAAAGTGAAATTGCTTGCAAAGAGGTCTACTCTCTGCTAGACCGAAAACCTCCTTGTGATTGCTTTGGCTGCTAGTAGATTGTTGTGGTTGCCTGTAGGTCACATGGAGGATGTAGACTTATCTGCAAACATTTGCCATCTACTCACCTACAAGTAGTGTAACTGTGAAAAGTCCAACTTAAACTGAAAATGGCAACTTTAAAAAGGTGGTATCACAAACATGCAGTTAATTACAAGGAGAGGTTTTGCGCAGCGCCCTCTTGTGACTGATTTCACTTAACAACAGCCAGCAACCTTCAGCAACTACTCATCGGGACATGACCAGTTAGTGACCACCTAGCATGTTGCCAGGCGGTCACTGATTGCTAACTGACTGGTCTCTAGCCCTGTGTGACTAAGACCTTTATTGGAGCTGACTCTAAGTTGCTTCCAGATAAGTTATTGACACAAAGGTTCGTTTACTTCTCCTGAGCAGTACTGTGAAGTTTTCTCAGTTTGGTTAGCAAAGAATGAAAAGCACAAATGTTCGTTATTAGTTTATTTGTGTCTGTAACTGCGGCTTAGATGAAGATAAGACCTCATTTTTTAAGTACCAAGTAATCATTTTTGTAATTCCGTAAGGTCGAAAAACTTTTTCCCGCAGCTGTATGCAAGTCATGATTTCATACGAGTAAAATGCCAACAAAACTATCAATTGCAGACAGTTGGAGAGAAAGCGCTTTGATGGTTTAAATACAATAATTTATGAGCCCATTCAGTCACTCGACATGGTTATTTGTGTAGCAATAATGAGCAAAATTATCATTGTCAATGAAAAAGATTTTATCTCAAATTTATGTAAATGAACCATGTGGTTATGACAGACGCTAAATGGCCTTAT
This sequence comes from Simochromis diagramma, assembly GCF_900408965.1. Classification (NCBI taxonomy): domain Eukaryota; kingdom Metazoa; phylum Chordata; class Actinopteri; order Cichliformes; family Cichlidae; genus Simochromis; species Simochromis diagramma. The sequence goes on from NW_024386883.1 coordinate 4,173,347, forward strand.
CAATGGAACTCCTCCTTCACTGACACAAAATGACTGTTTGCTGGCTATAAGGTTTATTAGCTGAATACAGCAAGTGGCAGCCTAAAACTTATCACTGAATTGCAAGAGATAAGACTGAGAGTGAAAAGTGTGCGTTTGTGTGTATACTTACATTAGCACTGCACCAACAATATATCAGGGTTATACACTGTAGCTTTTAGTTACACTATTAAAACCCAATTTAAGGAAAAAGCTAGGTTATCGTGAGCTAAATCACTGAAAAAAGGTTTTGGTTTAAGGTTTGGTTATAGTTAGACAAAAGTAATCTATGTTTGGAGTTGAGATTAAAGTTTAAATGAGTGCGTATTTGGAGGAGGGGGGTTGTGTGTAGTTGGAGCTGTCAATATTATAGTACACAGATAGCTAGACAGACAGACAGAAAAATACTCCTTTATGACTCAGTTTTTATGTGGCTCCTCTTCATGTCCTGAAAGTGTGGAAGGTGACTGTAATATTCCACCCTGTAGAAACAGTCAGGGAATGATAATGTGCCTGGGTTAAACCCCTGCATAGTTATATCCTTCTTTCAGAACTGTTTCACAAGTGGTTGCATGAGCACAGAAACGCACACGCACGCACATGCCACGAAGAGGCTGTTGAAATGGTCGAGGTGAAAGAGAGACATGATGATTATATTCATATAATATAATATAGGAGCTTTAAAAGGGAAGGACAGTCTTGACTTATGGTTACTGGATTGCTGTTATCATACAGTCTTGGCCTCTGAAGTATTGTTCAGGAGCAGACCTCTTATTCTCATAATTAGGCTAGGAAATTCAAGATAGGTACTCTAAACACACGTACACAAACCTCTGCAATCACACGTGCATCCCGACCTCTTCATGGTCACCCAAATAGAGAGCAATACTGACAGACGCATGTTGTGCAAAGAAACTGAGTCACCCTACTGCCCTGATAAATATTTATTAACCCCTTCTGCCTCACTAGAATTCATTTACACACCTCAAAAAAGGTGATATTTTCTTCTGCTTCTCCATCATGCCTCTTGCAGTTTGTGATGGTACACAGGAGGTAAGCACATTTGTGAATGCTGTTTGTTGCACAAGTAGCGGAGGGGCGGTCTTGAGGGATGCATGCATTTATGTTCGGTATAAATAGAAGCATTTGTAAAATGTGAAATTCACATGGATTTTTGTTCTTCTTGAACTCCAGTGATTTGCAAATGTTTTCATGTTGTGATTCAGCGGCTTGGTAGACCATGAACCACATGTTTGGTCAGGCTCAATACTTTAATGTTAAAGACCAGACAGAATAATATGATGGGTGCATGTTGATAATTTGCATGCTGTGTTGTCAAACCATAAAATGAGAGCTTAAAGGAGTATATATTTGGCCATGGTCTATCCTGTTACTTGTGTGAGCTACTCATGAATAATAATGAATGTTATCTTTTCTGCAGTAGAGATTTATACTTCTGCTGTGAGTTGTACTAATGATCACTGTACTAATGTTTTTATTTGTAGTACGTAAGACAAGACGCGAGATACTGAAAGTGTATGCACGAGTTTTACTTTAAAATTAGGATTGTGGAAAAATACTAAGTCTTTCGGTTCAGCCAGTGGATAAAGTTTTTTTTGACCAAAACTGTTAATAACCCATCATCAGTGTCTGAAGTAGCTTTTTAATCAAGCCAGTGATGACTGTGACAGTTCACAACACAAAATCACATGTTTTTCCAGTACTGCATTGACAGCACACATGTCGCAACATTTATTTCTGTCCAGATTTGCATAGATTTTTTTGTCAAGCTGTAGTACTGGTGATGGGAGAGGCATAGGACTATGTAAAATCTTTTCCAGCACATCCTAAAGGTTCTCAGTGGAGTTAAGGTCTGGCCTCTGTGCTGGCCAATCCATGTTTGAAAATGACGTCTCATGCTCCCTGAAACACTCTGATGAATCTTTGGATTGTAATTGAAGAATATGCCTGTGCCATCACGGAAGAAAAGAATGTGCCTTTCATTTAATTCACATAGTCAGCTGTCCTTCTTTTCGGGTACATAACACTGCTGAACCAAAGCCTAACCCAGCAACATAACACTAATCCACAGGCTTGTACAGTAGGCACTAAGCATGAAAAATGCATTACTCTATTCAAGTTTCTTCTTACCCTGATGTGCCCAACACTTTGGGACGGGATAAATCTGGACTCATCTGTCCAAATGACATTTTTTATTGGTCCAGAATCCAGTATTTATTATTCTTAGCAAACTGAAGCCTTCTCTTGAGATTCAACTCCCCAATGATTCTTAACCCTTTAAGACCTACCATAGAACCAAGTCCGCCAGAGCTTATATTATATTTTTACATGTTGTAGAGCCATTTTTGGGAGCATTTCAAGTTGATATACTGTACATCAATACAACCATTATAGCCCAAATTTTAATAATATGTATGCATTAAGTGCATAGTAATTACATAAATTGCAAAAAAGTGCAATAAACTACAAAAAAATTGAAAATCATTTTTGTTTTTTTAACATATATTTCTAGTTAGAGAAATTTAAGAGGCTTATCCCTCAAAACTGTAAATACAAAAAAGTTGCACAAAATAGTTTCCTACCACAGGAAATTTATTTTAAGTGTCTTCATAGTTTTATTTTTGAAATACACCAATTTTTATATACTGCAGGAAAAACAAAAATAAATATTATAATGCAAATTTGCAAAAAAACAGCATATGCATTAAAATAAACTATTTCCAGCAGTGCAATATGAGTCCTAAGCATCCCAGAAATGACACAGAAAGTCAGAAAGTCAAACATAACTTTTAAAAACACCAGTATAGGCTCACAAGGCCCTGATGGTAAAAAACTAAATTTCTGCAAAATGACGTCACTTCCGGTTTCGGGCAGGTCATGGCGGACATGTGATAGTTCGTGCTGATGGAGTATGAAGTGTTACAAACAGCTGATGGGATTGGCAAAGCGTGTTTCTGGAATATTATGTCTTTGTTGTTGCAAGTGCTTTTTATGCAGTTTTTGCAAAGCTATATGTGGAAGGAAACTGTGACTTAGGGCAAGCTGATGGCATAAGATGTAAGTACAACTCCTCCGGTTTCATATGCAAAAAAAATTATTGCGCTTATGTGGTTGCAGTGCTACCGGGATTTAAGAATAGTTACACAAAACGGAGCGTGCCCGCTCCGACCGGCTTTAAAGGGTTAAGGCTGTGAGGTGTTTTATGTCAATCCCTTGAGTTCAGTTCATATTGTTTCACTATTAAGCAGTTTTTATGATGTGAGTGCAGAAAATATTTAACTGATCTCCGATTACAATCACTCAACATTTCTTTTTTCTGACCACATCACATTTCTTCTGTGAAGATAATGGCACACAACTACACTTTCAGGTTTTAAATATCTGTTGGACAGTTCTTAATCCAGTTTATTAGCTACTGCAATCTGATACTGTTTTGTTTCCTGGGTGCAGCCCAGTAATTGACCCTTCTGAAATGGAGTAGCATCTTTTCCATTAGCTCAAGATATGTCTTTTGACATGCATGTTCAAAACATTTGAAGTGATTCACTGCATAGGGTTAAATAACCAGTTGTCAACCAAAGTACATTAATCACATTAATCACACAGCTTACAGTAGTAACTGAATCATGTGTTTCCTGACAGTAAGCAGAATGGGAAACTGTAAAAGACACTAAAAGTTGTCAACCTATTAACCAATATCTACTGAAGTGAAAAAAACACCAGCTAGTAGAACATATCAAAGTTAAGAAAGCTAGTAAAGTTTGGGGCTATTTCTAAATAAATGTGTAGTTTCTTAGTTATTTGTATGCTGGAGTGCAAGAAATGTGTGTAAAACCTTAAGTTACCTGTTTTGGGAGAATGTGTGCAGACATTCATCAAACCAACTATGCTTTGACTTCATGGGACAGATATCTCATCAATATAAACATCAGCAGTTATTAAATGTTGGTTGTGTGAACACTGAAAAACCTGCAAAGAATATGCAAAAAGATTAGGCAGCCGTGTTTCCTCAGCTGTCGTCTTTTTTGTTGTCTGTGTGTCAGAGCTGCAGGTCTGTACTTCTGTTTGAGCTACAATACACAAACAAAATAAAACCTGTGCTTTGGGTAAATTCACACAAAATCCAATTATGCACTGGGGTCCTGCACGTTTGTGTGGAGGTCTTACCAGGTATTGGTTTGATTCAGTTTACTTGACCACCACTGCACTCTTGCTTTTTCTCTCACTCAGTGGTGTAATTGGACATGAGGACCACATTTGAATGTGTTTTACAGAACACCTGTGGTAAACCTTAAAGTAAGCCAACAGATATTTAGGAGCTTTTACTCTGAGGTGGCCAAGAGGGACTGACTGAATGTTTAGACAGTCAGAAATGTTAAGTGCTGTGAGCTCCAACTCCAACTTGGAGCTTGAAGCATGTACTGCCCCTTGTGCAGGAGCTCTGAGTCCAGTTTAGTGCCTGGGAAAAAAGTTAAAGTTTGGTGCAGCAGAAAAAGCACCTATAAAAAAACACCTTTAAACAGACATGCACAGCGATGATTTTAGACTCTGTTGGGGCCCTAGGCAGATATTCACAGGGACCTCTTCAACCAACATTCATCAGCATTATTTTATAAATAACCTGACACCAAGACCACCAACAGTTCTATAAAATGACAGCCATCTTCAAATACTTTTTCACCGCACTGTAGCTTCTTATCAGAAGCAGTCAGACAACTAAAAGCCTGACATGAGGAATTTGTATGTGATATTGAATTTGTGAATCATGCAAGAAGCCCTCTTCTTCACAAGGTGACTTCAAAATGCGAACACTAGGTAGTCACCTAGTGTTGACAAAAATGACATTATCCAGGTCAAACATAGCCTACAGAATGTCTCCTGTTTTTAATTTTGACCTTCATTAGAAAACATGGAAGAAAGAGGAGACAGAATAGCAGAGAGGGAGAGAGAGGGAGGTCACACAACAAATAGGCCTGAGATCACAGTTGAACCCAGGCTGCTACATGCCACAGGTGGGCCCCTGCTCAACCTGGGAGCTAGCACCAAAAATGTTTTCAATAATTGAAATGTTCCCAAGGTGTTCAACTGTAATGCCCAGGTAGGCCCAAATTGACTGTGACCAATAAGGAAAAGAACCTGGGTGCAATGAGGTGAAAAACAAGACTGTGATGTTATGATGCCATGCAATGCTCACTCATTGCTTTTTACAGTAGTTAGAAAAAAACTGATAAACTGACTCACAATTCAAGAACATAAAAAAGTCATTTGTTTGATTATGTTGGAGTAAAGTTATAGGGTTGTCATCAACAGTGGTTGATGTCGCACGTTCCAAAATAATTACTCAATTAATTTTTCAGTAACATAGTAAGATGCTACTATGTAATCATGTTTTACTTGCATTAAGAAGGTTCTGAAGTTATCTTAATAACATATGGATAGAAAGAAAAAAAAACATCAGCTGGACATGCTTTTTCTTAATTAGGAAGGAGGAAAACTAATGATCTATAGCTTTAGGGGAGTGGAGGTACTGTATGGACATTACTTTTATTTTTGTTGCACAGAAAACATGGAAATAAATGCAAATAGATAGAAACATCTGCATTATACTGCTAACACAACTTTTGCATGGTGCAAACATCTGTACAGACACAGAGGTCGACCAGTCTTGCAGCCTCAATAGCTTCAATTTCTACCTGTCCTTGTTTTCACAGTAGAATAACTGGGATGATTCAGGTAAAGTTAATAAATAACAATTAACTTTAAATACGAAACACACTGTATTACTTTTAGGAAAAGTAATTAGTCATGTGTAATATATTACTTTTTGATCAATGACCCCAGCACTGTTTGACAATATATTCCTCTCTCTTTTAAAAACCAAGAGAAGTGAAAATCATGAAAATTTAGAAATTGTAAAAAAGAACAAATACCAAAAAAAAAAACCATACACACTGAAAAATCCAGTCTAGTTTTCCACACATGTGTAATCAGCACATTCAGAATGTTTCTGTATTGTTTCCTATTCTTTAAACAATCTGAAAAAACATAGATGAGCAACTCCAATCAGTTGATTATTGATTGAATATTATTTTATAGTGGTGACTGTTTGAGAGACTTTGCACAAACAACAGTTGTGGGACAAATCTGTGTTACCAGCAGAACTGTCTTAGTTACTAAGAGGGTGACATTTGTGAAAGAAAAACAAATGATAAAACTTTAAGACTGGAAATAAGAAAACTTGAAGCATTTCAGAGATGGTGGGTGTCACCACAACCACAGGGAACTGACCTCATGCTGTGTGCATCTCCTAACTTACCAGTTTTCTTTGTGAAGTATTGTTTTCAAGAGTGTTGTCAAGCTAAAGTTATTTGTCTCCTTTTTTCTTTATAAAGAAAAAAAAACTAAGTATGAGTTATAGTGTATAAAACTAAATCGTGTTAAAAATTGTGTAAGTGTACCAGGAAGAAGGCACAATGTCTGAGACTTTTTTAATAATCCTCTTAGGTCATGTCAGTATATATAACTTAAGGGGCACCTTAATGTTCTTTTCTCTTTTCACTTCCAAGTTTCAGTCTTGTAAAATATCTAGTATCCCTTAAACTATATATATATACACACACATCTGGTTTGTAGTCTCACATATAATCTCTGATTGTATGTGAGATAGACTTCTATATTTTCCTAATTAAAGTTTTCCCTGTGTACAAACTGTGACATTTTTCAGTATTGGTCAAACTCAAACATACCCATGAATTGTGATTGATCGCAAGTTGAACAAACTACTACATTATTTATATTCTGGCTTAGTTCCATTCTCTGTTACACACCAAAATTGTGTGCTTTTTGAGTTTGTTATTGCTCTTGTTTATTTATTTTTACTCATCACTGGTTTCCCACCTAGTTTACCTGTTCTTCCCACCTTTATAATTAGCATTTGGTTTCAAGAAAAAAAACCAAACACATATTCCCAATGTGTGTTTTGAAATGAGAGGTAGACAAAGGTAGGTACAAGGTGATAATTGCACCTTTAGCAAAACATCATCAGGTAATTCCCCTTAGAAGATGGTGGATGTTGAAAAAAGAACTGCACCAAGGTGAGCACTGCCTTGGCTTCACATATTATCTGCTGTCAACAGCTGTCGCCACAAGCCAATGACTGGTGAGCCACCAGCCCAACTGCCTCCTCATTTTTCTTTGCATACACACACACGTACGCACACACACACGCGCACACACACACACACCTGTCACATGTATTCAGTCACTTACTGAAGGAGTAAACAGGTCAGAGTTGGAACACACAAAGCAATAACACAATAAGAAAATGCAAATGATAACTATCTCACCGAATCGGTGTTCAGAAAAATTTAATAAGAAAACCAGAAACATTTTTTTGGTCTAACTTGACAGACTTTGCTATGTGTGAATGTGTCCTGTGTGGCAGCATTAACTGCAAGAACAGGTGTGACAGATTGTTTCAACACAACAATTGCATGATAAACACCAGCAACTAATCAGTGTCAACTATTTGCAGCCTTTTTCAGCTGAGTACATGCTTAGGCAACGTTTTGAACCATGTGTGTTCAATTACAAGCCAGAATCTTGGTTGTAGAATTTAATATGAACCTGATCTCAATTCACTGAACTCAATCAGAATGAAATTTGAGTGACACATGTGTGACACCAAGGAAAGAAATAATAAATCAGATCAGACGGTTGTTTTTTTTTGTTGCTGTTGTTTTTACCTAACCCATTAGGCCCTATCTTTGAGTTCAGAAAAAAAAAAACTTACTAAGTTATGTAAAAATTCAAGGGTTTGAGTTACTAACTTGAAATTTTTAGCCCTCCAAGTTGGAGCAATTTTTTTATGTCAAACAATAGAAATCCTTAAAGTTAACATGAATCCATACTGTATACATCCATGTTTTATCCAGTTGAAGTCCTTGATTTGGAATCAAATATGGTTTCCTGTTTTTAAGTAATCCTTGCATCAATATTTATATCTTCTGACATATTTTTTTTCGATTTTGTAAAATGCTTAAGTCATAAAAAGTAAAAAAAAAACATTACTCTTGTGCCCTGACAAGGTACAGGAGATTTCTGGAGACAGACTAACTTTACTTCTTCATTATGGTCTGTATAATTTTAGTTTGACCTGAAAGAAACATTAGAAAAAACAGACAACCCAAAATGAAAAAGCTTACTATCAACAAACAAGCTATTAAATATTGTAGTAAAAAATAACTATGAATTTTGTCATTTTAACATGAACATGAACAGATCTGCTCTACTACAACCCAGATTGGCTAAGCTGTAGCCTTTGGATGTTTGAGCTTCAACGTGTATTTTTATGGATGGCACAGCAAATTGTTTTCTGATGCTTTGACATCGCAGATTTCCATGACAGTGTTGTGCCTGATTTTAATGCAGTGGCACCTGAGGGTGCCTAAAGATCACAGACATCAAGTATTGACTGTTGGCTTTGTCCCTTGTGTGTTGAGATCTCATAATTGTTTGACAATAGCATGAACAGTATTTGGTATAATATTCAAAGTCTCCACAATATTATGTTGAGGAACACTATTCTGAAATTGTTTTTTGCAGACATGAGAACCTCTGTCATCTTTACTTTAATCTAATTAATTAAAAATGTTCCTCTAGCTTTTTGAGTGCCACTTACTTTTTCATCTTTTTATAGCGCCCTTTTCAACTTTTTCAAGACATTTTTGTTCATTTAGTTACTTTTTGCTTTTATAAAGTTAAAAAAGAGCAAATATTTTTCTTAAATATGTCAAGTATATTATATATACCTTATATATCTCTCAGTTTAAGCATGTGATAAGTTTAAAAAAAATATAGATTTAGAAGATTCTTTTTTATTTACATTTCTTACAGAATCCCAACTCGTTCTGAATTGAGGTGTTGTTGTTGTTTTTCGGGGGGAAATAACACATAGCTTTTCCACATCTCAGTTCAAACAGAATATGACAAACCACCAAGTCACCAAAGATGCACATTCACAGCTCAAAGTGGCTGTTTAGAGCAGTGGCTAAAGGATTTTCCATGGGAACTTTTGTCTTAGGGAGTGTGCAGACACCTGACGGGAAAAGCAAAAGAACATTGTTGAATGTGGAGTGTGAAAGATATCCAACCGAAATGACACAAAGGTGATGAAGCGTCCTGCAGAGCAAGAAGGTAACAGCCAAGAATGTCAACTCCTGTTTTCACTCCTATTGAAATCAGTGCACTTCACAGAAACTAAAAGAACACAAAGGTGTACATGCTTTCATATTTCTGTACTTCTGGCATACCCGTGCTTTTTTCACACATAAGCTTTCACATCCTTGTGACTTTTACTGCCCTTGACCCTGTCTTGCTGCATGAATAATATCCCATTAAATCTGCGGTGACAGTTGAACTAAATCATGGCCTGGCTTTAAAAAAGCCATTGACAGGGAAGAAAGCTAAGTCCTTACAATTTTCTGGGAGCAGATGGGGGCTGATGGAGTGTGAAGCACTTAAGAAGCTAAACATGGTACCCTTTTACCTTGTACTACAGTAATTCTAAGTGGTCTGTCTTAGAGACTTTCACACGTATTCCTCCATTCTATCACTGGTTGCTGGATATGTCTGAAAAAGACTATAATGTCTGCAGAATTTAAGCAGGCAAATCCTTAATAATGTCATTCCCTTGGTTGGTCAGTTTAGAGTAAAACTAATAAGGGTGTGAAGCAGGTTACATCATTGACTTGCAGGACCATGGAATTTTGAAATTTTACAGCATGAAACAAATTTGGAGGATGTATTCATCCCTCAACACACACACACATAGAAATCACATGTTTAAAAAACATATGTAAGGCAATGTAGACAATATATATTTTAAATTCACAAATCTTTAGGTCTGAAACTTCATACAAACACACAAAGAGCTCTGTGTTTAAGATTGTAAATTCATTCTTGTAAATGTAATATTTCAACAACACAATAAACCATTTACACAGTAGGTATACTACTTACTGAGTAGATTAGATTTTGGAGTATCTAGCTGCATAAATTTGCATTTCCACGAGGAGAAATTGTGTGACATTTGGCAGCTCAAGTACCTCTTGTTTGGAGTAGCTGTTGTATGTTATGCAAGATTTTGAAAAATATTATTCTCAGTTTTGTTGCTATTGTGAGTTGGAAAACTGATATTTAATGCTTTTTAATTGGATTCTTTTTTCAATAGCCAACAAAATTAATAATTAACAAACTTTAATTGAAAAGCCATGAATAAGACCTTTTCGCAAAGTCTATTTTTGCTAAATGAATTTAATGTAGTTCTTATCATAGACTGTCTAACTGCCAGATCGTGTCTGGTCCTATCTTATCAGTGATGGCAAACTTCTGCTCCAAAGGAGGTCAAGTTAATTAATTTGAACTGAAGTTTCATTAAAATCAAAATATTTTAAAGCTGAACGTCAAATATTAAACTATACTGGACCTCCTGAGAGTTGGTAAATTCAATCATTTAATGTGTCCTCTGTCTCTCACATTTTTATCCCATATCATTTTTTTTTATCTCAAAGACTCTGTGACAAATCAGGTATTTAAACAGCTTTAAGATCAATTGATATTTAAATTTTCCTGATGTGATCTTATTTTGGGTTTAACAGGCCCAAAGTCAAAAAACAAAATGCTGATTATTGAAGAGACCATGACCCGACTGTATTAATTATTTCACAAGTCATTAAAATCCCAAGCAACGAGGTCATGTTTCACATGCAGTTTCTGCAAAAGAAATAAATCATGTATTTCAGAAACCCCAGCATGATATTTTTTAAATCTAAAAGCAAATATTCCTCTCATATGGGAATCATTTTGATTGAGGTAAATTAATGATAATGTGGCTTGTAATTGGGGTTAGACAAAGGTTTTGACATGGATGCTCTTGTCACAGCCTTAATATCTTCATGTCATGGGTGATTATTTATAGCTGGTGGTAATTTAGACCTGACCACATATCTCCAGGTTCTATTTCACCACTTTGATTCAGATTATATGTTAACAACCGCCTCTGGTTTTTGTGCTCGTGAACGAGGTTTTATGATGTGAGCATACAGTTATAAGCGTATTCAAAGTCGCTCCTTAGTGGTGATGTTTTTATTGCACTTAGATTTGAGAATTTTTCTGGTTGTGCATGTATCTACATGCCTACATCTATGGTAAGCTTATTTCTTCAGGCTGTTACAATGTGAAAAAAAATGTCCCTCTCTATATAGCTTGTGAGCAATGACTGTTCAGTCTTAGGCTAGGATGCAACATTAGTGAAACAAATGTTTTGGATATGGTCCCTTCTTTGGCTTTTGTCCTATTGCTACCCCTTGCTAGACATCATAGGACACTGTGCCCTGGACACTGGCAAAAAATCATTAAATCAAAAAAATCCTAAAATTGTTGTCTTGACATTTTAACAAATTTGAATGTGTCAGTGTTACCTAGCTTAATAGCACCCCCTATGGCAATTGTCAATGACCATGTTTTTGAACTTCACTGTAAATGGTGCATGAAATATGACCTATCCAGACATCTTTCTTCTTTCCTTTGTGACATTCCTTGATATGACTTATGACATAGACTGGGCATTTTGTGTGTGTTTCAGAATGAGAGGAGAGGAAGAAAGAGAGGTTCAGTGAAACTGTGGGAACATGTGAACACGTATGTTATTTCAAGCTTGTTAAGAGCCAGGAACTGTCACCTTAGTCCACCTTATTCTGTGACAGCAAGAGAGCAAGAGAGAGCGAGAGAAAGTGTGTGTGTGAGCAAAGGTTGTGTATTTTAGTCCTACATTGTCAGCACAAGTCTACCCTACCTGCCATTGGGGAGCTGATGCTGTGCTTTTCTTCAGCATTACACCAACATGGTCCCTCATGAATGTGAAATTTATGTATTTCTAACTTTTAAAGAAAGTTCTCTACAGTTAAGCAAGTCAATACAGCTACTCGATGTCACATAAACTATTAAAAATAATGGAATATACATTTTTGTACTGTCAAGCTCATTTAAACCAAATCCTTTTATGCTGCCTCAGGTTACGTTTTCATGCTTTTCTTTTCTTTCTTTCGCTCTTAGTTTGTCTCTGCATGTGCGTATTTGTCACGGCACAGTGGCCCGCAGAAATGGGATGGACTCAAGTGCAGATGCAAAACCAGAGGCTTGAAGTGCGGTGCACCAAAAGAATTTTTATTCACAACGCTTGTCAGCAACTGAAAACTCAGACTATTATTTAGAAGAAACATAAACTAGATGTCTGAGGTAGAGGAGACTAGGACTATAACTAAATTAAGACAAAATCACTGTGACGACCGGGTGCAGGGACTGGGCTGGGGGAAACTATGGCTGGCCAGGGTACTGAAACAGAAGAGAGGACAGTCAGAGGGATCCAAAAGAGAGTTGCGAGTTTATCCGAGAACAATTTCATTGAGCAGCCTTACGTGCTTGCAGGTGGAGATTGCTTGGAGGGGGGAGGCGTGAGGGAGGCTGACAGTTTGGAAAGGAAGTTACCGGCAGCTTCAACCAGGATCTAGGAGAGGTTATACTGGTGAGGCTTGGTAGGGGGGCTCCAGATGCCCACTAGAAGACAGAGGAATGAGGTAAGCAACTATAACACACTAAGGAAAAGACGTGAGGCCGATAACTGACTAAGGTTAGCAGATAATCTGGCGAGGACTAGTTGTGTGCACTGGTCATAAATACTGCTGGCGTGATTACCATCAGGTGAAGAACAACAAGGACTCCACCCAGAGGAGGGGAGCCGATGCAGTGGAAAAGTACTCAGACCTGCCCAGGCCATGACAGTAATAGGAGAAATTAGAATAGATGTTATATTTTACGCCACAACCACAAAATCGATTTGTTGACACTGAGTATGTTATGTGACTACATAACATATGCCAGACATGCATAAGTGTTTGATCTTTGTCCTCACTTTCTTCTCATTCTTATTTGATAGAGACAAATTACTGATATACCAGGAAAATACAGTGTTTGGACACACAATCTTAATCTCTGAATGAGGGTGTTATCAGTATTGTTGCCACTGACCTATTTTACAACTGGCCATGCAGTATGCCTTTGCAAACATTTGTGAAAGAATAGGTGAATTCAATGATTATACTGCAAATTCCACTGTTGCAAATTATTACTGAGTGCCGAGGTACATGAGGCATTAACATCAGCACAAAAGCTGTGCTCTGGGAGCTTCTTGGCATCGGTTTCCATGGCTGGGCAGCTCCTGTAGGTGTAATGTGTAGTTTATTATTCATTTGTGGCAATACATTTTGCCAACCCAGCAACCTTGTCAAGAAATCTTAGCAACATGCCAATCCTTATTCCAAAAGGTATTTTATGGGACATAACTCATTGTCAGGTTTTCTAAATACCTTTTAGATATTGGTCTGTTTAATATTTAAAAACAGATTGAAATATTTTAAATAAAATTAAATCTTCCCTTGTACAAAAGGAAGAATTCACCACAAGTGTATGCCTCTATATTAAGTTCTGAAAGCTCCCTTCATCCCAAATGGGTCTGACAAGAAGCTTTGTGCAGCAGAATGCCAAGCAGAAAACCATATGAAGGTAAATAGCAGAACAGTGCGGGGCAAGTTTTTGCTCCTCTTGCATACAGACTGCCACAGCGTGGGATGGTGCTGAATGAATGCAGAAGCAGTCACTCCCTAACTCTGTGATCACTCTTCTTTCACCTCTACCCCACAGCAGCCTTATATTAAATTCAGCCTCCACCTATTTCCTGAATCCATTATCAGTTTAACTCTATTCATCTTCCACACACCCTGTGGTTGGGGGATGAACCACAGTTCCTGTGACAAACTCTGGTGGGTGCTCTGAAACCTTGGATCTTGCAGCTTAAAGGTTGGCCCCATCTAACCACACCAATCCTCAAATTTGTAATCATTCTGAGCACCTGATGTGAGTGAATGCACCAAGCAAGTGTATATTTGTGCAGCTGTGAATTTTATAATTGGATGTTTCGAGTTATGTTATGTGTTTTATGTGTGTGTGTGTGTGTGTGTGTGTGTGTGTGTGTGTGTGTGTGTGTGTGTGTGTGTGTGTGTGTGTGTGTGTGTCACCATCTGTGTTCACTATCACATGGCACATATTGGCAGTAAATAAAGGTGGTTCTGAAGTGCACATGTTGCTGGATTAGGTCAGTTTTTGACATCCTTCCTTCGCAGTATGAAACCTACATTTCAGTCCAAGCACATTTTGAAAAACATGAATGTGAAAAATTGGAATATAACAAGTCTTAATTCATGTTGTACAATTTTAAAATGAAAGTTAGGGGAATAGGAAGGTAGGTAGTTGGGTAATGAAAGATACAAAAATAAGTGCACCGCTAAAAATGTGCACACAAAAAAAATATAAAAAACAAAAATGAAGAATGAATTTACAACAGGCTTGCTTCATCTCACAGAAGCTCTTTAGTATTCATGTCCTCAGTCTGTGTTCTTGATAAGGTACATTGCCCTTTAGGGGTCCTGTCCCAGGGGCTTGTTTGAACACACAACTTTAATGGGTTGGAAGGGAAAAAAAACAACGTAATGATATTTAGAATATGAATTTGAATAAGATGGAACAAGCCAATTAAAGATGTGGTGTGTCTCAGTAGGAAAGCGTAAGTGGTTCTGACAGAATTGAAAAGGAAATGAAAAAAGACATTGTGAATAAGTTTTCTTCTTCAGTTTTGATTTAAAGCTCAAAACACTGCCCAACTGTCGCACACATATGTGTGTGTGTGTGTGTGTGTGTGTGTGTGTGTGTGTGTGTGTGGCTACTTTCTTCTCCTAATCTGCAGATTGCTGGGTTTGTGAGAGCTACTTTTTGTACGTATCAGAGAATAGCTAAGCTCAGCTACCTCCAAGTTCTTAATATTTTGGACTAATATTGGATTTTTGTATTATTTGTCTTGAGCTTACATTCTAATTCCAATGAGCAGCAACTTCTTAAGTTTACACTTCAGTGAGTTACATCTTGGTTCTTATGTCAGCCATAAATACCCCTCATCCTGCTAAAGTAATTTTGGCCAGAAGTGCTTAAGCTGTCAAATGAGAAGAAGTGATAAAACGGGAAAACTGTAAATGTTTAGGCTGCGTGTTATAAGTATTGTATGTTGAGGTCATGTGAGATTTTCACATCTGTCATTTTGACATTAGTCATAATGAGATTTTATTTAGCATAGTTTTGACATGTACTGAATAGCAACAGAATTTCAAACACAACTTGATCACAGTAAGTATTAGATAAAAAAAACCTTTGCATTTGTGAGAGAGAAAAGATAAATGGAAACAAACGTGCACGCAGTTCTTGTGTCAACAACAAGCAGATGTGTGGGGTTTTTTTCTGCAGCTACAGCAGATGCACTAAAACACTACAATGATTGGTACTAAAGAGGGAAATATGAACTAAATGGAGTGATGCTGAATGTTTGTGTAAGTGTAATTAAATGCATCAATGCTGCTGAGAGGATACTTTTTCTACTTAATATCCTTTCCTGACAGATAGTGTTTAGAGTCCAAATGAATGTATTTCATTCTAGAATAAAGCCAGTAAAGCCAAACTATAATAATCTAAGTTGTAAAACTGATAATTATACGTGTGCATTAAGTGACAAGCTAGTCACCACTCCAGCTTAAAAACTGCTAGCTACTAGTGAAAGTAAAAGGCAGAAAAACATTATTGTGCTTTTTAGAGCAGCTCAAACAGTAGAAGATCCTGCTAACCAAAGTTAGGTGCATCATTGTGTAGTGAATGACCTTTTCTGTTAGCCACAGATGCTGATATTTCGTGTCTTCTGTTTGGCATGCTAATCAAACAGTGAAAGTAGCAAAATTCATTAGCCTTTTAGAAAATTGTTACTTTTTTTTACACTCTTTGTATGTTTCCTGTATGTAATTCAAATTATGTCGTGTCATTTCTTAACAACGTTGTTATTGTGAAACATTCTAGAAATGTATAGAAAAAACTTTATGTTTTGAGAAAGAATGGCACATAAGGAAATGTGTGATATTCATTCAAGACATTTTTTTTATGTGATGCTTGGAAGTGGTCTCAGGTTAATGAGAGCGGAGCAGGTGCAGGTAGATGGATGTGTAGAAAAAACTCTGAGGCTAGTAACAGCGCAGGGATAAACGACAAGGAATGCTTGTAGAGAAAAACACGATGAAGGTAGGAATAACAAGAAGAGGTAGGATATCCACACCTGATCTTGGCTTTTCTCCTTTGCCTGCCCCTCCTGCTCAACCCTAGGCCCATTAAATTCACTTTAACGTTTGCTACATCTGTAATGTGGCATCTCAGCACCCCTTCCACCCTCCCCTGGGACACTGGGATAATCTCTGCTAAGCCTTCAGGAGAGAGGGATTTTATCCCTACATTGACAGATAGCGAGAGACAGAAAGAAGGAGAAGGGAAAAGAGCTGGCTACTGGAGGATAACAACATAGATAATGAGTTAGCTGTCGAAAAAAAAAAATCTTTTCCATCCTCTTGTCCTTGTTTCTCAACTTGCCTGTCTGCTTAATCACTGAAGAGCTGCTTTTGCACTCCCTTAATAAAAATTGACTGCACTATATAAAAACTATACAGTAATAATGAATCTCTCTGTGTGATTTTACAAAAAACAAAAAAACCCACACACATACTTAATAATACATGCATATTATTTCGTTCTTTTCATGTGTTCACATACATATCCCTTTGGAGGGATGCTGTTGTTATTATTGTATGTTCTTGATGAAATGTTCTTATTAAGGCCTAAGAAGCAATTATACAAGCAAGTATAACCTAAGAAGTCATTTTCTTTTTTTAGAACACATAATCCTAGAACATAATAGGAATACGGCTTAGTTTATGCCACTGTTCTCCTTAAAAATAAATTTGGAAGCAATTGGATGCCTCTCTGTTGGTACAGGATGATGGATAAGAACATCAGATGTGAATCAGACCTTTGAAACCCTGTTTGTGATCATGTTGCAAGACTATAGTTTTATATTTATTATACTATGCTGTTCACCTAATTATTGATAAGAAAACAAATAAATACTGTTCTCAATATCCCAAAACACTCCCTTTAAAGGGATTTATACATTACCTGATGTCAGGAATCTATATTTCATAGTATACTCAGTGCTCAGTCCCCTGTTCTGCCAGCTTTGTTGATAAAAGTGGCAACAACTCAGCGTTGGTCAGTCAGGATTAGGGTTGCTTGTAAGCCAGACAAGGGGAACTGTTGCATTTTTCATATGGCTTCGTGTACGGTGAAACATTCATAACTGCTTATCAAATTTAGGGTGGGAGCTCATCTAAGGGTACACCGTGTATGTGCTGAATGTCTATCACAATTAAGAGCATAGAGAAGGTTTTAAAATGTCAGGGTAAAAAAAAAAGATTTTGTATGTGTAATAATAATAATTGCTTTTTTTAACCAACCTCAGAGGGGTTTTCCTTGTTTATTTTTTAAACTACATTTTAGCAGAACATAACAGAGTAATTGTAGTACTGAGAAGAATAAATTGAAAGTTTTTGCAATACCTTAGCTTAATATCAATTTTGACATTTTAAACAAGATGTATGTTTATATTAATGCATTTACATTTAAATTAAGCCACTTATAATGAGATTCATAAATATCTTATAGCTGATCTAAATTTTGCACGATAATACTGTCCAGGTAACTTCACCTTGCCTTTTTTTAAACTAGTATTGCAGTTGATGAAAAGATGATAAATTTGTCACCTGTACTTACATCAACTCATTTTTTTTAAAGCACAATATAGTCATAACAGTGTGGCATCATGGCTGTCTTCTTCCAGCTGCGGTTTGTGTCACTACAGGAAGTTAAGATATCAAATGTATTAGGTTAAAGAAAACCTTATAACTAATCTAAAAGATGCTTAAAGCCATTTCATGATCACTAACTTTAGATTTCCAGGGTTTAATATATCTGTATTCTTACCTAAAGGCATTTTATTATACCTTCAACTACTAGCTACTATAAAATAAGCACCATGGTAGCTGGGACAAATCAGTCTTTAAGTCTGTTTGTCCTGCATGCTGGTGTAAATATTCTGGATTCCACTGAGTAGTCACAAATTTCTGTGGAGGACTCAAATGGAGGATAATTAAAGCTTTTTTACTTTTTTAGAGCATTTCTTGTGGCTGTCTTCAACCCCAAAGTAAACAAAGTTCAAAAAGGTATAAAAAGAGTTATCCAAAAAGGTGGAGTACAAAGAGGTACAAGAAACAAGAGGAAACCGTGGGAGCACAACAGTCATTTTGACAAAGGACACAGGGCTGATTAAGGAATGACAAACACATGTACAGTAAGTAATTACACACTGGTGAAGACAATCACAAAAAAGGAAGTAAAACTGTCACAAAGCATGAAAGAAAACCAACCTTCAAAGTAAAACAAAAAATAAAATACAAATATTAAACACAGACACAAAAAGACTCAGTTGACAACAGAGACAGTGGAACAGACAGGAAAAACAGCAGGAACTAGAGCTACTGCTAATAAAAATCAAGCCTTGAATCAAAACAATGGAAGCAAAACTGAAACTCATCCTTACAAAAAAAACATAACATGAAATCAAGAATCACAGGGTCAAAATGAACTGGGATTCTCAATATACTAGAATGAATCAAAGCTGGAATTCAAGGGTTTCACCGAAACACAGAAATCAAAACTACAACTCCAGTAAGACAGTGAAACAGAAACCTAAACTAAAGAATACAAAATCCTAGGACCATACCATGAAAAATATATGAAGAAAGAAAAGGATTTGAGAAAAGAAAAAATAACAAGAGCACTTAAAGTGCACATTTGTTTGAAAAGAATACTATACCTGGGTCATTGTAAGGGCTACTCAATAGCTGTTTCATATTGACAGGCTCACAAAGACATAACTTGCACTAACACTGAGCAGCGTCATAGGTAACACCCAGGAGGCACCTTCAGTGCTAGCAAGACAGACATACTGGGGGAAAAGCCCTGCCACATATGACCAAACACAGACTGACAGGAGAAAGTGGACAATACTACCAGCAACAGTAGGAGTCAGTATGACAGGTGGGCGCGTAAAGAGTCCAATTATAAGAAACTGTGCAGGGAGCAACAGGTAGGGGAACACACACATTTTGCACATCCCCTATCTCTTGCTTTATGGGAATTGTCAGATAAAGATCAGAAAAAGGCCAGACAGAAATAACAGAAAAGAGACTTTTGGTCTTTCAGAAATGTGCTGCAAAGTACATGTCTCCACCAGGGACTTTGGTAGGGGAAGATATAGTCCCAAAAAGGGATCTGTTGCTATAGAATACAGAAGACCATATGAGATATGACTGCATCTATTTTACCACTTATAGATGGGTTTTCTGATCTTATCGCTAAACTGGGTTGCCATGGGTGCACATATGTGTGCATATCACTGAGAGGGAAAAGTATTTGTTGTATTTTTATTTTTTGCATACATTTAATTCAAAACAGTGTTCAGATGTTCAAATGTAGGCTGCATCAAAGTAACAGTAACAGAGTGAACATAAATTATAACAAAGGCATGATGAATTCTAAAAGATGGGTGTGGCCTAGGGGGACTAAGCTGTCAAAACAGAGGGGGTGGAGCAAAGGGGCGCTTTTGATAAAGCTACTGTAAAATTAAACATGGCTCTACATAAGTAAAAAAAAAAACAGCACTGTAAACTATTACATTAAAAGTAAGCATGTGAATGTATAAAAAAAAAAGTACTTTAGTACTCACTGCAGGAAACCTGCTCCTGTTAGTCCCTTATTATCATATTAATTTTACTCATTTATCATCATTGCTGTGTGTTAGGAAACTACTGTAAGCAAACACATCCATTTGAGTTCCCTTTCTTTGCTAATTACTTATATTTGACACCACATATGTCACTCCTATAACCTTAGTGTTTAACCTTATGTTTTTATATGTGGGTTAAAAATGTGAAATGTGAAAAAGCAGATGTGTGTAAACTGTTACTATGACTGAGGAAACAGTCAGATACAGTTTTAAACAATCTTTGATTGGTGCTTACATTTATCATTTCAATTATTTTTATTTCAATTATTAAAATAGGATCACATCCAAAAAGGGCAAGTCCCAAACCACAACCCAATGTGATGAGTACTATATGTATGAACATGAAACATGAAAACTTGTGAATACACTGTTATCAGTTATAATAAAGTTTTAAAGTTTGGAGCGCCTGATTCTTATTCTTCTTTCACACTTCACTTTTTTTCACAACATGAACAACTGACAAGCCTTGTCTGGCTTACAAGGTTAATTGGTATTCTCTTCTTAGAACAAAACAAAGTCAGTATTGTAAGAATTCTCGCCTATAGGAGATGAAAACTTTATTAGAATTCACGACGACCAGCGTGTGTAAGATAGAATTCCTCCGACCTCATTTGGGAGCAGGGTTTTCCATTAGTCAAGTGTTGTTGCTGCTTGCTTAACCAAGGGGAAAATGGGTTTTTAAAACTGCCACTCGTGAATATGTTCACTGTGTGTGTGCGTATGTGTGTGTATGAGTAAGTATGTGTGATTATCTTCACATTTATGTGTGTACGCACATCTCTGACGTGTCTTGAGAATGATTTTGTGCGGCCAACAGTAGATGTCATGCTGACAGTGGGATTCAGCAGAAGGAGTTAACATTCATCACATTATCTGCTGGTGTTACTTCTGATTAGATAATATAAATTACTATAAACGAATCATTCTTAGCCTGGTAACAGACTGAGCCTGTAGTAGTTTACTAGTTTGATTCAACAGGCGATATGCAATATTTTTATTCAAGCCCTTAAATTAAATCCAAAAGTGTGCAGTTTAGTCCCCAATTCTTATGAACATAAATTTATGTCTGTATGCAAAACGTAAGTATCTATAGATCTATAATCACAATGAGGTTTTTGCTTGTTATACATGCACTATCACTACTGTTACAAACATTTGTAGCAGGTCATTAGTAAGCTAAAAGGTTTGAAAACAAGGAGGAGCTCATTGGATAAGAGAGAATATAACATATTTTTCCCGTCACAGTCGGCGAGATTATTTTTGACTAAGGCGTCAATAACCATTCTCTCGACTAAGTCAGCATGTCATCTTTTCAAGGCAATACTCATCCCCATTACCAGTGACTATCTGACAAATACCTGACAGCCAGTCAAGATGTGTATTCTGGCAAGGGAAAAACACATAATGAGACGCATATGCGCACATGCAGCACACTATAGCAGTTGCCAGATATGCATATTAGTCTAGTCTGAAGTAAACTGTAATAAAGGATCACTACAAGAATGAGACAAGCAAATGGCTGTCAAGGGGGGCCAACCCACTAACATGGAATCACACACCCTTCAAGATGAGTATCATTTTGAGCCTCAGTCTCACTGGAACAATTAGAGTGTAAAGGAAGGCTAGGCTCCTGTCAGCACATGTTCAGTGAAGATTAATTAATTCTGCTATAGTCTTTAAGGATTGTAGCAAGCATTAGGAGGGGTGCAAATTGCAAGTTTATCACAACTTTCAAGCAACTTTTGACCAAATATGTTGCTATGACTCAACCACTGATCCATTTAACATATTCTGATGCAAAATGCAAAAGCTTCCATATTGTTTACTATCAGTCAAATAGATTTAATGAAACAATTCACTGTTCAGTGTTGTGATATTTAAAAAAAAGATTTCTATACTTCTTTTGTTGTTGCACTTTTTATGAACTTTAGTTTGATGTGCAACTTCAAAAAGCTGGGATGTTGTGTAAATGTAAATAATGACAGAATGCAATGATTTGTAGATCTCATAAACTGATATTTTACAAAAGATTTTCTAGAAAATGACAGCGATTATGTCATGTACTGCAGCTGATTAGAAAAATAATGTTCCTTTAGATTTAAATTCATGTTGGGAAACATTATTCAGAACTTGTTTCACAGTTTCTAGA
The DNA here is from genome assembly GCF_900408965.1 of Simochromis diagramma. Taxonomy (NCBI): domain Eukaryota; kingdom Metazoa; phylum Chordata; class Actinopteri; order Cichliformes; family Cichlidae; genus Simochromis; species Simochromis diagramma. The sequence goes on from NW_024386883.1 coordinate 4,195,414, forward strand.
GTCAGTCTATCTCTTTCAGATTTTATACCCACTCATATTACTATCTGTTACCAGTAAATATAATCATTTGTAAACTGTCCCCACAACTGTTTTTTCTTAGTAGTCCTTCCTATTTCCTGCTGTGCCCAGCTTTTTTGAGATGTCTTGCAGCCTTTAAATTCAAATTGAGCTATTATTTTTCATGAAATAGTAAAACACTTTATCAGTTTAAAAATTTGACAAATTTGCAGTGTTCTTTTGTGAATAAAATGCATGTTTATGTGATTTGCAAATCATTACATTCTGTTTCCCAACTTTATTGAAATTGGAGATGTTAATTGGCAAAGAAAAAAGTATCTTACATTATTTTAAATAAGTGTAGTTTTTGGGGCATATTATTGCTCTTCGTGGCCTGAGAGTTTCATCATTATCTCGTGTACCACCGTGCTTGTCCTTTTCACCACTCCAGAGTTACTTATGTAAGTAAAGAATGACTGCGCAACACCTTAGTTATCCCCAGCACAAATCATCCTCTTTCCCGCAGCAATGTCTTATTTTTTTTAGCCCCATACTCCAGGGAAGAGTATAAGGAGAGCCTCAATGCTTACTGAGACAGATGGAGATTTGTAGTTGAAAGGTGAAGCTACACTCAGGGGATAGCTCATGTGTTCGTAAAATCCTGAGTGGCTCAAAGCTAAAGAAAGAAAACACAAAAGAGGGACATGTTAGCGTTTTTCATTTGGTGAGACAGATGAAGGTCTTTGAACCTGAGCTGATTATCTCACTGATGATTATCAGCCAATACCAACCTCACCATGAAATGCTTGCAGCAATTCATGAATTTTCCAACAGATGCATGTTTTTTCAAAAAGCACTTGCACTGTACAGATAAATTGATATTTTATTTGGTTCTGCCAGAAAAATGTACTTTTTAGTATATCCTCATGTGAAAAGTTCACTTGCTGTAGCTTATGTAGTGGAGTTTTTTATTTCTTTTCTCTTTTTTTTTCTTTTTTTGCCTTAGGCTTTTAGCAAAGTTTGCCCAACTTTTTTTCTTCTGTCGCTCTCTTTGTATCAGAAATAAAAGCATGCGCGGACTTGAGTTTTCTCAAAGTACCATGGGATTGTATGTGCAAGTCTTTTGTACTTTTCAAGCACCCTCCGCCATCTCCATGTCTCCCCTCCAACACCACCCTCCCCCTGTGTTCAGACCTCGGTACATGTGTGTGCCTCTGCCAGTGTGGAGTATGTGCTTTTCATTAAGTACATCTCTTTCAGTACAGATAATTATTCCTGTCAGTTAGAAGTGCAAACACTCATTAACAGAAAGCAACACAGACACACTCCCAGTATATCCTTTCTCTTTGTGGCAGTATGTTTTATCAGCTTCAGTGCTGTTATTATTATTTTTTTGTAAAATACATATCACAGTATGTTGCTGCAGTTTTTTCAAAATCTGTTGAGCTGCACTTTTTTCACAATTTTTAATTTACTTTTTATTCAATTTCCTTTCATTTTAATTTTATCAGGACCACATATGGTTCCCATTTGCTCTGGAATTTCATTATTAGTAATGTCTTTAAAGTTATAATGTCTTTTTCCAAATACAATTTGGTATGGCCTGCTCAGCTAAATACAGCCTGGAGTTCAATTTAGTCATAGAACTATCACACCGACACAATCCTGCTTTTAAGAGATTGTTTAAAATCATGTGAAACAATGTTTCACAAATAGCAAAAAATACAAATTTGTAATAATATCGATTAATGATGTCATGTTGATGTACTCAGTCACCTGGTGTAAAGCATTAAGGTCCAAGACTAACAACTTGTTTGGCCATCACATTTCAGCACCTCAAAAATAATAAAACCTAAAAAAAGAAGCTGTGTGAACAGTGACCAACTTCTTAAACTCGATGAAGGACAAGCTTTTACACATGTATAAATGTATGTTCACATACTGGACTGTGAAAAATCAAATTCAAATTCAAATTTTATTTGTCACGTACACAGTCATACACAGTACGATATGTAGTGAAATGCTTGGACAACTGCTCGTGACCTAAAGAAAACAAAAAAAGGAAAGGCTATGAATAAGATAGGAAATAAATATGAAAAATTAAAAAGAAAAATTAAAAAGGGTAAATTTAACTAGGAAGGAATAAAATATAAATTAAGGTTAAAAATGAAATAACTGTACAACACAAATTAGAGTGAAGGGTAAATTTAACTGGGAAGAATAAGATAAAATATATAAATTAAAGTTGAAAATAAAATAACTGTACAACAAAATACACAATACACAATATAGAACTATATAAGAATGTATGAAGAAATCTAAATATAAATCTAAATATAAATAAATATATACACAATAACAGCAGCTGTACAAGTATTAACCGGAAATGAAGAATATAGTGACCAGTGTTGTGCAAAAACAAAGTCCAGAAAGTCCAGTGTGTGTGTAAGAACCATATGTGTGGGTCAGTACTGTGTGGTGGTGTGATTGAGAGACCGTATCGCCTGCGGGAAGAAGCTCCTCCTCAGTCTCTCTGTGTTGGTCTTCAGGGAGCGGAATCGCTTTCCTGACCTCAACAGAGAGAACAGTCTGTTGTTGGGATGGCTGAGGTCCTTCACGATCTTCCTGGCCTTGGTCCAGCACCGCCTGCTGTAGATTGAGTGCAGGTCAGGGAGCTCGGAGAGGATGGTGCGCTCAGCTGACCGCACAACCCTCTGTAGAGCTCGTCTGTCCTGCATGGTGCTGTTCCCGAACCAGGTTAAGATGTTTCCCGCCAGGATGCTCTCTATGGTGCACGAGTAAAAGTTCCTGAGCACCTTGGAGGGCAGTTGGAACTCAAATGCATATCCACCCATTTGGGGACAGTTTATAAAGCAGTTATAACTTAATATGCTAAACTTAAATGTATTGGTGTCAGCAATTTATTTCTGCCAAAAAAAAAAAAAAACGAAAAACATATTTGCCTTCTAAGCATATTTTTCTTAAAAGTATTTATTGTAGTTCACAGTAAAAGGCTACCTTAGCCATAACTAATGTGTCTTTCTGCACTTGTGCGTATAGTAAACAGCTCCGCTAATTATAAGAAACACTGCCGTCTCCAGAATCTAAAAATGATTTCATATAGGTCACACACAGGTACACTATGAATTTATGAACAGCAAAAGCAACAAGCTACTGAAGTAATATTACACATATTTTGCCTTAGAGAGTAAGAATGTAAGGGCACTGTATAAAATAAACTCCAAGAACTTAAGTTACAAGTTACAAAGTTATATACAAAACAAAGTCTAACGCTTGGAGAATGAAACAGAAATTAATGGATTATTGTTTCCAAAGTAAAAGGCAAAGATTTGGTGTTCATAAAGAAGGTCAGGAGCACCAAATTATGGGCTGGATTTTAGGGCAGTGACAAAATAATGGAAACAGAGAAAAGAGGGGAATGGACAAGAGAAGAAACTTGATTTTGGGAGCTTGGCTTGATGAAGTAGGGTGTCAGAAGGTCAAAGGTGGAAAGATGTGCTTTAGAAATGATGGACTGAAATGATGTTGCAACTGAAGCTCGCAACCTGCAGTGCAGTAAATTATAATATGTTATGGGTGATCAAAAAGATCTGGCCATCAATCCTGATCTGATGTTTTTTTTTTCAAGATCATCTTCTTGTGAACCTCTAGACTGAAAACTATAAGCTGAAAAATCACCGTTTTGACATCCTGTCCAACTATGCCACCTTGTAGAGGTACAAGTGCAAGAGGACATAATGGGACATTCAGGAAGATAGCTAAGTATAGTGTAGCACTGTTGACACTCTTGTAATGGATGGAAGCTAAATCTTGACTAGAAAAACTGGCAATTTTACATCACATAAGGTTTTTAATTTAATTCTGAAATAGCTTTAAGTTAATTAAATTTAATTTAACTAAGTTTTGACAGTTTGACAGTTAATATAAAAAGTTGTTTGATCAGCTAAGTTAACATACCATGTAAAAAAAGAAGAGACGTGTTGTTTTTATCAGTTATTGAAAAAAAAAATCAAACTATGTTTTAAATAGAAAGAAAGGGACAAATACACATTTTCTGCCCTGTGCTCAAACTATACGTTAATTACTATGTGCACATCTGTTTTAATGGGACCTAAAACTAGGGAATAACACAAGTTCTGCTTCAAGGTGGACTTCTTTAATTTTTAATTGATTTGATCAACACCAAAGCTTTACTTTGCTACAGCATTTCTCAGCTCCTCCCTTGAGAACAAAGAAATCCCCTGCTTGAGATGAGAGAAAGAAGGGTGATACATAAAGTGTCTGACTGTCAGATGCACAGACAGCTTCAACGCTGTGTCTGCGTGTGTGTTTGTGTGTATGCATGTTTGTGTGTTTAACACTAAGTGTTGTCAGGTTGATGCCCCGGGCAAGTTATTAAGCAGCAATCCTTGTGCCCCAGGCCACTGTAAGACCTTAACTGTCTCCTGATGCAGCTAGGGGATTGTTTGGTTGTGTTTGTGTAGATCTTTGTATTTGTGAGCAGTGGCAACTGTGTGCCATTTCATTTGTGTGTATGTGTGGTACTCTGAGGAATGCTTCAAAAATACATCTCACCATATGCAAGGGGAAAGAAAGAAGAATGGAGGAAGCAGCGGATGAAAAAAAATGTTTTTGTGGTTATATGAAGTATCCTCTGGAGATAGCCATGTCTTTGCTCTGAGGGCGTGTTTGTCCTTATCAGGTGGGAAAAAGGACTTTTTTTTTCTCGCTTCACTTCACAGTTTAGATTCACGAATCATTTCAGAAAAGTAGAGATATGTCTTTCTATCACAATCTTTCAGCAATGTGCCCATTGCCTGATTGCTGCTGGCACATCAAATCTATTCCGGGGCCCTGAAGGTATGTTAACAAGTTTAACTTAAAGTAACTCAAAATGCGGATGTATGTATGTGTTTGCAGCCATTGAAGGGCAAGGACATTTATGTCTGTGCGTATGTGTGTGAGTGTGGATGGGTTTTCCACTGGCCTGCAGTTAAAGCTGTGAAATTGTTCAGGTCAGAACTATTTATTGGACTGCTGTAAATGTGTGTGTGTGTGCCCTCCACACACAGTTTCATAGCTAAATGTTATTGCTTGAGTTGGAGATTACACTCTTTATTTCCCCATTACCAGCTGCTCTCTCACTTTCTCTCTCACTGCCTTTTCCTCCACCTCATATTCATTTCCATCTCTCCATCTACCGTCTGCTTTCATACGCCTTCCCCTTTTACAACGTATAACTCTGCCATTTTAATCCTCTGCTTCTCTTGGGAAGCACCGGAGTCAAAGACGGGCTTAAACATTGGAGTAAACGGCCTGATATTGCATTTTGACACGCCTCATATTATTTCCCCTTCAATTTAACTGCTCGCCGAGAAATGTGGGACTTTCTTTCACCCCGCATCCCCTCTTCTCACCCTTTTTCCATATCTTTCTGTTATAATGTGTTTCAGGTGGGAGGGCATAGCGGCTGGACATATTGCACTATGCCTTCCAATTCACTCAATTTTTATTCATTTATCGACTGTCCTTTGTACAACAAAAATGAGCTGCAGAGGAAAAAAGGAGAAGAAAAGAAGACAGAGCAAGATTAATCATGACAAACTGATGTTGTACTGCATGGCCAGGGTCAAGCAATCTCATTTTCCAGGTTAAACTTTAGCTTGCTCTTCCCTTGGCCCCAGCTTCAAATGAATTTACTAGCTATTGATCATTTAGTTTCCACCAGACTGGGAAGTGCATGGAGTTTCTGCAATTACTGTGGAATTTCAAAGGTCTTCTAAGTCGGGATTTAAAACGTATTTTTCTTTTTGCAGTGTTTTTCTGGGATTTTTAAATGTCTTCTGCTTTCCATATAATATGTACTATTAAAGGCAGGATAGGCAATCTGTTTTTGGTGTAAACTGACAAAAATTTCAAACTTAACTTTCACTGTATTGCAGTTCAGCTTATATATAACCCAGTTGTCTGTTAAGAAGGGCTTAAAAAGAGAGGGGAGAGGTGCATGATGAGGGCTGAGTTTTTCTCTCTTTTTTGTGCCTTCTGCAGCTTTAAATATTGGACCGAAACTCCAAACTGGTGCATGATTTAGTAGCATAGAAATTCATTTTAAAAATGAATCAGAATTGACCGTTTCAACTGACAACTTCCATAATCAGTCGTTTTTGTTTTTTTTTATTGTAAATTGAATATGTATTTATAATCCTGCCCAATCTTAACAATTGAACAGGTTTTGTCACTCAGCTTTTATGCTCCTGATTAACACAATATCACGAACGGACACTTGGTCAGGAGCCCTTGGCATCATTTCTTTAATGCACGCGCTACGCTGCAACCACCGTTTTCTGACGCACAGGGTAGCATCTGGCCTGATGAGGAACTATACACAAGACATAAATCCATGTCATGAGGCATGTGGGGTGAAAGTGGCATAAACCACAGGATTTCCATTCCACAGACAGGGTTATGAATGTTTGACAATATTTCACATTGTTAACTACATGTTAGAAGGCAAAACTTCTCCCATCTGCAGTAAGCTTCTCCTTCATTTTCTTCCTCCATGGCGATAAGCTCCGTGACAGTGATGACACCGGCAGAGAACATTTGGCTACGGTTTCAGTGGAGTGAGACAGCCCTTGCCTGACCTCCTATTCCTGTCTCATTAACGACCTAACAGTAAGTAAAGCTGACTTTTTTCTGTGCTAGACTCCATGCATTTATTATGATTATTATTATTAATAAACAAAATATTTTCAACATGTCAACAAGTGGGTATAATCCAGTTGTAAACGCTGGATTCTTCTTATTTATTACAACATAATCTCCTCCGTCAGGATCAGGCTTGCTCTGCCTGCTGCAGCTTCTGAAGTGAATTTCCAGTTGGCCGCCTCGTAAAAAAAATTCGCTCAGACAACATTATTATGGATCTAAATATTCAATCATATCGCATATATGCAGAGAGTTGCTGTTTCCATGAAGTCTCTTCAACCCAACAGTGTTAGTGTGTAAGCGGGGTGAACACAAGCTATTTCGTGTTTGTTTGTTTATTTATTTAATGATGCCTCGCAGTTATCTCTGAGAATATCATAAATGTATATCATTGATTTCTGGCCAAACAGTCTTAATAAACTGAGAAGATCCTGTACTGTTTATGAGGGCATATATTACCTTGATAAAAACACTACATCACAGATTTATAGGGTATACAAGCAGCCTTATATGGAATATAATATAACAATACTGCATGTAAATCACTCTTTGCTCCATAGCCCCTGCAGCATCTTCTAGCAAAGGGAACCCTAAAATTATGAGTCATAGTGATAATTCAATCTCAGATGTATGACAACTAGCAACTCAGGAGACAAATATTTGAAGCTTTTATTTTTTAACCACATACGCTCACCAGACTGCTGTCCTCTTACTGCTGTTCAGTCTACCTGACTCCCTTGACTGTCTGACAGGCAGATGTTTGGACTGTGAGGTGAGGAGGTGACTCCACTGGGAGTCCTCTCCCCAGTAATTGGCTGTCACACACAGCTTCCCAAAGTTGGCAAATCGGATTTCTTGGCATCTGTGAGCATGGGGGGCAAGGCCAGGGATAATATGGCAGGGTGAAGGCTTTAACTGCAGGTGTAAGTGTGTGTGCTTAACCTCTTACTAGCACTCTCTGTCCCCTTCTCACTTATCTACCTCTTCACCTGTCTTACTTTCACTCTGACTCTCTACCCTGCTCCTGATCTGGTACTTCGGTACTGTCTTGCTATGTACACAACGTGTTGTTGGGTTTGTTTTTCTTCCAGTGGTCACTTCATAGCTGCAGACTGGCAGCTTACATATTCCATCCCTGCATGTTTGGCCATACTTGTGCATTTTAATGTAAATAAATTATTGTATGAGACAAACTTTTTGAACACTTTGATTATAAGTATGATAACTGCATTACTGCAAGCAGAGATTTAAGAAAAAAATAAGTCTCAAAAGCAAAACATGCTATAAGGTTACTTTAATGATAACATAGTGGCAGTAATAGACTTTACATGTATCCTGTTACCCAAACTTCAAATGTTTTTATTTAAAATTCAATACCTAAATAACACAATTACATTTTTTTTGACAAAAACAACTCATTTAGCACTTTTTTTGTTGCATGCCACACATATAACTAAACTATGATAAGTTTCACCCACAATGAACTTTCAGCAATCATATATTGTTGCTATGTGCACAGTACCTCAATTCCCACTGAATCTTTCTTGGAACAGTATTAAGTTGTTTACAGAATTGACCAATGCTGCTCTGCAACCACAGATTTTGATGTCATTCGTCGCTTCCTGCGTGTTAGTGAGTCAAAAGTTTCGAAATAAACTTTTGTGCTGATGATAAACATTGACGTTTACCCCATCAAAAACAAAGGCTAGTGCATTTTACAGCTATATTCCTACTCGTTGCATCAGGGTGCCTTAGAGATCCCTTGTAGATCCAAAAGAGTTCTGGGACTTTCACAGACAACAAGACGCCAGCTGTCGTTAGATTTGATTGGATTTCATGCAGCTCGGCTCATTCTGTTGTGTTGAATTTTCTCCGAAAAAAAAGCCTGCCTACTTCACCACACCTTGGTGTCCAGACAGGATAACAGAAAAATCTCTTTTTCTCACAGCTCATGTGTCCATACTAGCAGGCTATCTGCTGCTTTAGGGCAGTAGGAATAAGGTTTCATGGCTAAAGACTAAAGATGATTAAAGACTCTGTCAAAGGGATGTGTGACAGAAGTCTAAAATAGTGTGAAATGTGTCTCAGTAGCTTTCACTTCATACACTCATCACATTGGAAGGGCAAGTGTAATAGGATTTTATTTTTAAATCTAAGCCTTATTTTCTTGGCTAGGAAATGTAATGTGATCTCTTTTTCATGGGTGACTTGACTAATACAGAAACACATTAAAGGCACACCTGGCATACTATAGTAAGTAACATACATTTAAAAAATGTGATAAACTCAAGAGGTTAATAAATAATAATCCCTCCTGTATTTAAAAACAAATCTATCACTGTTGGAGAGTAAGACATTCTGTCTCCTAATGCCAGAACAAACACTACTAAAACTCGAGATAGTAAATAATCCATCTGGTGCAGAGAGAATGAATTGGCAGCTTTCCCTATCTAGTCTCTGTAGAGGAGTTTCACATATTACACCTTGATAACATCTTGATAGTTTATCTCCTCTTTCCATGGCAAAGGTGACTCTTTAAGCACTTCTGAGGACCATCTGGGGTTAAGAGTATATTTTGTATTTTAAGACTGATCTACAGTTGTCACAGATTTTATATGATAAAGTACAGGTAGGGTCTCTATTAACTAAAAGTCATATAATGTGTGATAATTTAAGCTTAGTATGTTCGTGTTGTTATGTAAAGTCCAGCTACTAGCTTATATAGTGTCCATTTCCATGTTTCCATCTATCTCCTGTAATTACATCTGTAGTCGGGCTGATATATTTGCTGCTTTTTAAAATTCTGCCTCATTTAATTTTTGTCCGAGGATGTGCTACATTCTTTACTTAGCACCACAGCAAGAGCTTCTTTGTGTGATCAAGTGAAGAGTCTTTATAAGGCAAGATGAAAGGAAGAAATCTGAACTAGTTTGATAACACCAAAGGAGCCAGCAGTAGACCTGTCAATATGGGAATCCCTCAGCCCCGGGCGATTCTGGAAACATGAATGCACCCATATGCACAGTGTAGCACAGTGTTCAAGTGTGAGATAACCTGATGCAACTTAGCCCACTACACTCTTTGCTCTGCCTCAGGTACCCACGTGTTTTCAGAGTGTCAGATTTTACATTTCCCAGAAATTAGTGCGGTGCATTGTGTCACTGAGTATGCAAATCATGTTAACTACTTGCAAGGACACCGAGCAAACCGTGACAGGAGAGTGAGAAGTAGGAATGAGGAACTTGTGACTCAGGGTGCTTTTGTACATGCCTGTAAAGTCTAACATACACTCATGCGAAAAAGAAAGTTTTCCTGCAGTCCTGTGGAAGGCTTACACCCTCACTATTTCCATAGGAATTAAGAGGGTACATTGCTGTGAAAAAGTATTAGCCCCTTCCTCGTTTCTCATTTCTTTGCTTGTTTGTCACACTTTGTAATTCAATTTGATTAATTAATTTTAATTAGGAAAAAAAGTTCTTCAATCGATATGAAAAACATAATTGCCCTCTGGACTGACCATAACAGAAAAGCCCTCCAGTGGGACTGAATTGAAAGAAATTCTGAACATCTTATTCTGTCAGAAAGCTTGTCCCATATTGGGTTGTTGAAAAGAAAAGAATCAAGGTGTCGTTATGGCACAGTCAAAGTCCAGACCTTAACTATATCCTTAGCCACAATTCCTCCACAATAATATGAGACACTGATGAAGTCATTTTTCAGTCATACATTATTTTATCACACAACAATGGTGTCATGGCAAGTGATGTGTGGCAGGCAGGATGAAGGACCCAAACGCAGTACTCAGAAACAGGAAGTTAAACTTCAGGCACGACTTTATTGCTGGGAAAAACTCTAGATAGGAAACAAACATGACAAAACAAACCAGAATCTCACACGTGAAACTAAAACACTAAACTGAGCACTGGAACCTAGAATTAAGAAAGTTGAGGGAACAAACCAGAACTGAGAGCGAAGATATTGTCAGGAACACGAGGGGAGAAAACACAGCATGAAGAGAGTGTAGGTTAACGATGCAACAACAAGCAGGGGAAGACTGAGGACTAAAATACACAGGTAGGATCACAAGGGGATGGGGAGCAGGAAGTAACACAGATGGGACAAGTCAGACATAATGAGACGAGGGAAGGCAAAACTAAGCTGTGTCCCAAAACCTAGGCCGCATCTTTCTGACGCCGCATTTGTAGACCGATTACGTCACAGCCAGGCGATGAAGGCTGCCTCAATTCAAAGGCTGCTCCAAACGCAGCCAACAAATGCTTCCTTCATTTCCCAGAATTTGAAGGATGGGTCGGGTGTGTCCTTCATGGCCCAACCTATCCCAGAATTCATAGCGACCAGCCAACTCCAGTTTCCAACAATGGCAGCCACTACTAAGTTTTAATATTACTCTTATTACGCTTTCTGGGTCACAAAATAGTATACTTTGTACACCTCAAATATCTCCTCGGTTTATCAAGACATCACATATTTGCAAAAGTGCTCCGACGTTTTCGGAGATGTCTGGGGGTTCAAGGGTCATTAGAGTCAGCGAGAACAGCGGATTCTCAGCACATCGTTTTCAGACCTCCTGCAGTCTTTCGCTACTCAGGTTAAGCATGATAAACATGAACATAAACATGATATAAGTCACTTAGATAACTTAAAAATGTTATTGTTTGTCTTTTTTCAGTGTTTTATTTGTTCCTGAGTAAATTGGTGTGGCTGAGATTAAAGTTATTAGATTAGATTAAATAAAACTTTATTAATCCCTCGGATGGATTCCTCCGGGGTTTTCACACAGCTGAATAAACGTCAAACAGAAAACTGATTAAACAGAATTTACGCCATGTCCTGTTATATTTTAGATAGCAAGGAGCAGACGGCTGAGTTTATTAAACTCCACAGAGACAGCGATAACACAAATCTGAAGGCCAGACCGTCCCATTTCACAGCCTCTCACTTCCAGCCTTCTTGATCTTTGAAGGACCCGGCACACTTAGACCACGAAGGATGCGGCCTAGGTTTTAGGACATAGCTCGAGATACATCGACGTAGGACATGGACTATCAAAATAAAACAGGAAATATGACACATATGCACAGACACGGACTTAGAGACACAAGCTTAACACAACGACATAAATGACATGGTAACAGAGGGAACATAGAGACAAGACTGACTAGACAAGGGATCAGGACAGGCACAGAGAAAATATGGGGACAGAAACTGAACACAGAACAGGGAACATCAAAATAAAACAGAAGGCATACAACAGGTACAGAGACACGGACTTGATACTGAACATAAGAAAGATGGAATATAGGGACAGGAGTGACATGAGACACGACTGACTGGGGAACAAGAGAATTAAACAGAAGAGAAAAACTAAACCGAAGAACTAGAAATCACAAACCCAGAGGAACTGGAGAGCTAGAATCACAAGACAGCAACCAAAACACTAGTAGTCATAAACCGAGATAAACCGACCCAGGGCCATTACAAACGGAGCAGATGTCAAATGGACTGCAAAACTAAAAGATCGCACAGATAACATGTTCTGCTGAACCCAATTCAATATTTCATAACATTAAGGACAGTTATCGACAGCTACAGCAAAATGTAATGGCTTCTTTCTTTCCACCAACTTTTGTTTGTGCACAATCTTGCCAACAATCAGAGAGACAAACAAAAGGCTTTGGTAAAATGCCCATGCCTTGGCTCTACACTTGGCAGATGAACAATAATAAAAAAACACAGCAAATAAAATGCTGCTTTGTGTGATGTCACAACTCGTTGCACTTAAATCATCCTCTAATACTCTTTATATATATTTATACTCTGCTTAGTTTATCACCTACCAGATTTGATTGAATTTCACATGCATCTCATTCACCTGTGTTCTGTTACATTGTCTGTATATCCTTATAAATGACAGTAAATATAAAATAAGTGCTACAAGAATAAGCTGCCATGAACCGCAGCTCATCAAACTCTTTCAGCAGTCACCTCAGCTCTTACGGAATTGAAAGGTTTCTTAATGACAGCAGAGGGAGTAAGGAGGAACATAGAAAGCGCACAGGAAAGCATAATAAAAAAGCACCCCCAGAAAGAAACAGAGCAGCAGAGAAGAAGGTAACACAGTGGTAGAGTGAGTAGGAAATGCTGTGACATTTGACAGGTATGGTGAGAGTGTTTGGTCCCTTGATGTTTCTTGGTATAATTGGATGTGAATGCGCATGTCTTGTATAATGGCTAAGTGAGAACGCACACGTTCGCACACAGGCACATAACAGTTTTAGAAGTCTGAAAACAGAATTAATAAATAAATGAATTGTCTGCGCACAATTTTGATGTGTACATTTGTGTGTAGTGTAGGTTATACTGTACATCGTCTACCCATGTAACTTGGATTTTATACTGTAACGCGGAGTGCTGGAAGACATGCAAACTACCTGCAATGTGGAACTGCAAGTTCACAAGCAGCAAGGCTCTAAGGAACTGTGCCTCTACCAGAGACAGATACAAACTCTTCTTTCTCTATCATCTCTCAGCAAAAGAACATCATCCACGGCACTTGTGAATATAGGCTGTTTGGAGACCTGTTCTCAACCCCAGGAGAAAATTAAATTCTACGGTATGCTATACAGCACGCTGTTGCAGAGAAAAACAAGATAAGCGTTGGATTTCAGTTTGACGTGAACAATATTTATAGCTGGTCCAGTTTTGATGAAAAATTCTTCCAAATTCTTCCTCCTCTTTTTCAGATTTGCCCATTCGTGAATTCATCTCAAGTGAAAGGAAACTGAAAAGACAGAAAAAAAGAAGTTTAACATTATGTAAATCCACATGGAACATAAGTGAAGATCTTTCAGTAATAAAGCGGCTGACAAAAAAAAAAAATCAGTGTTCAGTCTGTCTGCTAGTAATGAGCTACAATGAAAAACATTACGTGTAACTAGATTCTGATCCATAGTGCAAGATGACTTCCCTGAGCGGCTGTGATTTGAGTATCCATCGATCAGTCAGGTGTGAACTGAACTGCACATTTTATTTTGTGACTGTTTAAAGCCACTTTGCTTGTCTTGCTATAAATATCTCTGTGTGAATGAATATCAGGTCGTGACATGTCACATATATGTGTTACATGATTATGGACAACACCTGCTAGCTGCTGTAAAAATGACTGTTGTAATTATTGACAATGATAATAAATGATTGAATTAATTTGTAAGAAATAATGATAATTAAAACTGTCAGGTTTTGGCAAAAAAAAAGGAAAAACAAAGAGTGTAAACAATTTGGTTAGGATTTAAAAAATAGTTATAGTTTATATTAAAATATAATGGTTTCCACGGTTTTTCAGAGCATCGTTAGGTTCCTATCTAAAGATTCTCAAGACCATAGGTGCTGCACCATGCTGAAATAAAAAAATATTAGTTTTAAAGTTGTAGTCACACGAAAGAAAAATCCGGACAATTCACACAGGACGAGATTGCTGTGTAAGGAAGCCTAAACTACATCAGTCTATGCTGGGAAATATTACACAATTCCATAACAACCTTTCTTAGTGTAGCCTTGTTACACTGGTAGTAATTTTTGGTCTCATACATGCTTCGTGTTTGGCTATGCAATGCCTAGTTGCACGAATTATATAAGTAATTATTTCATTTATTCACCAGTTATTAACACTTATAAATCTATGTGCAAAATATATGTTATTTATCACCACATCTTGTGAAAGCTAATTTTAGTTACAAAACATCCACTGTCCCAAACAACTTTTGTAAAGTTAGGGAAAAAGTTATTTTTATGTTTAAATCTAACCAAATGTGACAACACAGAACATCATATAAGTAAAGAAACTGACTTGAGTTGACCATCTTACTATCCTGACATTTAGTGGCTAATTCATTCATGTATTGAATTTTGAAAACCAATATATTCAGTTTATACTGGTTTTTATAGGCGAACCTTCTCTCCGTAGTGATTGACTGCAGCCAGCACATGCTCAAGGCGTTCGTGAAAACAATGTGTTCATCGCTCATCAGATTAGTCCCACTGGATTTTCAGCATTGTACCAGAGGGGAAAATCACCCTGTTGCATCACCCAAAGTAGCAAAATCAGCTAACTACTCTCCTCTTGGTCAAGTATTAAGCCTGTCTGCAAAGAAGTCGTGTGAAAATCTCAACAATGCACGATTCCAAATGGTTTCCCATCACCTCCTCTGCTTTTGGCTTGCACGCTTCGATTTGTCTTATGCTGTTGTCAAAAGAATGAAAGTAAAAAGAAGGATGAAACTCCATTTGTCTGCCCAGCCAGTTTTTATTTGATGGCCTTTCTATTCCAGATTGCATCAGGAGTCTCAGAGGATAAGGCCTCCATCAATATCGCTATAACAGTAACAGGGCCATTTGTTCTTCTTCAAGTGTCTTACACTTCGGGTATATTAAAAGTACACGGGTCGTGATTAGACTTAATTGAGAAAATAAGACATATTTTTACTGTATAATATGCCTGCTTTTCAACAGTCCTCCACAGTCCTGATGGTACCTTGAATAAAAACAGTGAGTTACACTGAAAGTCTCCCTTGTGCCAATATTTTGTGAATTTTAGTTTTTACTGTGACATATATCTTCATCTCTATACACATTAACTTTGAAAATGGCCTAATAGAAGCTCTAACTAAATTGTACAGTCATTTACCAATGAGCCAGATCTGTAGAAGTGATTACTTAAGTTTTAAAGTAATTATTAATTAAATAAATTGAAACTAAAATGGAAAGGGTAATTCTAGCTTAGTTGTTTATATCCCCCAATTAAAAATTTGTCACAGCACTGAATAACAGGAGAGAGTTCTTTTTGTTTGTTTTTCTTTTAATAATTATTAGTGTTTTATTTTATTGTGTTGTATACTTTTAGTTGTGTACTTTAAGCAATTAGTCTGCAACAGCTGTAGAAGAGAATTACACTGTGAAATATGTAACAAATAATAGCTGCCATACATCACTGGGAATCTAAAGGTGAATACTTAATAATGGATATTTTTAATCTTGTATCCTGTTTTCAACAATCGTAGTTTTTCTTTTTTCTTTGGAGCAAAAAGACACCTGGTTTCACTGTTTCTCGGCCACTGATAACCCTGTTATCTGTGCTTCCCTGCTATGCCAGGGGCCCATTCTCTTTAATACTTTGCCCGGCCTATTAAACAGACAGCACCCTCAGAGTTAGCCAGGAACTCAGAGAGCCATGCTGAGGGGACATGGTGACTGTCACTTCAAATCATCAAGTGAATAGAAAAATGCAATTTCTTTTATAATGGAAGCCTTCAGTAAGAAATGATGAATGATTCTCATGCTTCTTTAAAAATTCTTCAGCAGGTTCCAGCTGGGGCAAATTCAGTGAGCTAATATTCAAAGGCACCAGGCAAGACTGCAAATTTCTGGCATTTGCAGCTAGAAACAATTTAAATTTTTTGATTAAAGTAAGTAAACGTTGGTGACTGTAAGTCCCTGTAATGTTTCATCAATGCATGATCAGAAAAATGTAGACGAATGAAAACACACTTCACTGCTCTGGTGAATTCCCCCTTTTTTATTTGTGTATTTAACCTTTTTCAAACCTGTGGTGATAAGACAATAAACAGCGAAACCTGTCAAGTACATGTAAGTACTTTTCTGCTGTAAAATCTTTTCTCTCAGTTTTTTTTTTTTTTCCATCAAAACATTTTACTTGTTGCACATCACAAGTGAATCTGTATTTCTGCTTTGATGGTTTTGACAGAAGTATTTCTCTGATCTTTTGTCCTGATCTCAGAGGATAATAATGTCAGTGCTGACCAGAGTGGGTGATCTGAATCTCTCTCGTCACTCTGATTGCCGAGACAAATAGAAGATTTGGGGGGATGCCTGTGTTATTGCTTCTAAAACGTTACTCCCCCCCAAAAATGACTGAATTATTGGCTTAGGCTTAGATCTTCTGTAAAAGCCGCCTGAGTTGCTTTGTCTCCCTCTCCACGTTGACCAGACAGAAAAGCTGCTCTGTTTCCCTAACAAAGCCAAATATGTTAACAAGGCAGCAGACTCCAACTCTCTGGGACCACCTCCAAACTGTTCTTGGCACCAATTCAATGTTTGACTGCATATGTACTGTACAGATGTTAGACCTCTGACTATAAAAATAACTCAGCTATATTACCTATACTGTTAACTATCATAACAAGGTATTCTCCACTTCAACTATCTTCTCTCCACACAGACATATCCCAGTGTTTCACTCAAAGGCAACTGTGTGGGCATAGACAGACAGACTTGACTCACCATGTCTGACAAAAATTGCAGAATAATTAGACATAAAGATTATTTCTGGATTTGTCCTGGAAACTTGACATAGAATTGTTTCACTACAGGTCATGTGTATTTTTCAGGTGCTAATCATCATTATCATTTTGATAATAGTGGTTGGTTTTGTTAAAAATGAAACTACCTTATTTGTTTGCTTAGGAATTTAATATTCTCAAAGGCAAAGCTTTTGACGCTTTATGTGAAAAGCAAACATATGGAAGACATCAAAGGCTCCGAAACAATATTTAAGCAGATAGATAGATAGATAGATAGATAGATAGATAGATAGATAGATAGATAGATAGATAGATAGATAGATACTGTGGATGGTTACTTTCTTTTATTTCCCCTTCTTAAGTTCTTTTGAGGTTTCTTTCACTAACCTCAACTTTTTCCCCTCAAGCTCCTCTTTTTTTATCCTCCAGCAAACCTCACTGTCTCCCTTGCGCCTAATTTCTCCACACTGTAACCTAACTTCACCCCTGCTTTACATTCTTTTTCCTCTAGCTACATAATACATTCTTGTCTCGCTGTTTTCTCTCCTGTCTGACTGATGATGTTGTTCAAATGATGCAAGATTGCTGCAGGTGTGCAACACACTGTCTTTAGGGGGCTGATCAGCTTTGTTGTTGTTCGGCTTAGTAGGCCTACAACAGTTTCGTTTTCCATCTCTGCACTTCTGTTTATGTCTGTCTCTCTGCAAATGCTGAGTCATAAGTTCAGAATGTTTAAGAGCCTCTCCTACCCCCACTCTCCAAAGATTTCTATCTTTTTTTTTTTACTATCTTCTTTCCACATCCAACTTTCTTAAACTGTAAGCACATTAATCTAACTTATCTTTCCTGAAAACTTCATGAGGCCCACATTGGTGTAGCCTCTCCTAAGGCAAAGATTGCCACCTACAAGAACTTCACCATCAATGTCTCTCCACGCATTAAGCATGTGGGTGAGCTGTCTCTGCATATATTGAATGTAGGTGGAAAGCACAGATTATTCTTAAGGCATCTGTTCTGCATTGAAGAGAATAAAATTACGAATGGCACAAAAGGCACAGGCTCGCCGTGCCACATTTGCTTCTTACACTTAGAGAATAAGTAAACAGTTTGGGGGATTATTATCATACATGGAGGCAACAGACCTGCTGGTCAGCTGCTGCCTTTCTGTGAGGAATTTTCGTTTCCTCCTTGTGCCTGTGTGGGTTTGTTTTTAGGTGCTTGGATTTAATACACAGCGCAAAGCCATGCATGCCAGGCTAATTCTAAATTGGCCATTGGTGTGGATGTGAATGTTAATGATGGTCTGCTTCTTTATGTTAACCCTGACATGGATTTTACTCAAGCAACCCTTACTGGATACCCAGAGAACAAAATAATAATGATACACAAATTCAACAACGAACAACAGATAATTGTTTTTCTGTCGTTGTGAAAACATCATGAGGGGTCACTGGCAGTAGATCTAGCAATGTTCTTTAATTGATTTCTCCTGTAAACCGATCCACAAAGGAAAACTGCATCCTGCAAAAACAAAGCTCCTGAGAGCTGTGCAAGCAATTACAACACTAAAACTGCTGACACCATATCTATACATCTCTGGGCAGGTAGGTATGAGATTCAAATGCACTGAAGAAAAAGCACTGTATGTACAATGGCTTACACTGGCTTCTTTTCCCTTAAGGCCTGTCTCTAATAAAGGTTTCAAATTGAGGTGATTTTACAAGTTTTCAGACAGAAGAGAAGTTGGATGCATTAGAATACAGGGAGTGCAGAATTATTAGGCAAGTTGTATTTTTGAGGAATAATTTTATTATTGAACAACAACCATGTTCTCAATGAACCCAAAAAACTCATTAATATCAAAGCTGAATGTTTGTGGAAGTAGTTTTTAGTTTGTTTTTAGTTTTAGCTATTTTAGGGGAATATCTGTGTGTGCAGGTGACTATTACTGTGCATAATTATTAGGCAACTTAACAAAAAACAAATATATACCCATTTCAATTACTTATTTTTACCAGTGAAACCAATATAACATCTCCACATTCACAAATATACATTTCTGACATTCAAAAACAAAACAAAAACAAATCAGCGACCAATATAGCCACCTTTCCTTGCACGGACACTCAAAAGCCTGCCATCCATGGATTCTGTCAGTGTTTTGATCTGTTCACCATCAACATTGCGTGCAGCAGCAACCACAGCCTCCCAGACACTGTTCAGAGAGGTGTACTGTTTCCCTCCTTGTAAATCTCACATTTGATGATGGACCACAGGTTCTCAATGGGGTTCAGATCAGGTGAACAAGGAGGCCATGTCATTAGTTTTTCCTTCTTTTATACCCTTTCTTGCCAGCCACGCTGTGGAGTACTTGGACGCGTGTGATGGAGCATTGTCCTGCATGAAAATCATGTTTTTCTTGAAGGATGCAGACTTCTTCCTGTACCACTGCTTGAAGAAGGTGTCTTCCAGAAACTGGCAGTAGGACTGGGAGTTGAGCTTGACTCCATCCTCAACCCGAAAAGGCCCCACAAGCTCATCTTTGATGATACCAGCCAAAACCAGTACTCCACCTCCACCTTGCTGGCGTCTGAGTCGGACTGGAGCTCTCTGCCCTTTACCAATCCAGCCACGGGCCCATCCATCTGGCCCATCAAGACTCACTCTCATTTCATCAGTCCATAAAACCTTAGAAAAATCAGTCTTGAGATGTTTCTTGGCCCAGTCTTGACGTTTCAGCTTGTGTGTCTTGTTCAGTGGTGGTCGTCTTTCAGCCTTTCTTACCTTGGCCATGTCTCTGAGTATTGCACACCTTGTGCTTTTGGGCACTCCAGTGATGTTGCAGCTCTGAAATATGGCCAAACTGGTGGCAAGTGGCATCTTGGCGGCTGCACGCTTGACTTTTCTCAGTTCATGGGCAGTTATTTGGCACCTTGGTTTTTCCACACGCTTCTTGCGACCCTGTTGACTATTTTGAATGAAATGCTTGATTGTTCGATGATCACGCTTCAGAAGCTTTGCAATTTTGAGACTGCTGCATCCCTCTGCAAGATATCTCACTGTTTTTGACTTTTCTGAGCCTGTCAAGTCCTTCTTTTGACCCATTTTGCCAAAGGAAAGGACGTTGCCTAATAATTATGCACACCTGATATAGGGTGTTGATGTCATTAGACCACACCCCTTCTCATTACAGAGATGCACATCACCTAATATTTTTAATTGGTAGTAGGCTTTCAAGCCTATACAGCTTGGAGTAAGACAACATGCATGAAGAGGATAATGTGGACAAAATACTCATTTGCCTAATAATTCCGCACTCCCTGTATATGTGAATTCGTAGGGTTTTTTTTTTTCCAGTTTTTCTGTTATGCATTGTGCAAAAGCCATTTATTTTTGTGAAAACAGTCAATCACAGATGACTGAAAATGGCAGTCATAACAGTGTACTAACAAAAGTAACAAAGTAATGACAGCAGCATTGAACAATAAATATAGGTAGGCTGGATTATTGATTAAGAAATTTTAAGAATACTTTGTGTTCATTTAAATCTAATTTTAATGTAAAACTTGAATTTTACATTATAAATTGCTATTCTGTTAGAAAGTTAAAAAATATTGCAATTTATGACTATCACAAAACTATTAAAAATATGATTGAAGTTGTAATCTACTTGAAGTAAAAAGTAATGCATTTACATGTTATCATATCTGATGTCAGACATAGATAAACTATATCTGGCAATAAATAACAACATTTGCTTATTTTAATTACGAGGCTGGAAAGCAAGCTGAACGGCACTGCAGTGTGCACGCTAACTCCAGCTTATCCAAACCAGTGACTGTCAGATAGAGTTCAACAGCATGTAGAAATATCTAGGATAGAAATGTAGAAATATTTGCCATTCAGTCCTAGTGTAAATGAATGGCAAAGGTGCAGCAAAAGGGGGATGACACATTAGAAAACGTTGCATAGATTAGTGTTCATACAGTCAAACCCATCATTATGTATCTATAACACCTGAGCTAGAGTTAAGTTGTTAGATTATCTTAAAGATATTTCAAAAGGTAAATCTGAATTTTGGAATCTTCAAACTCAAACATGTGCATTTATAAAGTATAAAGAGCTACAGACTGGTGTATCCTAAAAATCCAGGTGCCTCAAGCGTTTTTTACAACACATGAAATCAACTCCAACTTTTTGCTCTCTGGGCTGCTGCACTCTGGCCTCCCTGTGTTCCCTGCAAGATCAAAAAGGCATTGCCCTGTTTTCACATTGAATGCAGGCAATCTTTAGGTTCGGGGAACAGGATAAAAGCTGCTGGGGGATTCTTGATCAGATACAGCATCAGAAACGAGAACTGATGAAGTCAAACTGAACATGAAACATTGCAGAACAGCTGCGAAGTGACATGGATTTGAACTAGGAGTTGTGTAGAGTGCAATCAAGTCTCTGGTAAGGTTAGCTAGAGGACACCTTTTACAAAAATTCGCCTGAAGAGACAGGAGAGACCGGAGGATAATCAGTGAGGTTACAAAAGTTTGTGGGAGAGTTGGGGAGGATCGTGGTTGTGGATAAGGGCAAGGGCTGTCATCAACTTTCTCTTCAACCCAGCTGACAAAATACTCTGTGGAATAGAATAATAGCTTCCTGATGGTAGAAGTAAAGAACTGGGCATCAGTGTCCACAACTTCAAAGGCTTTCTGGACTATGGACTTTTTTCAAATGTTAATCCTATACAGAAAGTCTATGCATAAGGTCTGCAATGGGAAATAACATGCTATATTAGCCTAGGCTTTAAAGAAATATTGAAAATCTATATCCTTTGTGTACTCACCTTCAAAGGTTCTATACATTTTTTAAGCTACACTTTTTGTACTTTTTATACTAATAATATAATATGCACATATATATATAGTAATAATATAGTAATAATGCATGCATCACACTCACAATCTCTACTCTTCGATACTCTTCAAATCATTTGAAAATGTTTTAAGATATGAAAGGTAACATTATGAAAGGGGTGCATTACTTCTACCAAATAAAAGAAAAGTAACCGATGATGAAAACATTAACCAGTTATTCCTGATAACCTAAGAGACAGGCTGAAAGTTGAACATTAAGCCTGTCAAGGCACCTTTGGTAAGTCTTCATTACAAAGAATAGCTGATCTTGTGTGGCTGACAAAAGTATGAACCTGTTCAAAAGATTCCTGAGATATCCTCCTAGCAATTACAGTAGCAGCTGCCATAAAGATCCCTTAAAGTGTCAAGTCTATAAAAGCAGTCCACAAAGGAAAACTGTGGTATTAAATGTTAAAATAAACACTGCCATCATCATCTGATCCAAGCGCCAAAACGTGGTGTGACGGATTAAGCTGAATTAATGTGACTGGGTGAATTTGTGTGTGTATTCCGAGAAAAGCTGAGGTATGTTGATTTACTCTATTGACATTTAGCATTTTCATATTCTTATCTCAGGATGCACTAGTAACTTCACGATATAAGGGAGATATCTGTGGTTTCACTGTGGCAACCTGGTGCATTTTGAACTCAGTTTTTTAAAACATGGTGCTCAGAAGTTCATGAACTATCCTGAGGGGGCTCTAAGAGTAACTGTGGAGACTCAGGAGTGTGTGTGTGTGTGTGTGTGTAGCGGGGCTGATAGCAGACTAGACTGACACTGAGGGCTGATAGCCAGACTATAACCACTGACTCTGTACCTGACATACACACATGCGCACACAAAGAAGGGGCTGAAAGAAGGACAAAGCCTAAGGCTCTCAGCAGGGAATCCATCCTTCGAAAGATGGAATTTCAAAGTGAAGGCACCTTGTTCTCTCTATCTTTCTCTCCCTTATCACCTCTTTCTTCATCCCTCTCTTAGTACTCCAAGGTAAAAAAACAAAACAAAACAAGAATTTGCAGTTCAGCAATTAGGAAAAGATTTTATCTTTCAATACACATGCATAGGGATGGGTACCGGTGTCCGGTGCCATGATGGCACCGGTTCTGACATAAACGGTAGTAACCAGACCGAAAAGCAGCGCACATTTCGGTGCTTTATTTCGGTGCTTTTTTTTCCTGAGCTGTGATACACTTCTAGCCAATCATTTTACGTTTCCGAGGATAGTAGGCGGGGCCAGGTACGTACGTTCTTTTAGAGCAGAGCTACAGATTAAAAATGCCCAAGGCGAAGTGGTCAAAAGTCTGGCTGTACTTCACAGCAAAAGATGCAAACTCAGCAGCCTGCAACAAGTGCTTTAAGCTGATACTGTGATACTGTCAAATGAGGTAACACCTCGAATCCGATGAAACACCTGGTGACGTATAGCGTTTTTTTTAAAAGCCCAGAAATGCGCCGTATTTGATAGCTTGCTGTGAGACCTCACACCGAGCACATCTACTGCGGGTGGGTTGCCTGTTATGAGACCCGGAGTTAGCAACATCCCCCAAAAACACGAAGAGGAGAGTCCTGGCCCCTAGCTCTGCCAGTGTAGCAGAAATGATGAGGATGATGATGCAGCAGCAGCAGCCGTTCTTCTCTGCGTGAGTAGCTTAATGTTGTTCGTGTGTAATTTACATTGAGTAGGCTAACCACGTTATTACATTAATGCATGTAAGGTGAACTAGCAAACATCATCATAGCTACATGCGGCTGTCTTCTTGTTTGATGGCAGATACTCCCTTCACCCTGGCCAAAAAGGCTAAAATGACCAAAGAAAAAGTGGAAAACAGTTAAACATGAGAGGTTTTTGGACAAAGTTTGTGTTTTTTCCATTGTTTAAGCACTGCTTCCAGCCAAGAGTGATACCATATATGCCCCACAGCTGCAGAAAAGGCTAACATTGTTATCTTTTTACAAAAAACAGCTGAACATGAGAGGTTTTTGGACCAATTTTGTGTTCTCCATTCTTTAAGCACCGGTTTGAGCACTGTTTGAGCACCGGCACCGTTTCAAAAGTACCGGTTTGGCACCGGTATCGGATAAAACCTAAACGATACCCATCCCTACACATGCATATATCGAATGCATTTAATAAGCATATAGTAACATGTGGTTTTGGTACTCTATCTGGGAACAATAGCGTTCTGCTAATGGCAATTGTTGACTGCAACGGCATAATCTAGATAGAACAGATAGTTGCTGTTGCCATAGCAGACCAAAAATTGTACAAGCAAGAAAAAAAACTAAAAGAAAGAACCAGCTGGGTACACAGATGACAGATATGAATAGGGCCATGTAAGAAACTGGAAACACTGGTCTCCTGCACATTAACGTTTAATGGAAACAGACTTGGTATACACACAAAAACACACATTTATGCAAGAGTATCTTCATGAAAACCTTCGACAATAACGCTGGCAGCGCTCTAATTGCCAATTAACTCAGGGTCACTGCTGTTATCTCTGAATCATGCCAGCCTCTCTGCTTTGCCCCCTAGTCTTCTTCAAGGAAAAAAAAGAGGAACTCTACTCCTTCTTCTCATGTGCAAACTCAAACTAAAGCTGTGTTTAATTTGTTGTAGTTCTTTTGAAATGCTGTGCAAGGGACAAAACAACAATAACAAAATGATTATCGTTTAGTGTCACCACTAAGAACTGTCTGGGCTCCTGCTCACCCTGTCTGCTCTGAATTCTGTTCTGCTGCCACTAAATCACCTTAACCCTCTCCCAAGAACATGCATTGCAGCCCATTATGAATACACACACACAAAAATAAGCACACGCAAAAACAGTAAGCCACTAAATCACAGACAACAAAAGTGACAGGATAGCTAATCTAACTGTAAACACATTTTCAGTTAATCGCGAAACAGAAAAAGCCCTTAGAAAGCGCATAATAGTAATTGGAAGGGGGGAAAAAAAATCACCTCTGGAGAGACAGAGAGCTTGCGGTGAGAAAATGGATGTTCATGTTGATTCAAAATATCATAAACTCACATTTCGAAGCGCAAATATACACCTACACGAATGCACAAGGCTTCAAATTTAGTGGTCTCTACTCTTATCAACAAACCAGTTATCCAGTAGCTTGAGTTTTTAGAAACACGTATGCATATGACCGTGCAGCAGGTTGAGGCCAGTCCATTTATTTTTATTTAACCATTAGCACAAAGATGATGATTTAAAATCCATCTCCCTCAGTGAAAAGGAAAAAAATAAACATATACCAAAGGCAGAAATATTCTGAAGCAAAAGTAATTATGATTAAACTTTTTGATTAGAGGTGATTTGTAGCATAGGTGTTATTGCTGATGTACAAAAACGGCATTATATAAAAGTTATAAACTACTGAGTGAAACATTTGTATTTGATTCCCAAGTATAAATGACAGCACTGAGTGGAGAAACCCTTGTTGGCATGCACAGTGGTAAGATGTTTCTTGTAGTTGGTGATCAAGTTTGGACAGCTCTCAGGAGGGATTTCGGCCCACTTCTCTTTACAGAAACTCTAAATCTTTTTGCTTTCTTGGCTGCTATTTGGCAACTTGTGCTGCTCTCTCCACATATTTTTCATAGAACTGAGGTCTTGAGACGCTAATTGACCTTAATATAACTCCTTGTTTTACCCTCTCATTTATTGCCTTTTAATATTTTTTGGGTCATTGTCATGCTGCACGACCAGTCTACAACCCATCTGGCTAAAGATTGGCTCCTAAATGCAATGAAGTCATCCTGTACCCTGCACTGTGACAGAAAAATAGCAAATCTGCAATCATGTCCCTGACGTCTTTTGAAAGCTCTATGGTCTTGGCCATAGTTCAAGTCCAGAGGTTGGAATGGAAGAAACTGATTCTGTGTACAAGTGTGCTTTATACACAGAACAAGATCAGGAGTATCTGTAATTGACTGATGGATTAAGTAGCTGATTGTAATCTGTGTGCAGATTGGGGGGTGTTATATAAGTGTATGTGTGAAGTTTTTCTCTAAGAAGCCATTATCGTTGTATTTCTACTCAGTTGTATATAGTATTTGTATTTGTATTGTATTTTTATCTTATTGTATATTTATTTTATTTTATTCTACTGTACATAGTATTTTATTTTATTCTATTCTGTACAGTTGTGTACTGTATTTATTCTTATTGTATTCTAATTTTTGCCTCATAACTTTTGCACTGTCCACTTCCTGCTGTGACAAAACAAATTTCCCACGTGTGGGACTAATAAAGGTTATCTTATCTTATCTTATCTTCTTATCCAAGCATGCAAAATATCTTGTGGCTTAGACCTAAAAAGGAACATGTTGTACAGTAGCTTTCTTTTAAGTATGCAAGTATGCAGTTTAGTATTTCATAGAAGTTCTTTAAACACCTCTAGTCTTGATAGGGGGCTGGTTTGGGGGAGGAATAGCTCACATGGGAGTAAGTAAAGTAGGGAAGGTTGTGGATTGGACCAGACAGGAAAAATCGAGGTATTAAGGGCAGTTATATCATGAAATGGCTTTTATGGAGAGGTAATGAGCAAATAGCTCTGTCTATATTAATTCTTCTCAACCTGTTTCTTTTTAAATGCATAAACACATGGTCTTTCCCTCTGATCAATGTCATTTGTGAGAGATAGAAAAGGTTAAAAGGATCAGCTGTTTTATTGCCACCCCCTTTTTTCCATTAGATAGACTGTATTCACTGTTATCCTGACTGGACAAATCATAGTAAATATCAAACCTGTAATAACAAGGTTTATAAACTTTCACATTGTGTTAAAATTATATTTGCAGATCACTGAAACTGCCTCCATTATTCCCTGCTATTAACCTTCCTGATCTTCAGATCTCGACTGAATCAAAACAAAGGTTATATTTATTTGCTGAAACATCTACTCATATTTTCTGCTCATGTGGATAGCCTCTGGCCAAGGCAGGCAGACAGAAAGCAAAACTCCTGTGAAGGCTAGGAAGTTTGCTGGTGGTAAGGGTTAAAACCCACCAAGAGCTACAGAGAAGGCCCAGGAATAGATTTGACTCTCCAGAAACTATGCATGAGATGTTACTGAGGACAAACACTCTGTAGGTGGCATCGCAGTGTAACGCTGTCACTTCACAGTATGGTGCTTCTTTGGCTGGTCTCTCTGTGTAGCTTTTGAGACCTCTACCTGTGTGGATTTTTTTGTAGGTATTCTTTCTTCCTCCCATGCTCCAAAGCTTGTGCCAGCACAGGTCATAAAGGGAACTAGACCTATTTGAGCAACCATTCTCTTTTTTTTTGGGGGGGGGGGGGGGTTGCATCCTAAAAAGTTACCATGTTCCCCAGGAACCATGTTCTTTGTTGGTAGCCTATTGACAAGCTAACACAGAGGATACAGGAACAGGCTTAAAGTAAACTGTGCTAGAAGTTGTAACAAGCTGTGAGCTAGTTGACTGTGAACCAAAGTGTTCAGGATGGTGCAGTAAAAATCAAGCAAACTAATAGCTGGTTGATTAGGTGGAACAAGTCTTGTGACTAGTGGGCTGGACAACTAGATCGATTTTAACCATGTTCTTCACTGCGAAGAGGCACGGAGAGGCTAGGAGGTTATGAGCTCTGCGAAAAAAAAGAAAATAAAAAGACAGCAACAACCATCCAAGCAGTGAACCACAATCTTAATATATTTCTTTCTGCTACAATAGTTGCCATCAGTGTGTCGATTGTTCTTTGAATTATAATTCAAAAAAGTTTCAGCTTCACTACATGCAAGACTGATGGAAATAAGAATACAGGTGGTGTGAACATTGCCTGGCAGGACACACAGCTAGAGATCATTTTAGTTTAGATTAGTCTGTAATAGATGTAATAAATGTCAAATTAGAGAGCAGTGCGGATAAGAAAAAGCTCAGCATCCATGAAAAGTGCCTCGTGGTGTCTGTGAGCTCTGCACACAAACTGTGTGTCTTCTGCTATTAAGACATTGCTATTTAAGGTATTTTCTAAAACAATTCTATTTTTTGGTGAGCTGAGTGGTGAAGATTACCTGTTCAATACCAGAAGGAGACAGAAATCCCTTGAGGTTGCGTCAGGAAGGGCATCTGGTGGAAAAATCTGCCAAATCAAACATGCGGAGCTACCTGCTGTGGCAACCTCTTGTGAATAAGGGAGCAGCTGAAAGTAGCTTTAGTTAGCTGAGTGTTTCACAAAGACAAATTTCAGACTTGTTCTGTGTTGCAAGTGATACAAAGATGTTACTCAGTCTAATTGTTACAGAAATGTAACTAGGGTTCTCATTCTGACAATGATACCAAGCTTAAGTAATATATTTAAACATGATAGTATGTCGATATATCAGTTGATACATTCATCATAGTATTTTGCTCTACAGCACTCAGTTTCATCATTTTTATTTCATTTTTTTTCTGCTGGGGACTTTCTTTGATAACACTTGTTTTTGTTTTTAATGGGGGGGGGGGTTGCACAATGTGGACAGTGTCTGGCATGTTTAGGTATAGCTTTGGCTTTTTATGAGGAGTGACATAAGACATGACTCTAATATCTGACCTGCTATTCTCGAAGGTCAGCATGTTAAGAAGATCCTACACACAAAGAGCTCCACAAATTTTTTAAACTCTTTTATGGTGCTCTTGTGCATGAGAGACATTTTTCTTTATATAAGGGACATGCACAGATCTGATGTGGTACATTTTCCCTTTTTTCTTTCATTTAATTAATTCACAGCGGTACATGGTGACGCATTGGCAGACTGGTGGGGGATACTCCAGAGAAATTCTAACCGGCTACGAAAGAACTCTTCATCACACATTTAATAAATGATTTGCACATTATTGTCATGAGAGCACACTGTTTTCATATTTCCATTTTTAACACACTAGAAGAGCACAATCAGGATTTTAGTCTCGAAGTCAAATGTGTTTATCTAGCTGTGAAAACTAAACTTACTAAAGGGTCTATTTAGTAACCATTAAAGATATTCAAATTGTAGAATTTGTAATGAAAATATATTAATGTTGATGTTTATGTTTCAATTTTTGTGAACATTTTTGTTGTTCTTTCTTACAGTATTCTCTTTTGAAGAAGGCAGGCAGTTGAGTGGATCTGTGTATGAATTAATATACTCAGAAAATGGCAAATCTTTAACCATTGTTTATAATTCCACTCCTGCCATTTGTTGAGGTATTGCAGACGCGTGCTCGCAAACAACATGACAACAACGTATCTGACATTTTGGATGCATGACAATTATCTTGGCAATACAGAGTGAAAAGAATATGAGACCAGTCTACCACCATCTCACAACCACCAGGTGCGAGATGGTGCGAATGTGCATTTCTTGACTGGTTCAGTTGCTTTGCAGATTGCTGTAGTTTGCATGAAAGATGCCAGCTTGTCAGCTACTCTCCAAGCATTTGTGAAACTTTGAAAAATACAACACAAACTGTTGCAACAAGTCGGCATCTTCCATGTAAACTACAGGTGACCAAAAGCAATCACAAAGAGTTTTTTGGTGCAGCACCATCGTTACAGGTGATTGCAACTAGCAACATGATGTCACGATACCTTGCCGGTATGACTTGGCAAGGGTCAAATGATGTTACATACATGCTAATCTGAAAATGCTTTCTTCATTTTCTGAATCATTTCTCTGGAGGCCTACCTTGCTAACGAGTCAAAGAGGCTATTAAAAGTGTCATTACACTAAATCCTAGCTTCTCTGCATTACATATATTGGCCAGAGTGATCAGTAGGAGACAATGCGTCTGCTGACAAGATAAATCACAAGCAATTTGCTCATCTTTACTTGCTTTGTCCCACTTTGTTTCAGTACATGTGTGCGCATGTGTATAAAAACATACAGATTGTAAATGAGCAAGTGAAAACAGAGCCAGGAGTTACCTGCCTTGCAGGTTGGTTTCCCATCAATTTTCCTTCAAAGAGAGCAGATTTATCCACAGCGCATAAATGAAGAACACCTGATGACCTTTAAGCTTCACAGGCATTATTCTTTGTTAACAGGACACAGGCATGTCTGTTATTATGACCAGTGTTGGTCAAGTTACTTGAAAAAAGTAATCAGTAACTAATTACTGATTACCTCCCCAAAAAAGTAATCCCGTTACTTTACTGATTACTTACTTTCAAAGCGATAGATCTGTCAGCCCAATTCTACTTTTTCTGCATAATCCATCATACAAAATGTAATCAAATGGAAAAGTCTCTTTTTTTTAAACTTGTTTTATCAGTTTTAATCTTTTAACTTTATGCATCAAGCAAAATTTAAATTATATGCACCATTTTCTGACTTGAAGAAATTAGTTTAACATTTAAACCTATTTTCTGCACATTCCAGCACATAAAACAAAATATTTTTTGTGTTTACACTCAGTCTTTCAAATAGATGCAAGTAAAACACAGCAGAAAATAAATAAAGTCAAAGACTAGCGGTCCTGTTGCTCTATTTTCACCTGTAAAGCAGGAGTGGGGTAGGCGGAGGTTTACCCTGGTGCAGGTGTGCCGCAGCGGTCAGTGGAAGAATCCGCGAGTTTCTCTGTGAATTTCCCATTACGTCATAGCGCACTCGGTGCTTGTTTAGGGTTTTTTTCGCTGTAAAAAGAAGTTTTCTTCCCACGCACAACGGACACTAATGTTTTTGTCACTTTTTATGGAATCAAACTCAAAGTAAGGTCAGTACTTCCACGCTTTAAACGCTGCACACTCATACTCTCTCCCACACTCCATATATGATCCATTGTTGATCTGCAGACAGCTGTTGTCACGAACGTCGCACTCGCTTACGTCACTGTCGTGAGACATTCTCGCAAAAAAATCACAGTTTTAGTAACGCAGCAACGCAACGTTCCTACGGGAAAGTAACGGTAATCTAGTTTTTGCAATAGTAATCCCTCACTTTACTCGTTACTTGAAAAAAGTAATCAGATTACAGTAACGACTTACAAGTAACGCGTTACTGCCCATCTCTGATTATGACAGAAACTACATATTACTAAGGTTTATAGTCAGCTTCCTGAGACGCAGTAGCCAACTCCAGCCACAAGATGGCAGTAATTTTTTGACTGAGGCAAACTGGTAATACCAGATTTCTTATTGGACAGAAGTCCCATGTGACTCACTTTGGTATTTTTTAATCAATGTCTGTTTTTAGATTTCACTGCCTTGACCAAATGATCATGCTCTAACGTTGTGTATGCATGTGTGAAGACCTCTTTCAAAGAATTATTAACGTCAGTATTCAAATAACTGAGACTCACTGCTACCTTCAGTATTAACAGCTGTCTTGCTAAGGCAGGAGAGGGCTAAAAGTAGAACAGTCTAATCTGCATTGTCATATCAAAGTACAGCCTTGAGCAGAATTACACAGTAACTCTGTGGCCACACAGTAATTATGCTTGTTTTAACTTTTTTGTGTGTTTTGATTACTTTTTTGTAGACATAAAATCTTTTTTCTATTTCTGTTTCACTTCCACCTTGTTCCTAATGCCATTAAATGATTTCATTTCTTTTTAACTTGGCTTGTGTGCTTTTTACTATGAAAAAACAGTTGTTGGCGAGAGATGTTTGAAGACTTATGTTAAAATATATATATATATAATATTAGATATATATTTTTAAAAAATAACTTTCTCCCTGTCTAATGTGCCCACTACAGATATGTGTCTTTCTTTCCTTGGCCTCAATTGTTTTTCCCATATTCATGCATGAAGTTGTACAAAAATAAGTCTTTCGTTTCAAAATTGCATTTCACAAATTACACAAACACTGTCATTAAAGAGAACACATATGTTTGCACACACACCCTCACATACACCCACATCAGGACCTCTGTTTTTCCTCTCCCATTGCTTAATTCAGTCGTTTTGGCTCTATTGAAGATCTAAAGAGATTGACTGAGCCACCTAGCCTTAAAGCGATCACCGTGCTGTTGGATGTGGTTCTCAGTCACGCCTCCAGTAACACAGCTGATGGACTAAATCAATTAGATGGGCCAGATGCTTATTTCTTCCACCTTGGATCCAAAGGAGCACAGTAGGGATTCCATCTCTTCTTCTTCCAAGGTGAGGCAAACACACACAAAGACTCATAAGCACTGACTTACAAATCCGACATAACAAGAGCTCTACCGAGTATTCTGAGGCAGTTTTCTTTTCTTTTTTTTTGTTTTCTTTATTCCATCTGCACCCTCCAGTTGAATTTGAAAGCTAAACCCTGAAATTGTTTATTAGCTAACAAGCTACAAACCAGCAAAAGCAAAGAAACACCACATACCAAAACCAAGCATGGCTCCATGAAGATGCGATGCTCACTCATTTAGATATGCAAATGCCAATGCAAAAATGGTCTCTGAAACCGGCAGACCACAACAACAGGCTGTGAATAATGGAGATGTGTTCAAAGCCCTGTCAATATTTGTTCATACATTTAATTTGCTATTCCTGTTCGGATTTATTAATTGCTGCATTCAGTGTGCGTGGAGGCTTTGTTATTGTTGTTGTCCTTTGGCTGTTTGTCTGGACCAATTACGGTTGATCCTCCCGGGAGTAGACTGGACTCTTCAGATGTCTGCTATAATCTATTGATTCCTTTCATCTCTGGTTGCTGTTGCTGGTGTGCGTGTGTAGCTGTGTGCGCACATGCGCTTATGTGCGTATGAGGGCATGTTTGTCAAAGACAGATGGGGGTGGGTGCTTGTGTCTATGTGTTGGAAATGAGTCGATCTCATTTACACTGGTCTCACCCGACAAGGGAGGGAGGGTGCCTTGTTCATGCATTTGTTGCCTCTCTGTTTCCTTCCTCTTCCTTTCGCTCTCTGTTTTCTCACATATGCTCGTAGAATTCTGTCATCACCATCCTCTGCCCCTCTCGTCGCTGTGGCTTACTTCGCCTGCTATCGTTACATTGTAACCCTCAATCTTTGTCTGCAGGTCTTTACCTATCAAAGCATTTGCCATTCATTTTTATTTGTGGTTATTTTCTATTATTCTGTCTATTTTTGTTTTACAATCAGTGACCCTGAATATCTGATTGTCTCACTCACTCTTCCTCTATAGTCAGCCGCCTTAATTTCTTACTGACTCTTAGATATTGTTAACAGAAAAGACAACTTTCCAAAAGAGTGGACAGTAAAAAGGAGAATATCTTATTTAAGGGTAATTCTTCAAATCAGTACTGGGCATTTATATCATTCATTTCTCTGACTATATTGGTGCTAACTAAGAAGAAGCTGGATAAATCATTCAAACAACAACAGAGAAGCTCCAGTGGAAATTAATCCACTGGAAATATGAATTAGCTTCAAAGCTCATCAAGCCTTCACTGCAGTAGCTTCGCTTTGTTGACACAATGAAGGTCAGCGGCACAACACGATGAACTGCTGTAAGGGAAATATCTGGGAAATGTTGGGACTTATGTGAGTCTTAAAATATTAGGATTAATTCGCAATTTCACATATTTTTTTCTGACTCAGTAGTTAAAGTAGACTTGCTTTTCTCACTTGTTACAGCTGTAGCATGTAACATTTGAGCATGTAACACTGTGTTTGCCTGGTTAAAGATGAAAGACGTTCAGAACAAGTAAAAGAAGTTACACTACTTCATAAAGTTAATTGATGCACAACCATATTGCTATGTCACTATCAATAACATATAAAGCAAAGCCTACTTGTGCAGGTTGCAACCAAACTGTCAAAACCTATAGTTTTTGCTTCTTTTCTGTGTGACGAATTCTACAACTATGTTTAACCATTATGTAAATATTCTTGTGCGCACCTATCTTGCTAACATAAAAGATATTCACATACTTTAATCTCTTAATCATTCTGCAGCTGATTCTTAGGAAGGATTACAACAATGTTCTCCAGCCTCAAACGGTATAATGATACAACGAATCATAACCTTTTCCCCACCTCTTCTTACCAATTGTGATTCCACCTACACATAATCTTTCTTTTCCTTGTAAGAGACTTACAGGGTCATAGAGATGATACATAAACATAAAAATATGGTGTTAATCACATGACACAGTGTCACTGTGTTTTATATTGGGATAGCTATTAGCAACTGTGCTGATTAGTCACCTTATATTTACACAAATGCACAGTTTGTGCTCTTTGTTTGCGCGCGTGTGAGTGGGTGTAGGTGCGTGCTTGCGCGTCTGCCTGTCAGTCTCCTTCTTGTCTCCATCAGTTTGAGTGATTTGATGTGAGTGGACGGGTTTTGTCGCTACAGCAGATGATATGACTTTAAGTGATAAGCTCCCAGAGTGGAAAATCAAGCGCTGTCTGGTCTCTTTACCATGGTCATGATCCCATCACCTCACACTCATTATACAATTTAGAACAGCTATTTCGATCAATCACCACCCATTGTAGCATCACTGTAGCAACCTTGAGTCTTGTAAAGCCTTGGCGCTTTCTAAATGCAGTAACCACCTAGTAACACAGTGATTCTGCCTTTCTACACTCTTTCTACTTTTCTCTCCATCCCCATAGCTAGTTTTGTTTCTCAGGCAAAGGTGGTTTGAGCAGTAGGTATTTGTGCGCATGATTGTTTGCTATTGTTTGGATAGTCTGCATAGGCTTGGAACCTTCATGTTCAAATAAAAGACTTTCTTTGTGTCAAACACAATTAGAAATAAAAGGTAACACAATGCAGGGCTGGTGTTTCATCAAATTTTCGTGAGTTTTCATTTTGACTACAGCCTTCTGACTTTAATTTCCCTCCGAAAATGTCCTTGTTTCGTGAAGAAGTGATAAATTTCAAGGGAGCTGCCTCCTTAGATTTTGACTTTCTGACGTTTTATGTTGAAATAAGGTTTTGCTATTATTGTTAGATACAAAGCTGCATTAGCAGTAATTGCATAGTGTTGCCTAAAAAAACTGTGTGTACAAATGTTTTCTTTCATTACATTTTGAAGGCAAACATAAAGAGAGAGGGAATCAAACACCTCGGGGCAGAACTTGCTTCTTCAGCATTAATAGTAAAACAGCTTTGTGGCAAAGCAAAGCACCATTTTTAGACTGTAATTAGAGATACTTTAATCACTTCTGCCTGTTCACACCATTTGTTTTTCTATGTGTGTGTGTGTGATATTCTTTTCCCCCTTATGAAAAGCAGCAGATAAGTTGTATCCTGCCTTACAGGCACCAACATCTGTATATGCATGAAACTGTGCTTTGTGCACACTATTTCTAAACAGCATCCTCATATGTACTTTTACTTTGCTGGAAAATTAGGATTGTAAGTGATTTAGTGTCAGCCTGGGAGAAAAGAAAGAGAATATAAGGTGTAAGAGAAAAATAAACACAAAATTGAGGAAATGAAGAAGCAAGGTATATGACCACAGGGCTGCCCTCAATAAATGGAGATTGGGTCTTATTTCAAGCTAAGCCAGTGTTGAAATAAAAATAAAAGTGAAGAAAGGAGTTTTCTTAAATC
Organism: Simochromis diagramma; assembly: GCF_900408965.1. Lineage (NCBI taxonomy): Eukaryota > Metazoa > Chordata > Actinopteri > Cichliformes > Cichlidae > Simochromis > Simochromis diagramma. The sequence goes on from NW_024386883.1 coordinate 4,230,856, forward strand.
AGGTAATATGATATTGATGTGATTTAGTGAGCGCTTGTTCCACAGTTTTTCTGTAGCTTGTGCAGTACTTCATTTAATGGTGACCAAAATTTTGCTAATGAGAAGTAAAAAGGGGTTTAGGCGCAAGTGAGCAAAAAAGGGGAGATATTATAAAAGCTACAGTAGATGCTGACACATGAATACCCCCAGAGAGTTCCTTGAGTGTCCTACTTAACAAGGTCAGGTTCACTACTGATTACATTCCCCTCATGGTTCTTCCCTTGGTGATACGCAGGGGTAGCAAAGCACCACTTGGACAAAGTCAGTTACTGAGTCAGTTTCTCCCGAGTGTCAACTTTGGCAGTTACTTAAAGCCCCTCAGGTAAAAAATTTGAGACAAGTTGTGAAGTACAAGCAGCAGTTTGGTAACCATATGACTGTCATCCCATGTACACCTCCTGAGAGTTTAGATTAATTCATGAGTTTGGGTTTCCTCCTCATTAGCCAGCACCTCAACCAGCCTATTACCAACCTATGGCAAAAAGATACCACCAGGTTTCAGACTGTCTAAAGGAATAAACCTTGATTATGTATAGCTCAGTAGTGGGTGGAGAATGACATTAACTCTGCATTACCTCTCCATATCCACAAATATATTCTGCATATTTTACATTTCATACATTTAATAAGGGTGCTCACAGTTTTCTGCCGCTTGTTGGGATTTGATTTGGACAGCATCATCTCAGGTAATAAAGTGAAAAGATGTAGAAATGAAAGGCTGGGTTCTTAAAAGCTTTTAACTACTCTAGTTAGGCTTTTGTTTAATGTTTGATAATACAAAGTCAATACATTTCAATATTGCTACCGTTCTGATTCATTTACGTGCTACTGAGTGCATAAAAAATAACTTTACTGCCCACTTTTCCTGCATCGTGTGTGAATTAAAGGGTCTACAGTTGTGAAAAGGCTTGACTACATCTGATTAATTCCTATGATAATAATGTATAGTTACCTTTAAAGTCTGCAAAGAGTTACAACTGGCAATCTACTGTTTTTACAGCCAGCAGTTAGGATGATAGCTTTGGTTTCAGCATTAAACTGATGCAGAACGGCTTGGTCTCCTTAGTGAAATCTCTTCAGCTTAAGAAGAGATGCATTAAATTTATGAGCAACCCTATTGTAGGAGTGAGAGCCGCGTCTACACTATAAAAATTAAAACTGACATTTACTTAAAATCTTTGAGGCAACACTTTTAAATATTGAGTAGATTGGAAACCAGTCAAATCTGTTCAGTATATACTTGATCAATCGAATAACTAAAGCTTAAACATATTAAGTTGAAATGAATAATTTTAGTTGTTACACAAACATGAAAAAACTGAGTAAATAACACTGACATGCTTGGTTAATGTAACTGAAATATAGATGCTCAGTTAATTCAAAATGTTGTTCCATTTACTTAATATTGTAAACTGAACATAATCAAAATTGTACTAAATATTAAATATGATAAATGGCCTGTCGTTGTATAGCCCTTTACTTAGTGCCTTTGGACCCCAAAGAACACATTCAGGATCATTCAGTCATTCACATACACACACATTCACACACTGGTGATGGCAAGCTACATTGCAGCCACAGCTGCCCTCTGACCACCACCAGTTATAGTATTTCACTGGTAGTCTAAGTCTAAAAAAACAAAACTAATATGTAGTTGTGTGTTTCATAATACATGTATGAAAAATGACCACATGTTAAACATTTTTCCAAATGAAAATTTAATTTTCATTTGGAATTTTCATCAAATGTTTCTGTTTCCTTTTAGCTCAAAGCCTTACATACTTGAAGGATCAATGGCAAACCAGGAGAGCAAACACAAAAGCTCAGAGTATTTAAAAAACTAAATGAACAAAACAATGAAAAAGGCTTATGGTAGTCAATTACTCTACGTTATCGTGTTTTACTTACACTTTTCAGTTGTAGGTGCTGACAATAAATAATACTGATTTGAATAATTAATGATTTTAGTACAAGATACTGATGAGTATAGATACCTATTTCTCAAATATTTTGAATTAGAAATGAATTTTAAACAAAAATATTAAGTACATGCAAAGAAGGTATTCTGTGAACCACATACTGAATTTTTTGTCTGAGATAAATGTAAATAAATACCTTAATTTAACACAAACACATACATTAACATTTTAGACATTCATTTAAACTTATCAAACTCAAATAATTACTAAGAGGATATTCATAGATTTTATCAGGCTCATCTAACTTATATTTATAGTGATATTTACTAAGCCTCTGAATTACAGTGTACACTGTCCTTGACGGCAGTACGCAGGCTAAGTAAGGGTAAGTCGCCAATGTGTAGTTCATAACTTAGTCCACAACAACTGCTTCTTACATGCCTCAGTAAAGCTACAATATTAGCAGAAATTATTATCTATAGAAGGAGAATTTGCAATTATGTTAGCATTCGATCTTTCAAATGTTGGCATTTTAATGGACTCTTCCAGTCATGCTGTAGGAAATTACATCACAAATAGAAAATATTCTCATCTGACTGTACCAGAAAAACAGCTGCTAAGTGACAATAATATCATTTTTCCACAGTGCATGTCATACCCCCCGATAACCCGTGTGGTTGGGTTAAAACAAAATGAGCTGAGTTTTCCTTCAGCAGAAATGCCCCCATCATTTTGCAGCAGAGAAGGCTGGTCATTTTTTTATGATATTGAAACCTAATTTCATAAACTTCTTTTATTGTGAAAATATAGCTCCTAGTTTTATTGTGACAAACTCAAAACACATATTTACTCCTGAATGGTGGAGTTCTTCTAAATGTTTGCACATTTTAGAAGTATAGCAGACAGCCCTCAGCAATACAAGCTATTCTTTCCCCATAATTAGGTCAAGGAAAGGGGTATCCTAACCCTATGCAGTAGTAGGCACAGAATATTGAAAAACTTCTTATATTAATGCTGATAATTGTGTAGAGTTCTACGTTCTCTGTAATGCAATGGATAGTTTTAGTTAATAAATGCAGCAGATTATTGAATATGTCACAGTGATTACATTCAGGCATCTAAAGTGCATCTTTTCAATTCTTGCACATTCTTACATCTCTGCTTCCATCACTCTCTTCTCCCTTATTATCCATCGCCTTCATTTCTTCCCAGGCTTTTTTTTTTCCTTACTGTTGTCTTTGATAGTTCTTCTCTGTGATTCTGTTGCTCCCTCTATCCCTTTTCTGTCGAAGATAGCTTGAGCTCAGATCTCTGCTTTGGGATAACTTCATTACAAAGCAACCAGGGGAATCGAGGGAGGGTGAAAGCGAGGAAAAGGAGGGAAAGAGAGATGAGGGAGATAAGTAGCAGTGTTGTTATAAAACTGTCTTCCTTTTTATGCCTTCATCTCATCTCTCTGGTCTTGTCCTTCACTAACAGAGAGATAGTCTGGTTTTAAATGAAGAAACACTCACCTTCTCCAGGGTGCTGCAATAACAGAAATCTCTGTTCACTACTTTAAAAAAAAAAGAAAAGAAAGTTGCAGTGATGTGGAGGCAGTGATATATTGTAATTAATGCTGTGGAGGGTGCAAGAGATTTTTATATCTCCAACACTATTAACAGCTTAATCCACTTTACACTTTAATACCCGGAGCTATTTTGCAATGTTGTATTAGAAATAGGTGTGTCTGAAACTGAAAGAGGACACAAGACATCTGTAAATGTTGCATGTATGCAGTGTGCGTTTGATATCCCTCCTTTTATCTGCGTTTTTACAACCACGATGACAACAGTAGCCTTCAGGCAGATCAGGTCGCACAGTAACCAATCAACAAATCATGTTTACTGCAAGTATTTTTGTTTTTGTTTAGGAGCCATCTAATCATCCTCGTCACTCTTTTTTTTTCTCCTTTGCCTCCCCACTTTCTGTTTTCTTCTATCCAACCCTTTGTTCCACTCCAGTCTCCCTCTTAAGGCAATGTGCTATTAATGAAATATAGCAGGGAAAAAGAGGACATGTGTAAGCTCAGCCTGTTAGGATATGAAGCAGTCATCCCAGTATCATTTAAGTTACTTTAATTGAATCCCAACAGGCAGAAACAGCCCAGTGAAGGCAGACTCTGGTTTGTGTGTTTGAGTGTGTGCGGGCATATGTGTACATATGAGTGGAGAAAGCTCTCAAATGTTTCTGTTGGCATATATAACAGTGTTTGTCTTGCAGCGCAATGTAATAAGTTTCTACAGCTGAAAAGATTTTTCTCACCAAAGGGTTTTGGAGGACTGGGAGAACTTGAAACCTCTTTGCTCCAATATAGCTAGACCGTATGGTGCTTACTGGGGGTGAATAGTAAGATGTAATGGGATCAGCTGTACATAAAAGGGTTAATTCTATTAACGGGAGAACTCCACCCAAACTCCAACACCCTGAAGCTCTATGAGCAACAGAAAGAGGAAGGGTGAGGATTTGTGAGTGTCAGAGCCACAGTCCTGGAGGAAACACGGAGTATCCACAAATACATTAGGAAGGCAGCCCCGTGGAAGGAGCAGCTCCAAGAGTGCCTCAGGGAGCTGAAGACAGACGGTGATGAGGAACAGGAGGAGAAACTATCATGGAAGACCAAGCCCCTACATGGTATGCACCATTGATAGGTAGAAAGGTTGCTGACATCAAGAAATCCTACTCGTGGCAAGAAAAGGCTGACCTAAAGAACAGCACAGAGGCTCTGATCGTGGCATCATAAGAGCAGGATGTAGGCACCAGATCCAAAGAGGGAGGACCCAAGTTGCAGGTTGTGCAAAGGTGCCTCAGAGACTATCCACCAGATAGCAGCAGGATGTAGGAGGCAAGCACAACCAAGTGGCTGGGATAGTGCGCAGGAACATCTTTGCCGCATATGGACTAGAACTCCCCAAATCCCAATGGGAGACATTAGGTCCTGTGGGACTGAAGGTTCCAGACAGACAAGCAGCTGTTTGAAAAACCAACCAGACATAGTGGTGGTCGAGAGGAGCAGAAGACAGTTGTGATAGATGTGGCAATCCCAGTGCACAGCAACATGAGTGGAAGGAGGACAAGGAGATAAGGAAGTCCTACAGACTGAAGAAACAACTGGCACAGATGTGGAAGATAAAGTCCAAAGTGGTCCCAGTGGTGCCAGGAATTAGGAGCTGTAACCCCCAAGCTGGAAGAGTGGCTCCACCAGATTCCAGGCACGGCATCACAGGTCTCCAGAAAAGCACAGTCCTAAAAACAGTGACGATACTGTGTCCAACTCTCAAACTCTGGTAGAGGACGTGGCTATGTAGTAACATTAATTTTAATAGTATTTGTAGACTTACTTTTGTTTCCTTCATTACTGCAGTTTAGTGTCATGGTCTGGGTGAGCAGCTGGGAATTTCCATCAGTGCCAGAGCACCCTTGGCTCTGCCCGTGGGCAGGACTTCCTCAGCTTCACGCATCTGGAGCTAATTGGGGCAATCAGGCCAAAGGGGATTTAAACTCTGCGCTGTCATCTCCTCCCTGCCAGTTCGTCAGCTACCTGATGTTGGTAACAGGCTCTCACGTTCATGCTGCTATTCTCAAGTAGATTGACTCACGCTGTTTCTTGTGCTTCGGGACCTTTTCTCCAGTGTCGACTGCTGTTCACCACTTGGATCTCAGCTCCTTTCCACCTCACTGGGAAATATCTCCAAACCTCACCTACCTGCCCTCCTGCTCACTCACTACTTTGGATCCAACGAAACCCAGGTCAGCCGTTTCACCTTTTTTAAACTCCGAGGAATTGCCTCACCTCCCCCTCAATACCACACATCCACCTCCTGCAAGTAAGCTGGAAAAACTGTTATACTTACCCTCTCTGGTAATCCTTTAACGCAGCTCTAACTCCGCTCTCCTCTCTCCCCAGTGTGACCAATACTTACCTGCCTAGATCCAGTTGTCCTCATGTTCATGCCACTCTAATAGTTCCACGGCTACGTTTCCACACCACAGTTTGCCACATCCTTGTGTTTTCACCTATATTATATATTCACCAATAAATTGTGTTAAAACGCTCTCTTGCCTCCGCTCTGTGTGTCTGTGCTTGGGTTCTGTTCAAGTTGCTGGCCTCCGTCCAGCGTGACATTTAGTTTTCACTTTAGTTTGAGTTTATTTGAACTAAAATCTACAAACTCAAATTTTAGTTAGGTTTAGCAGACATTGTCTATTAATGGAGACAACAAACATAAGTCTCTCATAAATCACAGCCTGTATTGTAAAAAATATGGACCAACATTGTCACAGTCCCTCATGTAATCCAGCATCAGCCTGCTTTATCTGCACTCAAATAATGATTAATAGATCTCGTGAACATGAAGCAATGATTTTGAGTAAAATCCAACTGAAATATATGAAATCAAAGGTTTATGTGTTAAAATAATTAGTCATTAAGGAAAATATGCTATAAACTGAATTTATAGCAATCAAGTGAATTTAATCAAATGTAAAATGTTACCTTCCATATACATGGAAAATTTACATGTAATCAAATTTTAGGCCATTTTTGGGCATAAGTATTTTATGTGTGCTCTCTCTCTCTCCCTTCACCTTCTACGTTCAGTTTAGCAGATTTGTGGCCTTCTCCTGGTTCCTGCTCTGTGCCAGCTTACACACCTGCAATCAGTCTCCTGCTTCTAAGCACCAGCTCATCCTCCCGTTTCTCCGCCAGATTGTTCCGTCCACTCGTGTAGTAGTGACGCTCAGACTCTCTCAGTTGCACTTGGTAATTCTAGATCATATTAACCCTGATGATCCTGCCAGAGACTTATCTTGTTCCTCTTATGCTCTGTCATGGATTCCTTCTTTGTGTGTCAGCTGACAGTTCAGTTCTATGTTGTCTGTTTTTGGATTCTGAGCTTTCCAAGAAACCACCAGAATCTCTGTATAACCGCATAAAGATGGACAAGGATACAGTGCAGTATTGTTTTTGTTTGGGGTCATCTGAGTATGTTCTTAATCCTGTGATGTAACTTACACAGTTAAGAGAATTTGCTACCTAATAGGTCAACATTTATTGAGATTAAACTAGCTATGAAAACAAGTATATCCACACCACAGCTTTATGGTTATAGCTACATAAATAATGGTTTCATTTATTGCATAAATCCAGTATTTGCAAACCGATGTTTGCAATCCACTCAACACATTAAAAATGATAAACCTGGTCCCATTTCATTGCTGATGGCCTCTCTTTAACAAGGAGTTCTGTACAGAGGACAGGAGGAGTCTGATCGACAGATGACACCAAAAGAGCTACTTGAGAGGTGAAGAAGAGCAGAGTATCTAATAGATAAGACGGAGTTTGTCACAGTTCCGAGTTTTCGAGTTTAAAAAGGAGCCCTTGTCACAGAATAAAAGCAGAAGCTAGGAGGCCAGGGTCATTTTTCAAAAGTTTTGACATCATACAAACTGAGTGTTTAATCAGTGTCAGGGCTCCTTTTCTTTTCTGTGGTTGTAGTCTGCTGCTGAAAATACAAATAATAAAGTTAAATGGAAAAAAAATAGATTGCACTTATTTTGTTCATTTCAAATTCATGTCATAAAAATCAGCTCATCTACCTAACACGACCCTTTTGGCAGAACACATATATATTTATTTTACTTTGAAAAACTTGGGATCTCAGAAAGGAGCTAAGGTTTTTGTTTCAAGATCCTAATAAAACACCTGGATGTTAATATGAATACTTTACTATACAGCGCTATTCTGTAGTATATAATATAAAAACAGAAAGAGCGACAGAGTAAGTATAAAGATTATACTACTGATTGATATTGTTGGTTGCTTCTGAAGGTGGTGGTACATTTTTTAAAACCCCGGTTGCAAGGCTGTACATGCATGTGTGGTCCTGGTTACACCTATTGTAAGGTGTCCTACTGCAGATGGGCTTTTTAGTACCTTGGCAGGTTTTCACGTGTCCTTCAGCCCAAGTTTGGACACATTTTTCAGGTGATGAAACTTTTCAAATGTGGACTGAAGTGTAGTTGACAATAAAACAAAAGCTAATCTGAGCATGGGTGAGATCCAAGAGCTCTTTGCCTTCTGATCCAACTGAAAAAATCCTCTCTTTTGTTTGTTCGTTTACCTTGCACTTTTTTTCATGTGGGGTTTGAAGTGGTCTTATTTCAGCTCCATATTCTAACATGGTGAGTAATACATTACATTATTCACTGCAATATCTTGCAGATGCATACACATACACATGCATGCAGCTGAACTACAAGACATGTAGAGACTGGAAAAGAAAAACAAACAAGAAGTGTTGGTGATGACATTGTGTAAGAGACCTTGAGAACAGTAATGAAACAGACAATGTGAACTGGGAGTACAAATATTTCATTAAAGCAAGTGTACTAAACCAGGTTCTCCGGTTATTTGTGTCCTTGTCTCAATCTCCCTGCTGTCACTCACAAGTCATCAATGCACACAACGAATGGCTCATGGCTGCTTAATAAAAGAAAATCAGAAACTCATTTTAATGTCCTCTGTTTCACTTAGTCTTTGGACTTTTAGTAAGTATAAAATATACACACATGCACACACACACACACACACGTCCTCCACAAGATGTGGAGGGTGAAGGCAACAGTGGTCCCAATGGTAAATGGAGCACTCGGTGCAGTGACCCCCAAGCTAGGCAAGCGGCTCCAGCAGATCCCAGGAACAACATCCAAGATCTCTGACCAAAAGAGTGCAGTCCTTGGAAACAGCAAAGATACTGCGCAGGACCATCAAGCTCCCTGGCCTCTGGTAGAGAACCTGAGTTTGAATCTTTGCATTATATCTATCTGAGTTATATCTTTGTCTTTCTACCTTGTTTTAAGCTGCCTGAGACTGACTGACCTGAGAAATGGGAAGATTATATGAAATATAGTCATCAAATACAGGTAGTAATGGGTAATGGAGGTCTTTTACCAAAAGGAAAAAAAAGGATGTTTGCAAAATCCCTCTGGCTTTCACCTTTATCCCCAAGAGTTCTGACATTCAACCTAAGAATCTTACCTGTAAAAGAACATCTTTTCCCGTCAACCTTTCAGATGGAAGACCTAATCTCGTCTATTACAGCTTCTTCTTGGTATGACAGAGTTCAGCCTAATTTTTCTTTTTTACATCTAAAACTACATCTGTTAGTGGCTCTTTCACCTATATAATTAGAGACTGCGCAGTCTTTTGAAGGTGAAGAGGAAAGGTCCTGCAATTGCCATCTGCTATTGCTTGCTGAGATTGTTTTTGTGTTTGACATCTTTTTTTTTTACATGACAGGCCTGTAAAAGCAAATCACGAGAAGAATGGACTACATGTGTTGTGGTAATTCTGCCTTTCTATGAAAGAAGTAGTCTATATCTGATGGTTCTGTAACTGGCAAAACAGTGTTGTGGTGATTAAAGTCCAAACCATTCCCTTGGAAACTGTCAACACTGGGAAAAAAAAAAACATCTTTATTTGTTTATTTTATATTCTACTTCTTCCATTTCAGTTCATGTCTCCATCCACTCATCCATCCATCCATTTCTCAACCACTTTAATGAAATAAAATGTGTTAATGATATGTCAAGATATCACTCAGCGTGATTTGCACATATGTAAAGAACTGTGGTTTCTTCGTTTTGCCCGAAAAAAAAAATCCATCCAATATGGCTATTTAGTCAGAGGGTTTAAGTGCTATCTTCCTTCTGTGGCCATGCAGAGGCTGTTGAAAGGCAGAGCCACTTGAAAACCAACAGGGCCATTAAGGTGCTTTCATCGTCTCCACAACCATTATTTGGCCAGTGCATATTCAACTACGGAGCAGCGATGACTGGGCTAATTCACTTAAGATAATTAAGTGAAGTGGGTTTGTTGTGCCATTTCACCCGTCCCTTGTCTTCTCCATCCCCTGCTTTTTTTTGCATTTCTTTTTGGCACAACCCTCCAGAGTAACAATTAAGCTGCTGATCCACTGAACAATACAGACAGCATCTTCCCCCCCCCCCCCCCAACCCACATCTTCATTAGGAGATATTTATGTTGCAGTTGCTTTTAAAAGGGCTGAAGAAAAACTTGCAGCGTTACCATGGAGATAAAAGCTGCACACACTCCATCTATAGCAGCCATAGGTCTTCTAATCATGTGGTGTAGTATAGCATGTGACATTCCTGCCTTGCTTAAGAACACCTTGTTATGTAGCCAGGTACATTTTTCCACCCATTCCTCTTCCCATTTCCTTTTCCTTGTTATTTTCTTCTGGACTAATTCTGCCCCCTACTGGGTCTCATCGTTGGTTTGGATTTTTTTTTTCCCCCATGTTATTCTAGTATTTCACTTACAGCACAATAAGCAGCTGTTGAGTACAGCTTTAAATATGCAACCTTGTCTTTAACAAGATCTCATGTCCTCTTTCAGGGGAAGCGTAGATGAGCAGCAGTATGTGCAGCTCATCTTTATGGTGTCCTTTCCTGTGTGATATTCTGTGAGGACATAGCGGTAGTAGCCATCTGTTGTGACTTCACATGCAATGCGATTTCACAGGCTGTTTTTTATTGCCTGAAACTATCCTCAGTCTGCCTTTATGAGGCACAGCAAGGACAACTAGCTAGTAAAGTGTGTTTGTGAATATGTGCGTGTGCTTTTTTGAGAGAGCGAGAAAGACAGAGGGAAGGGGGCCGCCATACCGCGTAACAGAGGCTGCTCCTGTTAAATCACCCAGCTGAACACTCATAAACACTGAAATGCATCATTTGCAGAGATAGGCAGAGACATGCCACCATTACTTCGTTCCAGCTACTTGACTAGATTTTTCAAATATTTGTCCTTTAAACAGCTTCGGGAAAAAATTCATTCTGTTTTTTTAAGTATATATTGAATTGAACAGATATAGCTTTTGTAGTATTGAATTTTCTATATGAATTGTGGTGAGTAAATGTGGCTATGACTATGAATTGCATTGTGGGATAAGAGCTCACCAGAGAATGAAGACCCGACGTGGGTTGCAATCTGAGCCTCGCTGTTGTGTGCCTTGGGAGCAAGTCCGGCTAAGTGCATGTGACTCCGTGCTTCCCCAAGTTTAAAAAGAGACGAGTGTCAAGTGAAAGATAAAGCAATATACACACTGTGCACACTGTTTTTCATTTGTTGATTTAGTTTAATATTTTTTTGTTTGGCAGCACAGTGGTGCAGCGGTTAGCACTGTTGCTTCACAGCAAGAAGCTCCTAGGCTTGAATCTACTGCCCTGCTTTCTGCGCGGAGTTTGCATGTTCTCCCCATGCTTGGGTTCTGTCTGAGCACTCTGGTTTCCTATGATGCTCTTTCACATAAGAAGGGCCATGCGCTGCGCTCTGAAATCCATTCTTTTCTGTTGCTTGTGCTGCACAGAAAAGGTTTCCCCACTGCGTCAAGCAAAACGCAACACAAGCACCAGCCAGGGAGGACTCGTGTGTGCTGTGGTGAACCTTGTGGCTTGGTGTGAAGTACATTCATACAATCAACAGGAATGCAGAATAACGGGGAGTGGGCACATATTGTACATGAAAAAAAAATTGTATATTACAGGCAGAGAACAGCAGGTAGCTCAACACAGATTTTAGGCCCTTCACACAACCTAGCAGTCAGTTCAGTTCATGCCACTTCCTATGTGAAAGGGTTACAGTCCAAAGACATGCATGGTTTAGGTTAACTGACATTTCTAAATTGAGTGCTAAATGTGTGCATGAATGATTGTCTGCCTCTGTGTGCACCCTGCCTATTGCCCCGTGACAGCCGGGATAGACTCCAGTCCCACCACAACTCTGAACGATGGATGGAAGGATGGATGGATGGATGGATGGATGGACAACCTTTCTGACTGCCAATTAAACATAAAGGCAGGAGGGAGGTTTAGCCAATGATTACTGCTTTTATTTTCTTTTTTTGAAACTTGTGTTTTTTTAATTGTTCATGCCTTCTTCCCATGACGTCAAATACTGCTGCTTTGTAAGATGACACTGGCATTTCAAATAAGGTGTCCTTTGATGTCAGTCCCCTGATGCATCAAACACACCAATAAGCAAAGCTGAAAGATGACGGTCATCTATATAAACAGCAAGTTTGGAGGCTGCAGGGGTGATGATGGAGGAAGCTCAAGCACCACAGTAAACGTCCTGTTTGGAGGGACTGTGCTTTGTATATACTTTACTTTGTTTTAGTTTCAATTTCAATTTTGCTTTGAATCTGCTCCAAGTTTGGGCGCTAAAATTCATAACATTAAAGCTGCACGTTGAAAAGAGACATTTAGCCATTATAATTAAATGTGACACCAAGGGAGTCCTTTATAAGCATCCATACATAACAAGTCAGTAATAAGACCGGTCATTTTTATTGCCATAAACTGAGTGCATCATGCCACAGCACTACATGCCACTCTCTGACAGGGACCTGAGATTGAAAACAGGTTAGATGTCTCGGTATTCTGACTGCTGCCTATAAAGCATTTAAATTTCTTTGACTTTAAGGCACTTTCGTAGCAAAAATGTTTTAAATGTTCTTAAAATACCAAAAAGTTTTACTTATTAGTTCACAAGACCACCTTCACTCTCTAGAGAGGCAAGAAACTTCATCTTGGTCATTAGTCCTTAACATTTGCTGCTCTTATCTAAGCTTATACCTGTTAAGCTCCTAATTCAGACATCATCTTAGAAGTATGGTCCTCTTTTCTTCCCATATTATGATGCAAAGAGGGATCTTTTTTAGCCTCAGTAGCAGACCAAAATAGCATCCATAATTGACATAGGGTTGTCAGTGCTTAAAAATCCTGAAGAATATTACATCCTAAAAATCCCATTAAGAGATACACTGAACTGAACTGAAGGACCTGGCATAAGAGCATCCTCTCTGCTGACATCTTCACTCTGATGTTAATACCGTGTTTGTGTCATATCAAATTTACCATAAGTATGAGGAGCCAACTGGGGGGAAATAGCCATGTCAGCCTGCTAATGCTAATTACAAGGAGGATGTGTGGGAATTTTGTTAGCTCTGATATTTCCAATGTGGTATTACAAGTTCCAACAAACTTATTGATATCATCAGTCTAATGGAATACAAATTAAAATGATCACACTAAAATTATTCGATCATATTTTCTATCAAAATAATGAGTATGCTACAGTTTATCAGCAATTTTGCTCCAAACAAGGTTCAGAATTGTGACAGCTCGATTGCCAAAACAAAAAAAAAAATAAAAAATACAATATCGTTTGCACATACACTGCCTATTTTTTAGGTACACCTCTTCAGCTCCTCATTAATGCAGATATTCATCCATCCATTCATCCATTTTCCTCTGCTTATCTAATTCAGTCACATAGCAGCAACTTCATGCATGAAGTTCAAACAAGATTCAGACTGGGGAAGCAAAGTGACTTGGTGAAAGAAGGGCATGTCTGAGTATTTTGGGAATCTATTTTGGGATTTTCCCACTAAACCAGGGACTGATCTGAAAAAGAGAAAATTTCAAAGAAATAGTAATTCAAATAACCTCTTGTTACAATCAAGACATGAAGATGAGCATCTTTGAATGCATTGGTTTCTTTCACAGCACTCGAATGTCATCCATAGTCACCTTAATATAGCAGCCATAGGTCTTCTATGTTAATATGGATCACAATCTCAAAGGCACCTTGTTCACCTAGAAGGCAAAATCAAACCCAGTCCTAGCAGGTAGACAATGACTGCAGATCAACAATCCCCTGGATGACATTTACAACAACTGGTTGTTCTAATAGTGACTTTGACCTATTGTGTGTCTTCCATGAAATCAAGAAATGCTGTTTACATTTCACTACTGAGGAGCCTTTGTCATAATTCCTAGTGAAGTAAATGATGACTCATTTAGTGACCAATTTCTAAATCTCACAAAGTCCAGTTGGCTGGTTGAGAATTCAATGAAAGCATATCAGCTCACACCACTAATACACAAAAAGGATGTTTCTATTGTTATAAGACTATTTATCACTGCACTTGAGTTGACAGAAATATGATGGCAAAGCCCAAGTGTCAGAAAAGGTTTTTCCAGGATAGTTTCTTGAGAAGTTGCTATAAGTTTTAATTTTATAAACGTACCTTTGTTTATCGTGCTTGACTGCTTATAGATGCAATCACTGCTGAAGTGAATAATAGCCAGAAAGTACTTGTAATGAACTGTGGTGCATTACAGGAAGATAATAAGCTTTTAAGTGGCTCAATCAACATAATTAATTCACAAAATATCAAGATAATAAAATGTCAGCCCCTAATTAACCATATACTGTAATTGCTTCGTCTTATTCGCGAATGCCTTAGATTGAAGAATCACACAAGTTTTCAGACAACTGTCCAAAGAATAAGCAAACCTTATATAAAAGGGGAACATGTGAAAGTTAAAAATTAGTTAAAAATCTTGGAAATTAAATAAAATAATGTGTATCCACCCCCCTTTTGGGGGATGAATAGGCATATACAAAAACCTGTGGTGTGTGATCCCACTGCCTCCTACCATCGACTGGGGCCTTCAGCTTCTCAAGATGATTCGATTCATCACACATACTTCAGGAGGGGGAAAGCTATCGTGAATCAGAATCTGTATGTGTGTGCGCGTGTGTGTGTGTGTGTTTGTCTGTCTGTATGTGTGTGTGCATTTATGTCTGAAACCCAGCAGGTAAGTATTTATTTGTCCTTTTCTTTGTGCGACTACTTCCACCTTTCATTGCTTACAAAAGCCCAGACTTGGTGCGTCTGTTTGGGTGGTTCTGCTTTGTGTTTGTGTGCCTGATCTGTCTGGTTCATAGGACTGAAAAGGTTTTTTTCTTTTCTTTCTTTTTTTTTTTAATCCTGAAATGCTGTCTGTACTGAGGTCTCCTTAAACACACACAATACCAAAAAGAAGTCAGGCTCTTTTTCTCTTCTCTCTCCCACATCCCTTTTGTTGGTCTCTGTAAATATCTGTTCAGTCTGACTGTACTTCCTGACCTTGATGGTGAACTCTCCAGCACTGAGTGAGAATTACAGGTGGCTGAGGAAAAAGGGAAGCCAAAAGCAACCGAATGCTGAGCTGCAGACATTTAACCAAGGCAAGCGAAGAATTTTGTTTCCACATATTTTCTCTGCAATAATCCAACAAGCACATAATAGAGCACACAAACAACAAATAAGATTTCCTTGGAGGCAGGAACAGACACTTTGAAAGCCTTCTGTGATCTAAACTGGGATTCTGCTGAACAATGGCAGTGCCCACTGCTTGTTAAAGATAAATCTTTTGAATGACAACCATGCCAAGTCCATACTTGTAAACTGTGTTTCACTAAAGATAAAAAGAGGAGCAACTGACAATTTGGTACCAACAAAACTGCTGCATTATGTCAATTAGTCAACCAGTTAACAGCGTTCTCACTCACTGAAGCTCACGTAACTGTGCAGATTAATGCTGCAGTCAAGGGATGCTGTCAAAGGACTTGATGAGAATGTATCTTATAGACAAAGAATGACTGATGATATGTTATTATACATTTATTAGCTAGTTGGAGCCTTAGTGCGCTATTATCACTGTTGTCAACTATGAAAACAATTTTTTTAAATAAATAAAAATACGTATAAATGTTATCTGCCTAGAGGATTCTTTAAACATACCAAACAATATATAAAACCAAGTCACTTTGGTACAGCTAATAACTTCTTTATAGATAGATAGATAGATAGATAGGTAGGTAGGTAGGTAGGTAGGTAGGTAGATAGTAAAATACTAGGGAAGAGAGATTTTACCCAACATCGGTGTGTTAAAGTTTTCTTCTCTCTCTAAACTGCTCCTGACAGTCTTGAAGAAAGTTTGAAGGCTTTTAGTAAAGTGAAGGTTAGGAAAAAGATCTCTTTTTTTCCACCTAAAATTTCTGACAATGCTACCCTTCATTTTAACTATGAATGGAAATAAGTCGCACAGTCAGTCTGTGTTCTTCTGCTGTGTTAGCAAGTTAGTTAATTTGTTATTTATCTGACTTCAATGTTTTGTAGTGGCTTCTGTCAGTCGTTATTTCTCTCACTCTCACAGTGTTTCTGGCAAACACACATGCACACACACAGCTGTCTATGAGTCCCTGGAGACCAATTTGCTCCTGCAGCTGGCATACTGTAGGTGGTACAGGCCATGGGGCATTTACCCATTTACCAAAGTAATGAGGCTTACTACTATTCATGGGTCTCTTCCTCCTCTGCTTTAAAAAAGAAAAAAAGCTGAAAGCTCCTCCATTTTCTCCCACACACAGTGAGAATTTTTTTTTCACTCTCTTACTCTCTTTTTTTTTATTCTTTTCTTCTTTTTTTCTAGCCCAACCTTAGTGGAACAATTTCTACACTGGACTGAACTGAAATTTAGCACCCTTCTAAAGTACAATAAGCACCAGGAACAGTTCATCAAACAGGACTCTAATGGAGCAGGAACAACAACGCCCCTGCAGTCCCGGTCACCACACACACCTGTGTGTGTAACCTGAAAAAAAGAAAACATGAAAAAGAGGTAGGTCAGCACATATTTTAGCTAAGGAAGACAATAACTTTTGCCAAAAGCAGTGCAAGAACAGAGAAAAGAAGGTAAGTGTTTTAGTCATTTTTATCGTTGCTAGAGCAGTTTAGTTTCATATCAAAGCTGCTGCCAGTTAACAGCATCCCACCTTTGTACTTCTCTGATTCTTACCAGCAGTGATGGAAGGATGATCTTTTTCTCATAGCAGCACCCGACAGTAAAGAAAAATTCTTCTTTGTTGGAGCTGGTAATAACAATTGCTTGTATCCACACCTATCATTATGGGCAGGCCCAGACTGGGTGGGCAGGACTAACCATCCCCTGCAGCTGTGAATAGTGTCAGAAGGACTGCCACTCCACTGTGTGTGTGTCATTACAGTCACAAAAGGTGCTGCTCCAGTGAATGAGAGCATTGTTCTACTAGTCCTGCAGGACTTCAGGATGTCTCATTTATTGTTTTTTTTTTTTCTATTTTCTTTTTTTTTTGGTTATGCTTTACTAACATCAGTTTACTAAATGTTTCTTGTGTTTTTACCCCTCAGATTTAGTGGTGGAGCAGTGGTTAACACTTTTGCCTCACATCAGAAGGTAAGAAGGTTTGGGATTTGATATGCATGTTAGGTTAATATGCGATTCTAAATTGGCCACGGATGTGGTTGTGAGTCCGTCTCTCTGCTAGCGCTTTGATAGACGGGCGCCCTGTCGAGCGGACACCCCGCCTCTCGCCTCTTGTTTTTCTACTCCAAAGAAAACAAAGGTAGTTCACCAACAAGGTCACCTAATGAGGACGGCCGCTCAGCAGGAACAACCACGCCAGAATCAACCCCCCCACAAGCAGTTTTTTAGATCGCGGTAATGAAATGGCAACAAGTGTTGTTAAACCTAAAACAAAATACAGAACAAAGAAAGTGCAGCCACCATCTCTCTATTTCTCTCCACTCTCCTGTTAACCACCTCCCGTTGCTGCTTGAACTCATCGTGCTCTTCTGGCTGTGTTTTTCTTGTAATTGGATTTTATCTTCACACATGCAAAAATTGAGTCAAAACTCACTCACCTTTTTTTTATTAACTCTGGTATCAGTCTATATTTTTGTGCCATGGCTCCTGAGCTGCGTTGTAACACATGGATCTGTGGTCAAAAGTGAAGACAAACCTTTTGTTGATCTTTTAGAAAACGAACAAAACAAGCACAGGATTTAGAAGTACCATTTTGTAATTGTGAGCGAGTGGGCAGACTACAAGCCAGCTACACTTTCACTGGCCCCTATGCATAGCCTTTTCTGACCATTGTCTACATATTCTAGCTGTTTACTGACACCAGGGGCCAGCCTCTCAAGCAATCGGTCAGTGGGCTTCTGCTTGTGTTGTTGTTTGTCCTTCAGCCAGTTATTAAGAAGATTGAAGGGTTTTGTTTCTTTCTTTCTTTTTTTTACAGAAAAGAAGAAAAAGAAAAACGAAATTGAAACTTAGTTTTGAAGATAATTGAAACTGTCTACAGTGGCTACTTTCTTATTTTTGGATGTTTTATAGTCTTTTTTATGTTACTGTACTTCATTGTGAAGTCAGCTGAAATCCCTTTGCTTAATCAACCCAATTTTTTAATCATTCACCATTTGACATATCACCATCAGACTATGCACTGGCTGATGGCTTTTTAGAGCACACAAGCACATTTCCATGGATTGCACACTCTGCATAGCTAAATACCTTCACAACTGGACACAAATGTGATATCATGAATTTTACATAAAAGTTCAAACTGATTATGTATAAAATGTTCATAGATCCCCTTTTTCTGGGACTGCTTGTATCCATTTTGGAGGAATGGAACATCTACTGTAAAAACTATTAATGAGCATAAGAGGACGTGGTAAAAAATAAAGGGTCGTAGTGAACTGCAGGGACACAGTAAAGAGACAATGATGTTTACACTAGAGCAAGTGCTCCACAGCTGTTAAGATGATTGTTTGACAGACAGAGAAGCAGGAGATGGGGACTTGGCATAACGAGCAATTTAGAATAACTGTCTTCCTGCTCAAACTTTGTCTAAACATTTTTGATTGTTTATTTTACATTAATCAACACCAGTCACCCAAGAGATGCAAAAGCTGAAACATAAAAAAGACAAGTAATAAAAAACGCAACAGGACCTAAAAATCATAATATAAAAAGACAGTCCATAAGAGGAAAGCTACAAAGTATGGCACAATAATAACTAGAAACAATGGTGGTTATGGAAACGCCCACCTCCTGACTCGCATGCCCAGGAGACCCATAGGCACCAGCACAAATGAGCTTCTATAGCTATTAGTCATAATAGTGGACACAATAAAAAAGGAACCAGTAGCTGGAATTGAAACTTACGCTGATGTCAGGAAGAATTTATTATTGACTAGGTGCATGCTAAGACAGCTCAGAGAGAAAAGGGACTAGAAGATTCAAGCAGAGAAATGAAAGCAAGTTGCAGTCCCACAAGAGACTGTCAGCAGCAGTCTAAGGTCTGAATCTAAATAACAGTCCAACACTCAGCCGTTTGTTTACTTGGTAGAACTCACCCTGCTATGAGAGGAATGGTAGATGAGGGCAGAGTAACCTTTGTGGATTTGTAAGCTACATGTAGATGAGTTTGGAGATTTGTGGACAGGTCCGGAAAGGGCAAGCAGTGACTCAGGCTGAAAGAAAGGAATACAAGTTGGATTCAAAATAGGAAATTGCGCAGAACATTATAATTCAGTGCTGCAGTGGCAAAGTTACCTTCATAAATTGGCAGGTATTTTTATGATTTATTGACTACTATAATCAGATTCTGGTAAATTAAATACATAAAGTCATTGCTTGCACAGCCACCTTTTTCTGTATGAGCAGTGAACTGTGACAGAAAAGTGACATTTGTAGTCCACTACGTCTGTGTAGTGAAGGGTAAAGGTTAAAGCTCTGACAAAAGGTTTCTTCCCTTGATCTCTAGTGTGCATATTTTCTACCTTCTTGATTAAATTATTACAATTTGAGCCATTTTAACATGCCGTACAGTTTCTGGGATGATACGTGATATTAACACACAATTAGACATAAATGTTATATATACTTTTATCCACCCCTAAGCTTTATCTCACTTGATTCCCAAACTGAAATGAGTTCAGTGTTGCTCCAGTCCTGCGACAGTTCCATGAGTCCTGTAGGATTCTGATTTTAAAGGCAAACAGTCCACAAAAATCTGATCTGCGTTGATGTTGGATGCTAAGAAGACAGGCTCTTTATAAGTCTCAAGGCGTGTGTGTGGGCTGTGCTTGAGAAAGAAAACAAAAACACAGATGATGAAAGTATCTAAGTGGGTGATGTGCATGCGACAACTACCAATGAATCAGAGGCCTAGATTTTATTTATCAAAGCTTATCCCATCTCAGAACATTAAGAAAATGTCCTCTGTCACTCATCTTAAATAGCTGATAGTTGCTTCAAATGCTGCAAACTAGTATCGGGTCATCTGTATTCTTCTTCCTTGTCTTCTCTATTCTCTGTGCATGTTGCCAAAATGCCTAGATATGAAATTTAAGCAGCACAAATGTCTCGACAAAGCAAAGTTCAAGCAAGAGCTGTGGGAATAACTGCTCTTTTTTCATAATTTTATTCTAGGGAGTTGTTGTTTTTTTGATTTTCCTATCTTCTGATTAAACTTGTGTTTAAAGACAATCTCCCAAAAGTCATGTTAGTGAAGTTCTGACTCTTCCGTCATTCGATTAGACAGTGGTTTGCTCTTGCTAGGTGCCATGATGAATTGAGAGGTAACACATCCTGCTCTAGATTTCAGCTAAAGAAATTGAGACTTCAGATGCAGACCAAAAGATTGCTGCACTTTTAAAAATTGCAATTTTAAGTCAAGGTTTAACTAATTTGATTGTCTTTTGTAGCAAAACACAACATGACCTTGTGCGTGTTTGATATTTTTTTCTTAAACTCCTAAGTGTATCTTTTTGGATAAGACATAAGAGAATATAAGATCATGAAAGATGAAACTGGAAACATTACAAACGATGAAAACAGAATTCAAAATGAAAAAAAGCATCTGCAGATATTACACAATAGAACACACTATTGCTAAGCAATCAAAGAGTAAACAACAAACACTAAACAGATAACTAGACCACACACTGTGCTCAAAATCAATAAAGCTAAGTGTACAATTGCAGTGTGTCGTGACCTGTTTGAATGTCACATGACCTGAGGCTGTGAATTGTAGTGCTGTGGACATTGAAGATGTTGCTAATAAAGGCAAGTGGTATTTAGCCATTTCTGCTAGCACACCATGTTTTGGAAGGTGCTCAGTGGGGAGAAAGCATTTGATTATCGTATATTGCTCACTGAGAGTTTTCATTTGATTTAATAAATGTTTCACTGAGGTTACGAGCGTTCAGATATGAGTTTATCGTTTTTCACATCAAGATATAAACAGATAATAAACAGCATTTGAGTGAGGGAGTAAATAAATGCTCTTTAGAAGAGCAGGCAGATAGCTAGAGTTAGATCTGTATGTTTACGGACAATGACACTCAAAGATAGCCCAACAAACTAAGATAAATTTGAATAGAGGCCATGTTTTTTAATTCTTTCATGAAACTGCTTTGCAGTCAATGACTTCCTGAAGTCTAGAATCCATGGACACCAAACGCTATTTTACTGTTTACTGTTTTGTCTCTAATGTCTGAAGAGCACCCTCAATTGGGTAGAGAACAGGTTGATTTGGGAGGTAGTGTGCCTCAAGAAACTCTTGGGTTGCTTTTGCAGTAGGCTTTGGGTAATTATCCATTTCCACTGTGGAGTGCTCCCTGATCAGTTTTATAGCTTTTTTTTTTTTAAATCTATGTTCCTTTCCTTTTCTGTGTTTTCATTTATCATTTATCCAAAGCATTTTTAGTTATTTTCTTGAAAAGTGTAACTGCTCCATTTTATTTTGTTAAGTTCTTTTTTAAGTTCAGTAATGTTTTAATGTAATTTCAATGTAATTGTAAATGGGGTTTTTTTTTGTGTAAAAGAGGTTTTATTTTAGCAAATGTTCGGGTTTCTGGCTAAAATCTTTTAATTTAACATTTAACTGGATAATTACTTTAGATTTAAAATGTAACCTAATTTCCCAATGGATGAAAGACATTTGTAATTACCCTGTTTCTACTACCTACAGACAGTTAACATAAAAAGAGAAAAGAAAAACACGAATTAATGAATGGAGAAACATAAAAAATGCAGATGCTTGCAAACAGGTGCACTGGATCTAGAAATCCTCTCTGGAATGTAAAAAAAATGCCGAACAAACACAGTTGAGTTTGATTTTGGATGAAGCCTAAGTAATTTTGAAAAAAAGATCCATTCTTGGGGCACAGATGGTAGGTGCTTCAGCCACAAAGACTGCACAACTGCCTACTGTTTCAACAGGAACAGTGACTAAAGTGATAACTGCATTTAGATGTACGGGAAAGATATTGTGGTTGACAGCATACATTTGATAATGGTGAGCTTGTGCATTAATGTGACGTGTGAGAAAATGAAACAGAAGCATAACTTTCCCTCGGGTAACTGAGAAGCTTGATGCAAAACAGGATCAAACTGTGTCAGCAAGCACATCCTGGGGCTGCAGTGTATAAACCCCTGATTGCAGATATCACGTGAGAGTTTAGAGATGTCAAAAAAGGCACCAGTTTACATGTGTGAAAAAAAAGACGATGTGGTCTGATGAGTGATGCACAAAACGCCACACCCAGGAGGAGTCAATTAAGCAACCTAATCAGGCTTTTGATGTGGAGGAGCAGCAGCTCTACTAAGAGTCCCTTGTGAACCAAGCTTTTCACAGTATCTCAAAGGCAAAGCCCAGTAAGCTTTTGAAGGAAACTCATTTCTGCTGCTTGTATCCACAACGTTATTCTTCACTACTCAGGACCATGACCATAGGTGAAGGTAGGAACTGACTTACACCAAAGTCATGTTCCTGCATTATCATATTAATGCTGGTCCAGGATCAGCACTGCAACCGACCAGTCCTGTTGTTGCAATGTCATAGTTTTGGAAGGAGGAAAAAATGGTGAAAAACATCATAATTTTCTAGAACAAATGTTAAGTGTTTCAAGTTTATTTATTTAATATAATAAATATTTTATCAAGAAAGATTTGCTGTTAGCCAAATTTAGGATACTGGTGTTGGTTTTCTAGTGATTGTTTTTAATAGCAGTAGCTAACTTCTTGGCTAATGCTAACTGAATGCTCAGACAACATCATTGGTCAGTTGCAATGTTGATCCTGGGCAAGCATTATTATGGTGCCAAATCAGGCGCCCCCCTTCCAGCTCTACTCTCTGCTCTTTCCTATCTTGTCCCTTTTGTCCCTTTTGTCTTACTTCACTCTATCACCTTTTCTATCCCTTTGAAGAAGTGAGGCTCCATAAATGCTAGAGGTAAGTATTATTTCTGAGTTGCAGCAAATAGATAGGAGAAAATAAACTGTGGAAAACTAAAGAGAAGAAAGAAGAGAAGAAATAACAATTTAACATAAACCAGTGACACACTCCAGGGATGAGGGTGTCTAGTGAGAATGGCCAAAACACCCGATTAATCCAAGGTCCACTACTGATGATGTGCCCCAAATCTTAATATGATCATCTAAATCAGATCTCTAATCCCCAAAAAATGGCAGATTAACTTGGGTAAAAGACCGAAAGTTGAGGCACACAACGATGTGTGCTGCTGGTAAATTTTCTGGGCTGCCTTTCCTCATAACAGCCATCCCTCAAGATTCTCTCCATTTAAAGCAATGCAATGTCAGGGACTAAAACATCTACTCCTTTTACTGAATCAGAAGCAGTAGCTAACTTCCTGGCTAATGCTAACGGAATGCTCGGACAACATCATTGGTCAGTTGCAATGTTGATCTTGGGCAAACATTGTTATGGTGACATTAGAACAACACCAACACAGGTAAGATCGTGCTGCCCTACCACTCACAGGAGGGGCTGCAGGGGCTAAGGTCCTGGCTGGTATAGTATATTTAGAAAGCTATCGCTAGCATATTTAGATTTTCTTTTGGAAGGAAACTTTTTTCTCTTTCTTTCAAACTTTGACAAAATGAATGTTGTACGCGTCTTAATAGATCAGGTGCCCCAGATACATGAGGCCGCATTGTGGCAAGCTTCTCCTGTTTCACACTGCTTAAGTTGTCTTTAGTGTATAAGGCAAATTTAAAGTTATCATAGTGGCATATGCTCACACACAGACATCATTATTGTTATTCCTGCTGTCCACTGAAGCCTTTGAACACAGTAATAGTCACAACACTCTGGATGTGTTACGACCATCATCTCGTTTAAATGTGGGGATTTCTACTGTAGTGCTGTACAGTGACTTTACCACATGGGTCGCTCTAAGCCAGTTTTGAGCCTAAAAATCAGAGTTGGGACTATACTGCCATTAACTCTTGTCCCCGCTGTTTCACAACCTCATTTTTGGCCAGACGGGTGACTAGATAAGTACTTTTTATAACAGCAGTCTAGCAGTTTCTTTATGCGGTAGGGAATGATGATTGATGAGGACCACCAAACCCTCCCCCGCATCCTCTGATGTCTCCTTCCTCAACGAGCTCAACAACTTTTATGCTCGTTTTGAGCGAGGGAACCCCACAACCACAACCAAAGCAGACATGACGCCAGACCACCAACCTCTGACTCTCTCCCCCACCGATGTAGGAGCGGTGCTGAGCAGGATCAATGTCCACAAGGCTGCAGGCCCTGATGGCATCCCCGGGCGTGTTCTCAGAGCGTGTTCTGGGGAGCTTGCAGGAGTGCTCACAGACATATTCAATCTGTCCTTGGCCCACGCTGTGGTACCGGCCTGCTTCAAATCCACCTCCATCGTCCCGATACCCAAAAACTCCAACCCATCTTGCCTCAATGATTACCGCCCAGTAGCACTCACCCCCATCATCACTAAGTGCTTAGAGCGACTGGTCCTAGCACACTTCAAATCCTGTCTCCCCCCCACCCTGGACCCCCACCAATTCGCATACCGCCAGAACAGGAGCACAGAGGATGCAGTCTCCATCGCAATGCACTCTGTCCTCTCACACCTGGACAACAACAACACCTACGCCAGAATGCTGTTTATAGACTTCAGTTCAGCATTCAATACAATCCACCCCTCACAACTCATCAGGAAACTGACAGACCTGGGCATCAGTTCCCTCATCTGCAAATGGTTACTGGACTTCCTGACCAACCGCCCCCAACATGTCCGGCTGGATAACCACTGCTCATCTACCATCACAATGAACACCGGTGTACCACAAGGCTGTGTGATGAGCCCTTTCCTCTACTCCCTCTTCACCCACGACTGCAGACCTGCTGATGGTTCCAACACCATCATTAAGTTTGCAGATGACACCACGGTGATTGGCCTCATCAGTGACAACGATGAGGCCGCCTACAGGGAGGAGGTGGATCGTCTGGCTGAGTGGTGCGACAGAAACAACCTGCTGCTTAACACCGAGAAGACCAAGGAGCTCATCGTGGACTACAGGAGGAATGCTGACCCACATCCACCCATCCACATTAAGGGGACGGCTGTGGAGCGTGTGAGCAGCTTCAAGTTCCTGGGAGTCCACATCTCCGAGGATCTCACCTGGACGACCAACTGCTCCAAGCTGGTCAAGAAGGCTCACCAGCGCCTCTTCTTCTTGAGGACTCTGAGGAAGAACCACCTGTCCTCAGACATCCTGGTGAACTTCTATCGCTGCACCATCGAGAGCATCCTGACCAACTGTATAACAGTCTGGTACGGGAACTGCTCTGCCTCGGACCGGAAGGCGTTGCAGAGGGTCGTGAAAACTGCCCAGCGCATCGCCGGAGCACCACTTCCTGCCATAAAAGACATCTACAGGAAGCGGTGTCTGAAAAGGGCTGGGAAAATCATCAAAGACCCCAGTCACCCATCACATGGACTCTTCACCCTCCTGCCCTCTGGGAGGCGCCACAGGAGCCTACGGACTAAGACCACCAGGTACCGGAACAGCTTCTTCCCCACAGCTGTCAGACTCCTGAACTCTGCCTCCTGACATCTGACCCACGTTAAACTCATGGACTGAACATACACACAATGGACAACTGTACCCTCAAACACACAATAATAACATGGACTGAACCACCACTCACAACCACCAGCACTTTATATAGCCTCTGTAGAAACTATCTACACCCTCACTTATCTTAACTGCACTACTGTATAGCTCTGTGTAAATAATCATTCTGTACATTCGATAATCTTTGACTACAACTTTACACTTGCAAGTTCCCATTTCGTAAGCTGTATATCTCAGATTCTGTAAAGTTTTATTTCTATTCGTATAGTTTTTCATATTTAATCTGTTCATCCTGTTAAGCTTGTACTCACACAGCCGGTACAACTTATGTTATAGAATATCACAACATACTTCATACGTGTACATTTAACATACATAATAGACCCATTTCTGTAATATCTTACATACATATTATTGCTAATATAATGGTAATATATCTAGTCACTAAGCCTCTGATGGATGCAAACTGCATTCGTTGCCTGTACTGTGCATGTGCAATGACAATAAAGTTGAATTCTATCTATCTATTCTATGATTAAAGCTTTTTAACACGTAAATTGGGAGAGAATCACAGCTAATCAAATTTGTTAAATGCAAATGTTTTCTTTTAATAATTACAAAAGCTCAAGGCTGATCAGTAAAGGTTTTGGGTTCATAACTAAATGAGAATATCAATGTCTATGTAACCCTTACTTAGTGTTCACATTTTACGTCTTTACATCATGGTCCAGATCATTTTTGACCAGAGACAAAAGTCATAATAAGTGCCTGCAATAAATTGTGAATTGAAGATTTATTTAGAATGATTTAAATGTTCTACTTACATCTGACAATGAATGATTAAAGATTAATTAATTCTTCAGAGAGCAGGTAGGGTGTAATTTTAGATTTTACAATATTTTGGAACTTGCATGCTTCCCACACTCACTGAAATGCCAACTCAGGTGCATTCCTAATTTTATGACCCTCCTGACCCTCATTTGATCTCTGTTTTATTCTCAGTTAACTGCCAATTAGTTTAATTTTGGTTAGCTCAGAGTAAATGGATTCTAATTAGTTTATTATTAGATGATTTAGTTACAGTGTAGGTGCGTCTGCTTGCAGGTGTTGATATCGTGTCTGCGTCGTGGCATCCTCTCACCTTTGTATGATCTCTGTTCCTCTACACCTTTGCACCATACATGATCACTCTTATGGCCCTTTCACATATGCACTGCACTGACCACACTAGTCTGACTCAGTGGCCCAAAAGTTTTTTCAGAGTTTAGCAGTGCTGTTGTTGCATTGTAAGTGTCTTTTCTTTTTCACTGTTTTGAGATTCCCCCGTAATCTTTCAAAAGCCAGAAGCACAGATAGTATCAAGGGTCCCGTTGAACTTTGTCACCACTGTCCCATTAAATATCCTTATAGATATGGCATGTACAGT
Source organism: Simochromis diagramma (assembly GCF_900408965.1). Classification (NCBI taxonomy): domain Eukaryota; kingdom Metazoa; phylum Chordata; class Actinopteri; order Cichliformes; family Cichlidae; genus Simochromis; species Simochromis diagramma. Next base: position 4,257,931 of record NW_024386883.1, read on the forward strand.
TTAACAGTTTCAGCATTTCCTTATGCCACAGTTTTCCTTTGACCCACACTGGTGGATGAAAAATCAAGCTTAAAAGATATGAGTCAAATTTGACCATTTTATGGCCTTATTTATATAAATGTAGTTGGATAGTCGAAGATTGTTTAAGCATAATCTTAAATTTACAAATGGATTACTTTTTAACAAGGTGAAACAAAGCTTAGTTTCTTGTCTGCAAATGAAGCTGTTCTCTTTTTTTGTACAACAGTGGAGCAGGCAAGAAACAAGTAATAAATAAAGAAGTAATTCCACACTAGTCAGTTTCCTGAAATGCTGAAATCCCCTTTCTAGCCACAGAACAGAGCATAACTGAGGTTAGGGTTTGCCCAACCCCCAGGGTGCACACCACTGAACACACATCACGTTTATGTGGGCCAGACAGTGTGTAAAAAAAAAAAAAAAAAAACCTTCTAAAAATAAGTTAGTTGACCTTAACCTTCTCCCCCCCACCTCTTTCCTCAGTGTTCACATCACTGCATGATGATTATCAATCTTATGTAATGTGGTCATGACCGAGGTGTGCTTTCAACCACTCATCTGAGAAGTACCCTCATCATTCTTTTGTCTCATTCTCATTATGCCTGTGGTAATGCACAAAGACAAACTGGACACATTGTTATGCAGAACTTTCCCAGAATTTCATTTTAGAAGTTGTCCCTGGTTAAATAGAGCAAATTTCTTTTCCTCCTCTTTTCCTCACCCATCCCTATCTCCAGTTCTCAAGTTGCCTGTGGCCCGGCAGCAGCAGCAGCAGAAGCCACAGCAACAGTTTGTGTTGCCACAAACATAGTAGGCAGGAGAAACCCACCATGACAGGAAGATAACAATGCTGCAACCCCACACTAATTGGCCTGGGGCTTACAGGGAGAGTCTGCTGTTCAGCAGCCTGGTATTTTGGGATGTGAAAGCAGAAGGAGGGCAGGTGGGGAAGGGGAAGATGGGGGACAGGAGGAAAGGGGGGGAGTAGAGGAAAGAAGTGTCAGGTTTGATTATGGATGAACTGTGAGATAACTTGAGTTGGAACATGTTTTTTCTTGCAAGGTAAAATAAATTATCTGTCTATATAGATGCAGCATGGAATAAGTGTGTGCATAGATGCCATCTATGCATATCTGCCTCACAAAGCCCTAAGCATAGGACACTGATGATTTTAGCAGTTTGGTATAAGCAAGAGTTGCTACTTTTTTTTAAAATAACCACTGTAAACATTTGTTCTTTTATAGATGGTGTTACTTTTGAAATCCCTCCAAAAGTACATTATATTCTTAACGCTACATAATACCACCACTATCTACTTAGGCTCATGGCCATGTACTTATCTTGTACCAATTTAACAGAATTTTTCTCAGTATTTTTTTATTCTTCTTAGTCCTGACAGCTTCTGGGAAAACAAACTGCTCCATTAATCATAAGCTAAGAGAGGATAGCTGACCTTTTTTGACTTAAAACGGTCCACTCGGCAGCTCAAAAATTGAGTTGTATCAAAAGATTGTAGGTTTAATCATATACTGTAGCACAGTAATAAACAAGAGCTGAGACTGATGTCTGAGGTCTCAGAAATGAAAGTGGTCTGGGATTTGTGCCAGTACACTGCTCAATCTAAAAAATAAGCTTCTGGTCTTTGTGTTTCTCATTTAGTGATCAGCCTTTTATTGTGTACATTACTGGCACAAGTCTTTCATTGTCTTTTTTTTTTTAATCCAGTGAGATCCCAGCCGAGATATTATATAAGAGTGGACATGATAATGGATATATTTCTTAATGCTAAACTAAAGTTGATTTATAGTCGATTAAAAATAAACAATACACAATCACAGCCTGTAATCTTGAATTGCACATTTAGACATCACATTTGATCCTTTTCATTACTGTAAATTGTTGTTTCAGTTGCACTACTTGGCGGTGGAGCCTTCTTAAATAGAAACGCTTCACCTTTAAAAGCATGTTGGGTGGTTTTCTTTGCTTTACTTATTGTCTCTGTTGTTTTCAACTATGGGTTTATAATGGTCCAATCAGCTAGTACCTGTGTTTCCACTGAAAGCTCAGTTTATGAGTTACCTTATTGTTTTGTTAGAAGCATTTTGAGCAGAGTTCTGTTTTGTTGACCTCCTTTAAGGGCCCATTTATTTGCTAAAATTGCTTATTTTCATTTCTATGTTTTGGGTCTCAGTAAAGTCCATTTTAAAATAGTAACCAGTGTTTTTGTGTGTCTTTTAAGTGCCCGATTCCCTACAGAATCTATGTGATAAGCTAGGTAGGGCCAAACCAGCCATTCTAACAATAGACTAGCAGCCACAACCAGGGCTGGACTGGGACAAAAAATCGGCCCGGGCATTTTGACTAGAGACCGGCCCACCAAAAATGTGACATCATTCAGGGGTAAAACCGCAAAGGATTCTGGGAACTTGTGGCAAGAGGTACTAGCGCATGCAGGCTTTCAATTGAACTCAGTTACACAGCGATAAAAAGAAACACAAAAAATGGCAAGAAGCTGTTGTATTATTAACTGCAATAGCCGGTGTTGTGCCAAAAACTGATTGCTCATATTTAAATTGCTATAAGTAACTTGTTGGGCTATAATATGTGAAACATATGTCAAATGCATCCCTCATGGATGACATAAAGTCATCTCTCCATCTCCATCTCCATCTCCTGCTCTTTTATTTCTCTCTCTTGCTCCATCTCTCTCTGCTGCTCTTCTGTCTCCTCTGTCACAGACTTCTCCACTTTTGATGATAAATCAGCCTGGTGCAACATGTAAGGATTGGCACAATTTGTTAAGATTTTGAGGAGTTTGAGAAACTAACCTTAAGCATAAAATAAAATTTACTATCAGTAACTTCATAGCACCCGCCCAGCAGTATATAAACTCCGTCATGCTAGCTAGTACGCAGTACCAGTTATTCTAAGCGACTGTAAAAAGTCAGCACAACGAAAACAAACTACAACTAAACTTGGTTTATATCTGACACAGATAGACAGCAGGTCATAACTTCTTACCTGAAGTTCAGTTTCTCTGCCACTATGACCGGCGGCCGCCTCGGGTCTCTCCTCCTCTTGCCTGCCCTTTCCCTTATCCACCTGCTGGCCTCCACCACTTGCTGATGTTGCTAAATCTGTGGAAGCTATGCCATAGCTACCGCCAAACAATTCAGTTATTTTTACACATTTGGCAGCGTCTGCCTGAAGGGCTTGTTTCTTTTTGGCCCTATTTATTTCTGCACCTCCTTTCCTTTTTTTTGTTCTCCATTTTCATTATTTCTTCTATAACAGGGGTGTCAAACTCAAATACACAGTGGGCCAAAATTCAAAACTGGAACAAAGTCGCGGGCTAACGTTAATATTTATTGAAAAAAAAATCTTCCTCTAGATATAAGAATGAATCTTTTCTTATGGACTCAAACAAGTTTTGCTGAAAAACTGAATATGGAACAAGCAAAGCTTAATACTAAACAATATATATATTAGCTGTATAATACCAGTAGGCCAGCTCTAATAGTAATTTGGTATGGCTTCACGGGCCAAATATAATTAGTCTAACATTTTGAGTTATTTTCCAGTGTTAGAAAATCAGCACTGCTCAGTGTTAGCCATTGTTAATCTTCAAAACTGACTAGGTTACTTTTAAACATATAACACTGTCAAAAGTGTTAATTTAACACTCAACAGTGTTGTATTTAACACTCAGAGGTGTGGACCCATATAGACACTCTCCAGTGTTAATTTAACACTGGAGATTTTGCTGTGTACCATTTCTTTCATCGAAACGATATTCCTTTTTTTTTTTTTATTCCCTGATGGCTGTGGCCTCTTTCAGCTTGATAATCCACTCTGCGACAAAGCAAAAATGATTCATGAATGGTTTGAGGAGTTGACATGACCTCCAAATTCCCAGATCTCAATCCCATCAAGCATCTGTGTGACGTGCAGAACAAACAAGTCTGATCTATGGAAACTACACTTCAAAGTTTACAGGACTTAAAGGATAGGTTGCTAACACCTTGGTGCCAGATACCACAGCACACCTTCGGGGCTCTATTGAAGTCCGTGCCTCAGTGGGTCAGGGCTATTTTGGCAGCAAAAGGGGGACCAACATAATATTAGGCAGGTGGTCATAATGTTATGCATAATCAGTGTGGAATGCTGCCATCTAGCTTTTAATTATTATTTTCCCCTTCAAAGTCAGTATAAATCATTCCCTGACAGGCTATCCGGAAGAGCTTGATGACAGTTTATCATGATGACCTTATTAAACCATCTCAATGAACAAATAGGTTAGGTTGGCAAGTAATACAGCACTATCAGTATTATTATATTACAGCATATATTTTTGCAAAGCAGTAGATTCCATGTTAAATCCTCCAAAAAGACACAATAGAACAAGGTAGAAATTTTTCAGATTTAAATTGAAAGTCAAGTAATGAGTAATGACAGCAGAGCCTTCAACAGGGCATGATTTCATTAATAAGCTTCAACTTATATTTACGTTTCCCTTTCCCTTTATAAAAGTAGAAATTGTAAGTGGGTTCAGTTTGATTATTTAATTCCTTGCTATTTCCAATTTCACAACACATGCAAACACATGGACACTACATACAGTGAGCTGTAGCGTTCATCCACAACCGTAATATACACAGATTAGTGGAAACATGGAAATGGATTTGTGAGAGCTGAGTGTGGATGGCAGCAGTGGTGGTAATAGAATTTTTATGGACCGTGTATGTGAAGCACGTGTTTGCTTATCCACCTATATATGTTAACAAATTCCACAAGGGATCTAGTCCAGACTGTATACATGTCTGCAAACAATCCAGGCCTCATATGTATGAGGTTGTTAAAGTCAGGAAATAAGTGATTCTGTCAACATCCTAAAGGTCAGCAGTGGTTATTGTCATAGCTCTTTCAGACACATTATTATCTTAGGGATGGCTTAGAAAATGTATATACAGGGAAACCATTTTTATAATTGCACATGCTATCCAAAGGGACAGTTTGGGATGATTGGTTTGGAGACAAAGTTAGAAAGGCAAGGCTGAATATGTGTAGTGGAGGAATCACCGACATATTGGGCAAAGGATTTTGAAAATGATCTGCTGGCAGGAGAAAAAGATGAAGACCAGAGAGAAGATTCATGGATGTAATGAAAGAGGATATGCACAGGGTTAGTGTGACAAAGGAAGATGCTAGGGATAAGGTCAGATGAAAGCAGATGATCCACTGTGGCAACACCTAAAGGGACCAGCCAGAAGAAGAAGATATACTGTTCAAACAGAGATCTCCGCAGGGCTAGAATGAATCATAGAGCTGTATTATATTTGAGACTAAATTCAATTTCCGTGCAGTTATTTTATTCACCCTTCAGGAGCCCTTTGAGCTTTTACAACCCTAAATTTAAAGACGTTGGTATGCTCTTTAAAATGTCAATAAAAACACAAACAACACATATTCTATTTACAATACAACATAGAAAATATATCAAGTGTTTAAACTTACTAAATTACAACCATTTCTGAATTTGCTGCCAGCAAGACATTTCCAAAACATTCGAACGAGGGCAAGAAAAAGCTGAAAAGGTAATTGGTACTGCAAAAAACAGCTCGGGGAACATTTTTCAACTAGTTAGTCTTATTGGTAATTATAAAGTAGGTATAAAAAGAGAATCTTAAAGGGGCAGATTTTCTAAGAAATAAAGTTGGCCAGAGGTTTACTAAGTAAAATTCTGAGGACTCTGAATATCATCCACGTCATGTACAGAACATGATATCGTCAAAAGATTCAGAGAATATGGAGAAATCTCTGTACTGGATGCCAGTGATCTTCCAGCCCTCAGATGGTACTGCATTAAAAACAGGCATGATTCTGTCATGGAAATCTCTGCATGGCTTAGGAACATTTCCAGAAATCACAACACAGTTCACTGTTCCATCCATAAATACAAGTTGTCATACAAGTCTAACAAAAAAGAAGCTACACATGATCTTCTATGTACCAAAACTCATCTAAAATGGACTTAAGCACAGTGGAAAAATGGCCTGTGGGCAGACAAGTCCAATTTTAAATTCTTTTTGGAAAACATGGATGCTGTGTCCTCTGGAGTAAAGAGGAGGAGGATCATCTGGCTTATTATCTGGACTCAGTTGACTCACATCTCTGATAGTCAGCATGCAGATCTGAAAAGGCACCATCAATACTCAAAGGTATGTACAGGTTTTAGAGTAACTTATGCTCCCAGGTAGATGATCTTCTATTCAGGGATGTCCATATTTCAGCAAAGCGGTGCTAAATTGCATACTGCATCTATTACAACAACATGGCGTCGCATGAGTCTGGGTGCTTAACTGGCCTGTCTGCAATCAAGATCTTTCACCAACTGAAAACATTTAACACAAAATGAAATAAAAACATTATGACAAAAAAGACCCAGGACTGAGTAACAATCAGACTGCTGTTAAAAGAAGAGGGCTTGCTGCACAGTTGTAAACATGGCTCTGTTTCATCTTTTTCCAGATATGTTGGTCCTATTAAATTCAAAATGAGCTAATATTTCTCTTAAAATGTGGCATTTATTTCAGGTTAAATCTTCAAAACGTTTTCTGTGTTCTATTGTAAATAAAATAAGGGTTTTATTCATTTATTTTACACAGCATCCCAAATTACTAGGAATTGGTTATTGGGTTTGTGAAGGGAAGTTGTTTTGGCATGGAGTCTGTTTTTTTTTCTCCTTTTTTTGTTCATTGATCTGCACTTTTCTAACTATCTCAAATCCTATCAATATTTCAAACAACGTCAAGTATTAAGAGGAAAGCAGACGAAGGCTTGGTTCAGTGAAAAGAGGGATTGCTTTAGCGAATAGCATCAATTTCTCCCTTTAATAGTCTTCAAGAATCCTTTTGGGAAGTATGAGCTAATCAATAACCTGTCAGAGAGAAAGCCTTTTCACGTTTTGGCCAGTCCACCCGCTACTGCTCAACTCAACTCAATCTAACTCTCTGCTTGTTTTTCAGTCTTTCTCTCTCAAACTCGTTTTATTACCTTGACTCTATTGAGTGAGGCTGCCAGCTCAAAGAAACATTGTCCCCTCTTACGCTGCTCAGACTGTTAATAAAAGAAGGGTCACAGTGTCGGAGATGCTCAGCAAATTGGATGGTGGAAAAACCACACATTACACAGCAGGAAGTTAAACAAAACCTTTGCTCGGCGTTCCTCAAGCATCCTACTAACAGCTGACTTTTTTTTCAGTGTTGGCTTTGATTCTGTTAACCCGGGAAATTATCACATGTTTAAACTGACTGGTTTGTTTGTTTTGGGGTTTTTTTCTTTTTCTTTTTTTTAATGCAAAAGGTGTTTATAGTAAGCAGTAAGTTTTAGGAAAACTGTGATAATAGCTAAAATAAAATAGAATAAAAATAAAATTCTAGTTTTGACTGCCACTTAAAGTCAATTTTTTGCATTCTAATATTAATATTTAATTCTAATATTTAATATTATTGTGTTACAACATAACTGTTATATTAGCGATAAAGCTATGATATTTCCCTGTGTTATAGAAAGAAAGTATTCTACAATGTCTTCAGATATTGCTTAAAGCAAACTGGCCACTTAATTCTGACATATGTTCATGCAAATATAAAAGAGCACCTAACTCAAGACCACTTAGCAAAGAACCACTGTTAAATTCTTTAGGGGCTTTGTTACTAGCAGCCTTTTGCCAATTTGTTCCTATTTATTTAGCTGAATCCAGAAATTACCAAATATAAGACAGGAAGCATAAAATAGTGTTTTTGAATTTATTCTCAAAGAGCTATTAGCTAAAAACTTGCCCGGCCTAGCTTTTAGCCGTTTGACTGTTATATAGTGTAGTGAGTATGCAAGTAACAGTGTTTCGCTAATGACTACATAATTAACCTAACATGTGAAATATTAGTTTAATGCACAAATGACATTTCTGTTATAAACACCACAGGAAAATACTGACCGTTGTTGACTGTTCTAAAAAAGTTTCTGAGGATATAAAGGCCATGTCTATTGATTTTGCAGATCTATGATTAATTGATCAAGAACTTGGAGGAATAAATCTTTTTTCTTAATGACCGCAATTATTGCACTTCAAACTGAATGAGCCATTGTCATAGATTGGCATCAGTTTGGGCTAATAGTTACACAATACCTGGCACGGATAGCATTTTTTATATGACACGACTGCCAAGCACAGGCACCAGGGCAAAAGCCAATCTTGATGCTGGTTTTTGGGAAGCTGCCATTGTACAATGCAGCGTGGTAGCAAGGTCAACAAATTTTAAAAGCTCAACCCCTTGAACTTGGCAAAATCTGATGCCCAGCAGCTATTTGAGACTTATGGATTGTAATTTCTAAAACGTGTAAGCACATATCACACACTAATGCACTTTCCTCATGACATACAATTACAAAAACCTCCCAATGCACACTGCATAAAAACATCTAATATATTATAAACACACAACAAATCCCTTTAAAAGGTGAGTGTTAAGCCAGGCACGCTCCTCCATCGACCCACGCAAAATGCCTGAAAGCACATTGACCATGGTAGCCCAGTGGGACTGCAGAGTCAATATAAACCAACAGGAGTGATGATTGATTGATCCCTTGCTACCCTACTCTCCTTCTCTGCTGCCTCATCATGCTCTCCTTCCATGCCTAGCCCTTCCTCTCCCTGCAGTCTCTGTTGGCTTGTTCAGATTTATCCAAATTGGATCAAGATCCTGTAGACGTGATTAACAATGCACATCTGGCCTGAATGCATCTCAGACCAGAGTCACACTACTATATATGTATATATATATATAGGCATGTTTTACAGCAATGGCATCTTTTTTTGCTTAGACTGCTGATCATCTATTATGTTTTTTTATTTGTTTGTTTCTGTATTTATAGAAACCATCAATGAAAAGCAAATTAGTCTAGGTAGGGGTTACAAAACATTTTTATTTAAATACCAGTGACCCAAAGTTCTCTCCTGGTTATTTTTATCTTGGAGAAACTTAAGTGTGCGTGTCTGACTGGTAGAATCATGCTTCATGATGAACTCCCATCCTGACCCTTTATCACGGTACGTATTTTAATGAGCCAAAAAGAGACGGGAAGCGAGGTCAGCTTTAAACACAGTGATTAGCAGTTCAAAGAGAACAACCGGGGTTTCATCTACCTCTCCTCCTCTTGGCCCTCCCTCCCCTTATACTAAGCTGCTCTCATCTTCAAACAACCCAGGTGGAGGGTGAGGGTTGGCCTCTCCTGGGTCAACCTACTGGGAGCATTGATGGCAGGAGGATGGAAGGCTGGAGGGCAGCTTTGTTGCCTGCTTGGCCTCTCCCCTTGCTGGGCAATGATTAAATCAAGGCCCTGGTGCGAGGCCTTCTGCTGGGGCAACAGTGGGTTTTTAACCATGCTGAGCTTGGATGTGTCCCTGAGAGGATATATTACAAAGTGTCTCTGTTGTTTGTTTTGCCAATTCATTGTGTACCAAGGACGCTTTCATCCACATCATGGGCTTGAAACATCACTCATATATGTCTCTTACCTGCCCAAAATCTCAAAGTGTTATTGTTAACCTGCTGGATATCAAACTTAAGATCCGGTTGGATTTTGATGCTGTTGACTGATATACTTCACATAGCCCTTGGCCTTCAAGAGCAAAAGGCACTCTATAAAGGTGGCAGAACATAATCTCAAGACAAAGACATGAAAAACCTTCAGTTATCTGGGCTTTTCTTTTGTACACACAGAGAGAAGATCTGAATGAAACATTTAAAGAGACCAAAGTACTTTGGAAATCCTAAACAGTGACATGAAGATGAGAAAAGTTTAGTTTGATTGCAAGAACTGTAGATTGAAACTGAAGAACAGGTGATAAACTGTGAGGTAGGTGGAGCTGTTATTTAAGTACATTTGCGCTACACCCAGTTGTTCCAGTGGAGCTGCTCAGCGGCAGACGCCAAAATGAGCCTGCCCTTGCCAACTCCCTGGTGGAACCTTTATAACTGTATGAATGTGACGCAGTATGGTGTTGAAAAATAACATGCATGGTAAGCCAAAGCCATAATGATTGAAAAAAGGAAGAAAAAAGGGACTATATATTTTTCTTTCAAGCTCTAACTCCCTCCTGCAGCGCACTTGCGAGTGATTGCTGTTCCCCATGTCTTTTTCCTGTTGACTTTACAGAAAAAAAGGTGGTGCATTCAAGGAGAGTCTTATTCTTATGTAATAACGCCGCAATCATGAAAAAAAAAATCTTTTTGTCTTTACGTGTAAACTTTTGGGAGATTCTGACTCCCGCCTGCAGTGTAATAGTGAGTGATTGCTGTGCCCCAGGTCCTGTTCCTGATGGGTTGACAGGAAAGAGGGGAGAAATGCATTCAAGGAGAGTCATCATTTATCCTTACGTAATTACTCTGAAATCAAGGTGCTGAAAGATCTGTGCTCAAACTGACAGAGGAGAACGCCTCTGAAGGAGTGTCTGAAACATACGTTGACTAGGAAATTAGGAGCCCAGGAAGAAAGACAAATCAGAGAGAGAAACGTGAAACGAAGAGATGTCGGGAAAAAGAAGTCGAAACAAAGTCAAGCAGCTTTAAAGGAGATGGTCTAATGAGCAGTCAGATACAATGATTAATCAGCAGACGGTGATGAAGAATGGGTTGGAGATGTGCTTTTGTAAATCGTGTGAGTCAAACTGTAGTCAAGTAGTTGTTTTAAAGTGCATGAAAAGGAGTCAATTCCTACTCCAGGATGATTTCCACTGTTTTATATACAATGGATTGTCAATCACAGAACAGTTAGCTGAAATTAATTTAAATCTATTGTGTTTAATCATCAAAACTTCAGCGCAATCTGTGCTGGTTGGTCCGCAATGAGAGATAACATCTGCTGCCGAATGTGTGTTTGTTTGTCAATGTGTGCAATTGTGACATAAATACTTATTACTTTAGTTTATGCTAAAATGTTGAAGTTCCTCTCTGAATTAGCCCCTCTTTCATCTTCTAAACATCCGCATTGAAAATTCTCTCTTTTCATTTTTTCCTGCAGTAATTCTCTCAAGCAAGAGTGTACTCACCCTCCCGTTCTGCCAAATGAGAAGTTTAGCTAACACATCCAGCACTAATCTCAGGACCATTATGGGCATTGCAGGGATGAAAGAATAGTAAGGGAGCTGATGAAAGGCACCAAGGGCTTTCGCTTCTTTTCCACTGCGCTGTCCACTGATGAGGGGGTTCTGAGGATGTTTGAGTTGATCATTAGGAAGAAAATGCTGCATTCTCTTCTTTTCTACATGCACTTGAAGACAACAGTTTGTGAGCGGCACGTTTGTTCCTAATGCATCATGCATCTTTAAGACATATGCATTCACTTTTATAAGTTATACGTGCACTCGAGTGTGTGTGTGTGTGTGAGAGAGACTATGACAGGAAATGAATATTTAAGCACTGAGCCGCAGGTGTAGGAGCCGCAGCCATTTCTTAAGTCTTCTTGAGCACATCATTTATTTACCAGTTTGAGGCTTCAAAGAGGGTTTAAACATCATCATTTTCTCTCTGTGTTCTCTTTAATCATCTCCACCACTTCTTTTCTTAACTCTAGCCTCCATCTGCATTGCACACAGCTGCTCTCAGGAAGTTCAGCAGCATCCCTGAAAGGATGCTACGGTTTCTCCTTTGTCACATGTTACACATCAGTGCGTGCTAGTGTTCTTAAATCCTCATCACAAATCCGATGCCTAGTCCCAAGCACGCCCACGAGGGGGCTGTGAGTGGGGTGACAGTATTAGAAATATATTCACGCAACGCTAGAGGTTAGCGCGTGGGTGTGTGAGAATTCATGAGTGTGTGACTATGTGTAAACATAGATGTGAGCAAAAACACTGAAAAGAACTTTTTTTTTTCTTGGACAGGATGTGTAACTTTAGCTAAGTCTCCCAGTGATTAGGCTTTGATGTCGCCTTGAGTGATAGTTGAGAGAGGAGGTAGGCTGGAGGAGAGGAAAGGTGATGTTGCTGACACAGTAGTTTGAGACAACTTTCTTCCTCGCACTTTATTTTAAAAGTCCTTACCGCTTCTCGATCGGCAATCCTAAAGTGAGGCGCAAAAAAAACCCCAACCGTTTCCTTAGAAGACGGGAAAAGGAGAAAAAAATGGGGGCAGCTGAAGGGAAGGGTGAAAGGGAGAGGAAAAGAAGCATGAAATGGTTAAAGTTAAATTTTATTATAATGCATTAAGGAGGCACTTGGAGGTCACTGCAGCTTTTACAATTCTGGGTTAGTGCATAGATCCTACATTATCATCTCACGCTGCTACATAAGCCTACAGCATACGTTCTCCTAGGTGACATGAACAGAAATTTAAAGATACTTTTACTGGCACATTTAACCAGGATCGTCAGGCACATGTAGCACATTGTGGCGTATTTGTGTATACTTTTGAAAACTAACAAATGCATTTCCCAGTCTTCTTACATAAACCTAGCAATTTGAACACATGTAAAGCAATTTTGACTAATTTCACAATCTGGATAGGTATTCAAATGTTCACCCTCAGCTTCACAGATATGAGAAATATTCTTGTGACATTCTCATCCATTTATTCACGCGTAGTTAAATGTGCGTGGGCGGATGCCTGATCTAAATGAAACATGTTATGTTCTTTGAGAGTCTTCACAGTATGATCCCTACAAAGATCTACAAATGCATGCTGCGTAATGTTCTGCTGGTTTTGTTTTCAGTGGGTTCATACAGTCATCTGAAAAATAAAGTTGTCTCGGGACTTTGTGCAGTGAAAACTAAACTGCGCCCTTGCTTCTTCCATAGTAATTAACAGGGAAAGAGGCAGCGAGGTGCTGCTAATCAAATTCACTTGATTAACTGATCATCTGCGAGTGCGAGCACCTCGGTAAAAGCGGAAGTTTTGGCAGTGTGTTGGTCTGGAGCTTTCAGCGTACGTCCCGGGAGTGAACGGACCAGCAGACTCACCCCAAGGTCAGACTGTGCAATGTGGAAAGAAACTGCAAAATATTCCAGAGCTATATCTCATACTCCAGCGGTCCCCAACCTTTTTTGCGCCACGGACCGGTTTATGCCCGACAATATTTTCATATACCGGCCTTTAAGGTGTCGCGGATAAATACAACAAAATAAAACTAGTACTGGTACCGAAAAAAAGAACATTTATTCATAACACAAGTGAAAAGACCAAGGAAAACCGAGTAAACGATAAAAACGATAACAAAATAATGCTGAAAACCGATAAAAACCCTGAAAACTATACATTTCACACCTGAGCCTCAACTCTCGCGGCCCGGTACCAAACGACTCACGGACCGGTACTGGTCCGAGGCCCGGGGGTTGGGGACCGCTGTCATATTCCACAGGCCTCAGTTAGCATGTTAAATGTTACTGTTCATAACAGTACAATTACAAAACAACTGAACAAATATGGCTTATTTGAAACAGTTGACAGATAGAAGGTAGTTTCTTTTTTAAAAAGACCCTGACAGCAGTGATTAGGTTTGGAAAGCATGACTCTAAATCTGAATGTCATTTGGACAAATGAGACAAATGACAAAGTGGAGATGCTAGGCCACAACGTACAGGCATTTGGCAAAAACCAAACACAGCATATCTGAACAAACATCTCATACCAACTGTCAAGCACAGTTTGTAAGAGGTGTTTCTGCAGAGGAGTAATGATTTGGACTTGTTTTGCAGCCACAGGACCTGAGCACCTTGCCGTCATTTGGTCAACCATGAACTCCTCTGTTTGTCAAAGTATTGTAGAGTCAATGTGAGGCCAACTGTCTGACAGCTAAAGCTTGGTTGAAACCGGGTCATGCAACAGGACAATGATCCCAAGCACAGCAGCAAATCTACAACAAAATGGCTGAAAAAGAAAATAATTGAGATGTTGTGATGGCCCAGTGAAAGTAGAGACCTCAGCCTGACTGAAATGCTGTGGCAGGACCTTAAGAGAGCTGTGCATAAGCGAATACCTGTAAACTTCACCTGAAGCGATGCTGTGAAGAAGAGTGGGCCAAAATTGCTCCACAATAAAGTCATACAGAAAGCAATTGCTTCTGAAGTTGCTGCTGCTGAAGGTAGTTCTACAAGCTATAGAGTTCAGTGTAAACTTTCTTTTTCACATGACTGTATATAATTTAAAAGTGGTGGTGGGTGTTTTTCTAATTAGACAGAATGTCACAGCTTTTGATTAGAGCGCATGTATTTTTCAGCTGTAGACTACAAACACATATATGTTAATATCTGCTTTAAATAATCTTGGACTTGTCCTTATGCTGGGAAAACAGCTGGTTCACACACTGCACTGATAAACTGGAATCATAGTGAGCAAAAACTCGATCACTAGTCAGTATTTTTTTTTTTATCAGCCTAATTCTAAATGTATGTCTGTCAGAAAAAGAAATCTTACTGATATTTCTGAAGTGTGTGGGGGTTTATTGTCATCACTCTAAAAACACCTGCTGCTACTAAGTCTTAAAAAAGACCTTAGCTCCTCCCAGGGTTCCTAAAAGCTCCACAAATAGGCAGGGGGTTGGTGTGTGTTTCAACTGTCTGATTTGCTGACATTTTATAATCCTCACATAAGCTGAGCGACATCTCTCTTTTCTCCCCCGGCAATATTGGTACTCGTATTGTTCACTGTGCTAACTGGAGATATAACGTTAGCTTCTTCCGGCCTCCTTAGCGCCCCTTTTTCAAGGAAAGAAGGAGAGATCTCTGTTTGTTCAATTCATGAGGAACATGATGCATGATGACAGTATGACTATACTTTTTTTTTTTTTTTTTTTTACTATCCGTGATCCTCCCTAAGCAGGTATGCAACCACCATAAACTTGAAGCTTAATTTTGCATCTCTGCAGTGGCAAATGTGGCAGTTTCTTTCCATGAGTTCCTTGTGGTACACTTCTTGCAGTGCAAACATCTATTTCCATCACTAAACAAGCATCCGCTGTAAAGAATGTCATTTTATATAGTTCAGCATCTTTACCCTCTTAGAATGGTACTCCGTGTTAATGCGACCATGATAGCATTTTTGAAATGTCACTCATATATAGTGCTTTTTTTCACCTGTTTTTCACCTTTTGTAAATGCGACATACCCTAAATGTAACAACTTCACTCCAGAGCTTTTGGCTTTCTCTGTGTTTAGAACAACCTGAATTTATGACAAAGCTGAAAACATTTTGAGAGAATGGTTTCTGTGGCTCGCTGTTTCTTTTTTTTTCCACTGGTGATGAATTGATTTCTGAATCAAGGTTTTCACCACAGTTAGAATTGCTCCAGTGCCACTGACCAGCTAAAATCTGAACCTTTCTGCTACCCACCAAGGGTTTAGCTCAAAATGGTTCTTGAGAATAGTGACTTTTTCATTAGATGTCATCTCTTTTGGGCCTACTGGACTGCATTAAAGTCCTTAAAATTCCATTTGTGCTTGCCTTTCTTTAGATATGTTGTTATTTTCAAAGAGGTGTTCCACCTATTCAGTGGTTATTGTCCATTTCTCATAAACTTATCAGTTCTTCCAAGAATAGCCACTGTGCTCAGCACTGCAAACAGCAAGTGTTTCTCTATCACCACAAAAAAAAAAATCTTTTATCTTCATCACCAGAGAAGGTAGCCTTCATTCGCTTTACTGGCTCATATCATTCATCAAAGATCAATGCTCATGAACCATATACAACTCTCAAACAGGCCCATGCTCACAGTGGTCCCAAACCCCATATTTACCTTGCAATAACTGTGTAAACAATACATCACACGCATTCACACAAGCCACATTGACCACTTTCAGAGAATGAAGAGTGCGTACTATCGATCCAAACCTCTCCTTTTTTGTCAGTACTTCTAAATGTGTTTCTACACATTTTCCGAAAAATGTAAAACAAATTTCGGGGTTCATTTGTGTCAAGACAGCTTGCGTCCCTGATAACAGAGCAGTTACTTAGTTGATTTCATCTTGTGATTGGTAGTAAGACCAATCCTGCATCTGTGCCGGAGGAGGAATAATGTACTCTGATGGCACAAAGGATTCAGAAATTACCTCCGTAAATCCTGACCCCCTGTCAGAGCTAAATATTAGTTATCCACAGTATTCATTTGTTGCAGCTTTGTATGTATGTGTGTGTGTGGGAGCCCGCATTATAGCATTAATTTTCTGTCTTAAAAGCACAGAATTACCTGAGAGTACTGGGACACGTGTGAGAGTTAATGTGCAGTCAAAAATAAGGCAGGTGTTTTAAAAGCAGACTGGCTTTGCCTTTAATAAAATGATGATTGCATTCATGAAAGCAAAAGAACACAGTTTTCCTACAGTCGTTCTCATTCTGTCTATTTTACGTATTGATGCTCACCCAATGCATTTAATAAGCTCCGTTATTCAACCCTGATGTTTGTACCATTGGTGCAAATGAAACCTTGACTTCTATAACTTTGCTTTTACAGCTACTGTATCCTGGGGGAGGAATTTAACATGGCATCACTCCTGCGACACTGCTTAAAGAAGACAGACACTGCCTATACTGCTTCCTTTTACCACAGCCCCCTGCACACAGACAACAACTCACCAAGTAACGATATTTGTCTGAAATGAAATCCTTCTTTCTTTTTAACAAACAAATACCTGAAATGATCACAGAGCCTAGCAACAGCTTCCCCTTAAAGATGAGAGGAATGATTTGATGAGCCTTATGAACCTTTGAGTAGCCAGTATTGATGTAATCTATATTCATCCAGGCCTGTTTCAGATACATTGACTGGATCAGGAAATGTCATTGTATTTCATTAGCATTTATACATGAGTGAACTATGAGCCTACCTTGGCCACAAATAAAGCACCCCTTTTTGTATCTTACGAGGGGCTACAGTGCCCCCAAGTGGTTATTCGATGAATTCCATGTCCCTGCTTGTTTGCAATACAAAATGACAGTCAATCTAAATTTGTCTGTACCATTTTTTTTAAACTTGTGGGTCTATGACCAGGTCAATGTGGTGTTCCCTGCCTGGTTTAATCGGCTGATAAAGCCTAACTTTTGCTTAAATGTACTTTTATGTTACCAGAGGACACAGTGTATTAAGTGAAAACATGGGGTAAAGGTTCCCATAGTAAGAAAGCCCTACATAGCAACAGCCCAAGGCACTGACTCAGGCTCTAAATTCCCCAAACTGAGCATCCACAGGATTAACTGCAACAAACCCCATTTAGAAGACAACCACGTAACCCACAGGACCAAAAGTATCTCCTGCCAATATCAAGCTGCCATGGCATGATGGATCAGGGCTTTTTTTTTGTGGCTTTTTTATGAGGATCTAACCAATACCCATAGAAACAGGTTTCCAAAGTATGAACATACAAAAAAAATGTAAAGACATTTTTTTGATTATACAATCCAAAGCTGATCAAGATTCAAAACCAACGTGCTCTTATCGATGTCAGTTATTGTGCGTGAATGCCTCACTACATACCAGGATCGTATGTTTTGTGCTTCGGTGTATATGCGTTAAGGTGAAAAATGGGGCTGTGGGACGTTAAAACTGAAATGCTACAGATAATGGGAAGGTATTTATCTCCAATTATTGTTTTAATGGCAAAGGGTCATCTTGTCGTTAATTAATCACAACATATCACTCCAGCTTCATCTGCGGTGACACTTTAATTTCAGCAGTTATTATCACTGCTGCAGTGTCGACTGCACTGTGTCTCTGTAATGGCTCTGTAATGACCCTGACTAACGGCAGCACACATGTCTGGCATTTATTAACGGAACTGAACATTGTCGAAGTCTCCGGTATGCATCTGCACCATTCAGGACAGAAATAACCTCCTCTCCTTGCCTCCATTGTCCATAATGTGTTTGAGATGCCATCATACATACTGTAGCAATCAGGTGCAATTTCAAACCTAGGCATTTGAAATCTTTCATCTTCTCAAGACTATTTTTCAAAATGCTGTTGTCAGGTAAGTGAAAGAAATAGTCCAGAGATAATGACTGGTGAACGAAAGTGAGCCAAAATGAAAGGCCTTTCTTTCTTTCTTTCTCTTTTTTAGACATTTGTGAGAAAAGGGGAGGGGAAAGTCTATCAGCAGTTTCCAACAGGTATTTACTTCTACCTGCAAGGTTATGCATATTTTATTTTGTCCATCTTTCAACCTGTCTATATCCAAACATGAATTTTAATGCGAATAAGCACTTACTTGTCACAGCTGGAAAAGCACAACTGTCAAAAATCAAGTGTACCAATAACTCACGGCTGTTTGAACAGACGCAGAACCCTGAAACGAAAGCAGCTAAATGCAATTCAGCAGTCACTTCATGTATTGTTTCATTTAGTATTTATCATTTTCCCACTGTGACGTTATAAAATGGCTGCAGACAAAGATGGCTACAGCCATAGGCTGCTACGACATAGCAGCCGCTCCCAGTTAGTGACCTCTAATCCTGTTTTGCCTCCTAAATAATGAGCGCTTTTTCAAAAAATCACTCAAAAGCATATTTTCCTTTTGTCTTTCCTGCATATTTAATTGAAGTTGCAGATGATTTGGCCAAAATATGCAATATGAATCATTCACAACTGGTCAAGTGATACTGTAATTGTGTGTATGTGCTTTAGCAGGAGAATGAGCACTCTAATTTGTTTATTGTTGTTGTTGTTGTTGTTGTTGTTTTATATCAGGCTCTAATTACCACGGATCTTGATGATGACTAGCAGACAGAGTAACGGTGCATACATGCCTAATGCAAAATGGGCCAAGTCAAATCCATTTGCCAAGATGGAACTTTCCCTGCTCGTCTTTGACACAGCAGAGTAAACTTAGACATTGTCACGCTACACATATACTGTAATAACTGAAAAAATACTAAAAGAAATGAATAAATAAAGAGATAAATAAAAAAACATATGAGCAAGAGGAGCCTATAGAGCTCATGTTGGAAAAGCAAAATGTATTTGGCACAACACTGCATTCGGATCATTATTCTGATTGCAAAAGCTGCCAGACAGGTTTCGACTCTCACTGCTCTACCTCCTCTCATAGTCATGATGATCTAAGCCTAAAATCTGTTACCACTGATTTTCAGTTGAGTTCTTCTGTAATTTGGCATACTTCAAAACTTTTCCCTGTTTCCCTTCCTTGGGAATGGTTTCTTGGCCATGTCTGATTATGCTTTGGAGAAAAGCACCAGAAGTATTCGCAGGTCCTGTGTCAACTCGTTGCCTGACATTTTCCTATTTTTTTGCTGCAGAATATATACAGAATAAATATATACAGAAATGAAGGGTGGTTCAAATGTTTTGCAGTGTATACAGGGGAAAAAAAAGTACAAAATAAAGTGATCAATATTTTTTTCTTAAATCAAAGGTTGGGGAGTTAAGTACTTCAAAGTTAGAGCAAATGCACCATTTTACATCATTAAGCCCAAATTACATGTGTCCATTTGGTATTTATTGTGGGTGTCTCTGACCTTTCATTTTAACACTTTATATTAGACTGGAGATTGTGGTATTTATTGAACTAGAAGACATAATTCCAAACCGAACGCTCCCTTTAAACCCCCATATGTTGAGACATCTCACCATCAAATAAATACCCCTCCAAGGATCACTCGCCTCTTGTGTTTGTAGGATTTTGTAAACAGTGGCTGTCTGTTATTGAGATCAATTATCAACTGTTGTTTGCTGGTGGTGTATGTAAAGCTTAAATGGCAATGAAACTGAATGTGGCCATGGTTTTTCCCATGGCTAAATCAAATCTTTGATAAGAAAGGAGTGAGAGATTCACGGCAAGACGTGGGACACAGATATCAAAGGGAGACAATATCAGTGTATGGAATCAGCGAAGGCATTCAAAGGCAAATGAGGAGTGGGAGTCCAAGATTAACACCCAGGAAAAGCTGATTAAAATCAACTGTTTAATAACCAAGTGTCTATGAGATAGGTGTGTTTTTATAAGGTTCTCAATAACATAAGCATTATAATAAAGAGCTGTATTTATATCATTTATATGAGGTATGACTTCCAATGGATTTCAGGGAAGGGTGAAAATATTACAGTGATGAATGAAAAATATTTGCTGTCATAAAACCTAAAGCAGTTGGCTTTCTTCAGTTAATTTACAGGTGAAGACAAAATTATTAGTTGTTTTATGAAATTTAGTTTTGTCAAAATTTTCCATGCGCTTTTGTTTAATAGAGCTCATTTTCAGCAGAGCGTTTCAAAACATACTGACCTTTTTATTGAGCCATAGCACAAACCACTACTGTACACTGATCTGTTTTAACCTTGTAATGCTCAAACCTTGTAAAATCAAGTCAAGACTAACAATGGGCTGTTTTCAATGCTGGCAGTTTCTTGATCATTAATATGATTGATGACCATGACCATTAACCAATAGCAGTGAGAGTTGGGGAATGGCTGCAATCACAGCATTGTAAGATGGTGAAAGATGTACCCTTAGGCCCCCTCCTCGATTCAGAGATGGTCTTTCCCTTTTCACATAAATGGCCTCTCCTTGACTCCGCGCTCAAACCAACGTTCCTCCCTGTCCAGGATGTGTACATCCTCATCCTTGAAAGAGTGTCCACTGACTTGTAGGTGTAAATAGACTGCAGAGTCCTGGCCTGATGAAGTAGCTCTTCTGTGTTGTGCCATCCGCTTAGCCAGAGGTTGTTTGATTTCCCCGATGTATAAATCATGGCATCACAATCATGGCATCATCCTCCTGGCACTTAACAGCGTACACTATATTACTCTGTTTACGCATCCTTGGGGTGGACCAATTTTGCCTCAGCATGTTTGGGGTTTAAAAGCCACAGAGACACCATGACACCGAAAGCGTCTCAGCTTTTCCAATACTCCTGACACATAACGGATCACTAAAGGTTTTCGCTTAGGTAGCAGTTGTCCTTTTCTCTTGGAACGCCTGGAGCATTCTTTAGGTGCTTCCCAGCTTTGACAAATGTCCAGCTGGGATAACCACATTTACTCAGGGCCTTCTTGGTATGATGTTCTTCTGCTTCCCTAGCCGTTGTGTCCGTGGGGATGATGTTCGCCCTGATGACACCCAGTTTGTTCTCCAGAGGATGATGAGACTCAAACCTTAAATACTGATCCGTATGCATAGGTTTACGGTACAAATCAACTTTTAAATGTTCACCATTACTGATGGAAATCTCACAGTCTAAGAAGACTCACCTGCCACTTTTCATATCCTCCCTGATGAATTTGATGTGTTTGTGAATCAGTGAATTGGGGCACATCCTGAGATTTGATTTTTACCCAGGTGTCATCCACATACCTGAACCAATGACTTGGTGGTGTTCAAGAGATGACTGGATGATTGAGCATGCTTTAAAACAATTCTGATGGAAATTTACAGAATACTGTCCAGTGAGTGAATCTTTCACATGCTGCAGCATGGTCTGTTCATCTGAGGCCTCAGAGACATGTATCCCACCACACAATCCCACTTGCACACCAATGGAGGATGTGGCAGGTCATTTGAAATGCAGTGTTGAAAAACTGTTTGCAGCAAAAGTTCACTAACGTATATCTGCTAGTTCTGCTAGTGTGACAATTTCAATCTCAGAGGTGAAGCAAGAGGATGTATTTTTAAATGAGATACTGGATCTGCACACAAAGTGTTGTCCAATGTGACAAATTAAAAGATCACTTCATATTATCCAGGTTTTTGTCACCAGATGAATATTCTATATTTATGGGACATAAGCTAAGATATGAAGTATAATTTCCAAGGGATTTTACTGAATGTAAGAGAAAATATATGTAAAAGTCTTTGCTTGTCAAAAAAAGAAGAAAAAAATGGTAAAATGGCATTCAGTCGTTCACCCATTCACACACACATTCACACACTGGTGATGGCAAGTTACATTGTAGCCACAGCTGCCCTGGGGCAGACTGACAGAGGCGAGGCTGCCGGACACTGGCGCCACTGGGCCCTCTGACCACCACCAGTAGGCAACGGGTGAAGTGTCTTGCCCAACGACACAACGACCGAGACTGTCCGAGCCGAGGCTCGAACCAGCAACCTTCTGATTACAAGAAGAACATGACATGATGCCATTTACATGTTTATGTATTTATTGTTATTACTTTTATCCATTCATTTATTAATTTTATCATGAAGTTTATGAAGCTCTGGTAAAACATAAACTCGTACAGTAGGTGGCAGTATTCGACCAAATATGTTGAGCTGAGGATAAACAGTATACACCATTGTAGATCAAGTCAAGAAGACACTCGGATGATATTAGATAAAATACATTTTTATCCGATATTGTTGGTCCAATAAATTCCTTCATGCTGAGCCTAGGAAGTCAAAATTTATACATTAAAAAAGAAGCGATTTTCAACAGCTTGTTTGTTTGATTTGTACCTTTCTGTGACTCTTTACTGTAACACTTGAGATTTGTTGCTTTTTCTGTCATTAACAGTGTGTCAGGGGCTGACAAACCATAGTGATACTGCTCTGAGATTATACAACTTTCCATAACATTTCTTTTGGGTTGGTACAGAACTACAGGCGGCGATTGTGGCTCAAGAGTTGGCAGTTTGTCTTGTAATCGGAAGGTTGCTGGTTCAACCCCCAGCTTGGACAGTCTCGGTCGTTGTGTCCTTGTGCAAGATACTTCACCCGTTGCCTGCTGGTCAGAGGGCCCAGTGGCGCCAGTGTCCGGCAGCCTCGCCTCTGTCAGTGCGCCCCAGGGCAGCTGTGGTACAATGTAGCTTGTCATCACCAGTGTGTAAATGTAGTGTAAAGCGCTTCGGGGTCCTTAGGGACTATGTAAAGCGCTATACAAATACAGGCCATTTTACCATTACAGACGACATCAGCTAATTTGGGTGTGCATCAAGTCCTCTGAATGGCTAACTGTGGTATAGTGATGAAAGAAAACAATTTGCTGTTTTAAAACAACACAAAAAGTTGTTGGCTTTCTAAATTCAACCGACAAGTAAATGATAATATTTTTTAATCCCTGACTTTTTGCGAGACTTGGTTGTGGCCAGCTCTACCTCCATTTCTTCTGCAGGTGCATGCATGAACTTTGAAGAATGAACTTGCTGAACTTGTCATAGTAAACTGGAGCCAACATATACGGCTCGCTGATTTCTGGCTTGCAGTCAGACATTAAAAGGAGACAGAAATCAGTAACATCCAGGGGCTGCAGCAGGTTAAAGTAAATGATCCAGAACGGCGTTCCAGTTTTTTCAGTTAATAAGTAAAATTTGTAGATATGTAAATGATATGCATTTAAAGATCTACAAAATACTGTCAAGTGAGTTCATTTTCCACGTGCAGCTGGATGGTCTGTCCACATGAGGCTTCAGGGGCTTTTATGACACTACACGATCCCACCTGCACACATCCTTCTTTCTGTGCTGCACATGTCAGTGAGCTTCAGCATCTGCATGGCCCTGCTGAAGAGGAGAGAGCAAAAACTAATACAGTACTTCAAACAATATAACAAATATCACCAACAGCACAAAACCAAACACACAAGGTGTTTCCAAGGAAGATCTGTCATGGTCTGGAGTCTGGTGACTCCGTGTTTATGGTCTGTGTTTTTTAATTTTTTCGAGTTTTGTGGGTTTTGTGTTATTTTTCTTCCAGTGTTTGGGTGTTCTCTGTGCTCCCCTTGTGTTCATGTCATTTTACTTTGATGGTCCCTTGTCTCATGTCTGTGTCTCTAGCCTTGTCTCCTCTTAGTCTCGTCAAGTGTGCTCAGTCCCAGCTGTGATCTCCTCCTGTGTCCCATTCCCTCATTATCCCTCAGTGTATTTTAGCCCTGTGTTTCTATCTGTCAGTTTCGTGTCATCCTTTCATGCTGTGTGGGCTTCTCCTGTTGTGCTTCCAGAAATCACCATCCTTAGTTTCCCAGTGTTTTGTTTTTAGTTCCCAGTTTCTAGGTTTTGGTTTGGTTTTGCAAGTGTTTTTGTGTGACTTTTGCAACAATAAAATAGCCCCCATCAGTTCATCTCCGTGTTTTGAGTTCTGCATTTGGGCCCTTATCTCCTGCCTGCCACAGCCGTTTCATGACAAGATCATATCAATCGAGGAGATAGAGGTTTTTTTCAACAGACATCAGTTCTGTACATGATCTGTATGCAAGAGAGAGAAAGAGAGATGCCACTTTGGATTTAATTTGGAATTTTTGTTTTTGGAACATTTTGTAATAGTAATTATGGGCTGTAACTACTAATATATAACTAGCTTTTAAAAATGTATTTGTGGACAAACATGACAAATGTAAAGCACTTCTTTGCAAATTTGACAGATTATTCAATAAAAACAGTTTTTGACTATTGAAATTAAAGTTCATCTGAAAAATTGTTCAAAATAACTGTCTGAAAAATCCAAACGAATGGGTGCATGGGCAGCAGGGCTGACTTTGAAGCTTTTATCAGTTTAAAATGAACCTAATAATCTTCTGTTTGAATCTTTATTCTGGAATCTGCTTATATAAAATGCAAATGTATAAAATGTAAGACGCACAAAGAGGACTAAACCTTTGGACCAGTACAGCGTTCATCTGACCACAATGCATCCACAACGAGCACAAATCTGCTGTAGTTATTATGTCACTTATTTCTTAGTGAGACATTTTCCACTGTGGCCCCTCTACACTGGGATTTACTGAACTACACTTTAACTCATCTGAACATCTAGTATATGAACAACAGTTCACCAATCTGAAATTAACTCACGAGTAGAAAAATGTAATACTAGTGTGGGAACCAGAAAGGTACTGTTTCTGGAAAACATGTAGCAGAAGACTATAGAATAATTTGGAGGATAATAATAAAGTAATGACAATGTCATTGAGTTTGTAGCACAAAACTAATAAGAAAGTAAGTACATTTATTCATATAGTAAATGACCAAAATAAAATCAAAATAAAATCAAAATAAAACTAACAACAAAAGGAAAACATACAATATAAAGCAGCAAAACCAACAGAGAAGCACAAATAATTAGAAGTAGGTTAAGATGTTCACCATCACCTGTCTAGAACACTGTTTATTACTAACTGTAAAAATGACAGTGAAGAACATCCTGACTTCATGCAGGGCGGTGAATACAGGTCTGCAAAGTTAGGACATGTAGAGGGGCAACATTAAAGATTTGCATTAAAGGGAGAACCTGATACACAGATTCCGTCAGGAGACTAACACAACTGGACACACCACAGACCAGGGGTCGGCAACCTTTATGTGACACAACTCCCTGTCTTGGACCTCGGCACGACACACACAGACATAGTCAGTGTTGCGGGGCAAGTGAGGGTTTTATTTTATTTTATTTTTTCAGCAATTACTTTTCAGCCATCGTGTCTCTGGCTCAGGTCTCCCTCTCTTCGGACCCCACGAGCTACTAAAACAGGGAAGACAGTCAGTCAGTTGATCCAACCTGCCCTGACAGCTTTCCTGGCACATGCCCCCGAACCCACAGCACTACCCCACCTCTCCAGCGGAGCCACAGACCACACCCCGCGACATCTGTCTGTCACGTAAAAGCAGTTCGTGAAGAAAAAGAAGTGTAGCTCATATAATGAAGGTAACACAGTCTTTTAAGTATAAATTAGCATGCCACCATTACTTATATTTAAACCACTAATTGATAGTGATTTAAAATCACATGTGACTCCGAAGTGTAAAGTTACAATTTTTCTACTTTAACTTTGTATTTTTATTATAATAAAAAAAGGTTTTAGCTTTTTATTGAACAATTAGGAAGTGACAGAAAAAAGTATTAAGGCCTAGCTTGAAAGAAAGTGGCCAAAGAGTTAAGAAGGCCACTCTATGCAAATTAAATCAAATTTACTGTCAGTACAGCAATTTGTTAAATTAAACAGACTGTTTAAAATTGGACACTGTGTCAGTAGGCACATCATTTGACGTAGGCACATAAAAGTCGGCTAGGTTGCCCAGTTTTATAGCTGGACAAGAATCACAAGAAATCATAATAAATAAAAATTAAACATTTTTTTTATTATTACATATTATTTATATTATAAATATAATTATTTGCCTCGTTCTTTGTCAGAATTACACTGAACTACTGGAAAAACCTAAAAGAGCCGCATGCGGTTCAGGACGCGGGACAATAGCTAGTTAAAACTACAAAGGAGGCAGTATTTCAAAAGTCCTTTCAGTGGAGAAAGGACAATAACTCCCGAGAAACACCGAAGAAGAATCGGTTGCCTGACAGCGAAACAGCCAATCACAGCCGAGGAAAGACAGCCGTCTAGCACCGCGGCATCCACTGCACAGCTCTCTGAAAGAAAATGGCTGACATGGTGTGTGGTTGTGACATCTTTCGGCTCGAGTTACATTTTTAAGATGAACCGTGTTTGTACGTGCACTGTTGCATTTAGCAGGTAAATTTAAAAAAAAAATGTTTAAAAAGGCGAAAAGAGCTAACTTTAGACGTCGGAATGAGTCCGACGAGGATGAGCAGGAGGAGAGTCAGCAGCCGCAACTGGCGCCGACAATGTTTGGGCCTACCGAAATCCCATTTATGGAGACTTCCAACAGCAACGCTACCGGAATGCTCAGCACTACAGAGAGCTGTCATAGTAACGGCCTTCAGGCTAACAGCGTTAGAGCCGTCAAGAAGGAAAAGAAGGTCAAAGATACAACTGCCGTGCTAGGACCCACGAAGGCCAGTTTGCTGAGCTTCGTCGATGAAGAAGGTAACTTTGGTAGCCAAACCGATGCTAAGCTAGCTAGCTTGTTCACATTAGCCGGAGAAAGCGTGGTAGTTTTAAGTATGATCGTTATCAAACAGTTTCTGCATATTCTGCGCAAACTACACTTCCTACTCCAGGCACTGTAGAGGGAAGAAAGTTATTGACCACCAAGCTAACATGCACGTTGTGCATGGTTAATTGGACTCATTGTTAACTTTGTGCTACGACTTGTTTGTAAACAGACGGCTCAGAGGTGTTCCGAGTGAAGAAATCCAATCACAGCAAAAAGATTGTGAAACAACTCAAGAAAGAATACAAGGAAGACTTGGAGAGGTCTGGATCTACCAAACAGGATGTCAAATCAGGTGTGTTAGCCTACTGTCAATGCCATGCGTTATGTGCTGTCATGTGAACCATGAAATATTATATTTACTACTTATCTATATATTAGCGCCCAACTATGAAATAAGGTGAAGCCTAATTAAGCAGTAGAACTATAATTTTTTTTTAACTGTGACATTAAATTACGTTAGCAAATACTTCCAATGTTTCAGCCAATTAATTGTCAGAGGCCCCCCACCTTCTTTAACCATAGTAGTTGTGTTGTCAGCCACATCTGACAGTCACAACTGTGCCATAAATGATTTCACTCGACTTGATGCATCTTTCACTGCATTCCTGTTTTTTGTTTTTTCTAGATGCTCCAACTCAGCCTGCAGTTAAAGAAGAAGTTATTAGCAGAGCAAGTAGTGAACAGGGAGAGGAAGAAATGGAGGTGGAGAGTGCTGATGAACAGGAGGAGGATGCAAAGAGTCAAAGTGGTCAGACAAACAGTCAAGTGTCCAGAAGCAACAGCACAGGAGCAACATTCAACACACTTTCTACACTTGGCAGCTTGAGACCAGGTATATACGACACACACTTCCACCACAGTACCTATCTGAAAGGACTGTCATCACAGGAGCACTTTTATGACAGTTTATTGGCATTGTAATAGCTGTGGAGTTTTTCTGTGTGTTATGTAACAAGGAATATCAGTGTCTTTGGTTTTGATATCTTGAGAACAGGTGCAGTGTTTTACATCTACCACTCTGCTGTGTTAGTTTAACTGCATTAGTGCTATGCCCCAAACACACAAGCTGTATTGTTTGTTGTTTGCACAGCATCACAAGAAGTTAGATGAAGACTTTTCTGACTTTATTCCAGGGGAGATTCCTGATGCAGCATTTATCCATGCTGCCAGAAAACGCCGGCAGCTTGCTAGAGAGCTGGGAGGTGATGCTCCTCTGGTTGAAACAGAGGCGCCCAAGAAACGTCTGGTACGAGAAGATCAAGATGCCAGCGATGACGAAGATGAGGAAGAGAAAAGGATCCGCTTCAGCGGCGTCAGGAACAAAAGCCAGAGACAAAAGATAGCCGAGGAGATTGGTACTCTATTCAACTTCCCTGCTTGCTGTCTACTGACTACTATTCTGAATCAGATTTGGGTTTTTTTTTTTAACTTTATTAAAAATGGATGTGTCTTTCATATGTGTACAGGTATTGAGGGTAGTGATGATGAAGCACTGGATACCGGACAGGATGAGGAGGTGAGCCGCTGGGAGCAGGAGCAAATTAGGAAAGGAATCAGCATACCCCAGGTAAGATGTACTGAATCTCTGGATAGAGAGATATAATAAAAATATTCTCCTTTCAGGTGTGACTGTTGACAGTGAATGATGTTTGTGTTTTTACTTACTGTTTGATTCTGTGCTGCCATTGTATTGTTTACTAAAAAACTGGGGCTTTCCCTTAATCAGAGTTTTTCTGTTTTTCAATTAAGTGGAGCAATTTGAGTATTTGTTCTTCCATATGAATATATTGGAACAATGTCTTTAGATGGTGTGTAAGAGCATCTCAATCTTTGTGAAGCTTGAGCGTATTTAGGTAATTTGGTGGTGACCTTTAGCTTGCACTGGAGCAGTTTGGACGAGTGTGAAGCGGCTGGAATGAGAATCGGCACCTCCAAGCCTGAGACCACGGTTCTCAATCGGAAAAGGATGGAGTGCTCACTCCAGGTCAGGGATGAGGTCTTGTTCACGAGTAAGCAGAGAGTGGAGGGAGAGATCGATAGATGAATTGGAGCGGCATCCACAGTGATGCAGATGCTGCACCAATCTTTTGTAGTCATGAAGCTGTCTATTTACTAATCCGTATCTGCCTAGCCTCACTTGTTAGTCATAGATAGAAGCAGAATGGGTTCCCAGGTGGCTGAAGATCGGTCGTTCGAAAGGGACTCTGAGTAGAGCTGCTGGTCTTTTACAAATATAAAGGAGTAAGTTATGGGGTTCAGGCATCTGACTAGGGTACCACCTTCTACGTGAGGTATTCTGGGCATGTCTTACTGAGAGGAAGCCCAGGGGCAGACCCAGAACATGGGTGATTTAGTCCAACTGGATGAGTTGGATAAGGTGGCCAGGGTAAGGGATTTCAGGGCATTGGTACTCAGACTGCCACCACACAACCCAAACCCTTTGCTTTCACTTTGGTATTGTGAAGTAAAATATAGTGTTTCACAACATTCATTATACCTGCATAATGGATGTGAATTTGTTACTCACAATGTTTAGTGGACACACATTTTGGTCAAATGGAATGCAATTTTGTTGGTGATTTCAGTGCATCTTTGTGAGCTGGAAGCAACTTGAATAAGTTGTGTTGCTTTACGAGGCAGACACACCTTTACAGAACTCTTTGCATATGATTTCTTCTTGGTTAACGTCACTCAATTCAAATGCTTTGAATTGAGTGACGCATTTCCAAACGATGCGTAATGATCGGGCACAAGCTCTTCACTGTGTCTGACTTTTGCTTTACATCAGTCTTTTAAAGTTGTTCCTCATCCAAGCTAGTATAGGAAACTACATGGTGCAGGGAGCAGCTGTGTTAAGCATATGCAATGTTTAGGAAAGGCTTGATTTGCCTTTGCATTTTATAGTGCAGCATGCATTTTCAATATCGCTTGATCATGTTTAATTAATTGTGGGAAGCCAAAATCATGATTGAAATTAAAATTTGATCCATTGTGCCACCCTAATATATTGAATAGTTTATGGGGTTGAAAATTTGTGCTTTAATCGTTAGTTGGAGCAATGCTGTTATTTTTAGTAGCTGAAGTGTTTTGTGTTTTCTGTGTTCCTAATGAATAGGTCCAAAGCAGTCAGCCAGAAGACAGCACAGTCTACTACCAGAACAGCTATGAGAGCCAGCCGTATGGCTCTTCCTACAGCATGCCTTACACCTACAGTACAGTGGCTCCACAGACTGCCAAACCGACTGGACAAGCTGACAATGGTTCTGTTCACTACGGGGCCTCTCTTAATGATCTAATCCCGGTATCCATTGATCTGGTAAAGAAACGCCTGCAGGATAGGTAGGTCCAGTAGAAAACTGCACCAACGTCTGTTTTCAGTCCTCAGCTCGGCTGCTGCCATCTCTGTTTGCTGTGGTCCTGATAACCGAGACACACAGTCCACAGATCTAAGGACCAGAGAGGCAAAAATGTTGCCTCTCTAGTTGCTGTTTATCATTGTTGGTGTACTTCAAACTTTTCTATCTGCAGAGCTTGTAATTAAGATTACACTAGCTTTACAACCATCTAATTCATTCTGTCCTTGTATGTCATGTGTCTACAGGCTCAGCCAAATGCATGCAGGCCACAATGGAAATGTTGACCGCTACAAACAGATCAATGAAGACCTAGCTGCTTCTGAGCGTACCATACAGCAGCTGGAGGACTCATCCAATGACAATGCAGAGCAATATAAGTTCTTGCAAGAGATGCGAGGGTATGTTGGAGACTTGCTTGAGTGTTTCAGTGAAAAGGTAAGGGAGAATTCGCCTGCAGTCTCATTAGCTGTATGCTGTTTTGTGTCTGTGTTATCTCCACGTAATGTGGATTTCCAAGGGGTACAGTCTATCGAAATGCTGTCTTTTGAGGATTAATTGTAATTATATTTATTTTTTTTAACTGTTGAATAATTACGGCTAGTTAACAGTGCTAACAAGCAAATGTGACAGTACATATATGTTGCTTGAAGCACACTTTAGGTATTTCTCAGTTTCTTCAAAACTGCTCTCATTAATTAAAAATATATTTATGAATATATAAATATACCTGTTCAGGTTGTTTAACATTATCAGCTGTTTAAACAGAAATAATATATACTAGTTTTTGTTCATATAATACGATACTAGATTTATGAAAGATGAATTCGAGCTGCAAAAGAAATTATTACAGTAGATTAGACAAGTATGTATTAAAATATTTTCACAACGAGTCCAGATAGCTACTTCTGAATGCATGTCTTCACAGAATAATTTAGTTTTGGTCTTACAGCAACTATATGGAATGATGGAAGAACTGGCCTTCCCACCACCATTATGTTTCCTCAACTAATCTGTGCTCCAAATGGGACACTAACCTTCCATTGTCAGCATGAATTAATGTGGAGTGCTTTCATACAGTATATACACGTCTGGATCATGATATTGTTTATGTTGGGTAGAAATGATGAACTCACTATATTTTCTATACAAATAATCTAAGTTGACCCTTAACTTTGTCACTTTTCAGTGTTTAAACTAAGTAAGTCCACTAAGTTCAGGCTTTCCTTCAGAGAGCATCCCCCAGAATAGCACATTTTCACCCAACACCAGCAATATTTTGGTTCCAGTATTATACTGTCCATCCCACTTCTTTTATCCCTTCAGCAAGACATCCCTGTGACTCGGAGTCCCACTTTTGCTGGGTCAGAGGTCACAGAAGGCATCATATTTTTCAGGTGCCTGCTGTCCTGGAGCTGGAGGCTGCCATGCACCAGTTACTAAGGCAACGGGCCACGCGACTTGTCCAGAGACGACAGGATGATATTAAAGATGAATCGTCGGAGTTTGCAAGCCTTTCAAGTCAGTCCATCTTGAAGGTTTTTATGATTTATTTGAACGGCCTCATTAGCTCTCTGTATGTGCGTGTTATGTCTGCGAGTGTCTGCGGTTCACGCTGTTGTATCGCATCACATTTCTCTCACAAATACGATTAAAGCTAAGTGATGTGTGTTGTCGAGTGGATGAGCATGTACGTTTATGGAAAAAGCTTTGTTGAGGGAGCTGTTTCGGCTGTCCTTTAATGGCTGAATCTGAAAGTCAGCTGGGTGTTTGTAACTCAGCTCAAGTAAAGATGACTGTGTAAAGATGGCATTTAAAAAAAACAAATTAAGTGATATGTCATCTGTCACGTTGACTGTGCCATAAGTGAAGTTCCAGCCTGGTAAGTAATTGACACCAAAAAGTGATTGATAAAAACATTGTTTGGATTTAATATGTTTTGTTGCCAGTGGTGCCCAGTAGATAGGAAGGCTAGGGCAATATCTTCACCTGCTTGATAAATTTCAAACAGATTTTGATCTGATCGTCTAATTTATTTTTAAGCCTTTAATTATACTTTCTTATTGGAGTACCCATGTTTTAGTTTGGAATTAGTCATCAGAATAAGAATGAGGCTATGGGTTGGCTTAGCTTCTCATTACTGGCTCTAACATTACTCCTGTCTCTTGCAGATAAAGCTGTCATGGCTCCTAATCTAGACTCATTTGGCCGAGATCGTGCAGCATACCAAGAGCACAGTCGTCAGAGGAGGATAGCTGAAAGAGAAGCACGAAGGTACCAACTTGTTCTCACATTCCTCTCCCCGTGGAAATGCTGTATTGTGCTGTACTTTTGGCCACAAATGCGAAACCAATTATAGTTACACAGAAACGAATAATGTGAATCCAGCTATAGATTTGTAAAAAAAAAAAAAAAAAAGGTTTTCTGTCCATCAGATTTTAAGTCTTGACCATGAGAGTGTCACCTTAGTGCCAAGTTGGTAAAAGGCAATTTCTGCTCATGTTTTTAATTTGGCTTCCTTTGTATTCGTGGATGGATACAGGACACGTCGACGACAAGCCAGAGAGCAGAATGGAAAGAGGGCAGAACATAAAGAAGGCTTATCATCTGATGACGAGGAGACTTCTACTGACATCACCAGCTTCAACATGGAGAGAGGTATGTTCCTGTATTTAAAAAAAAAAAAAAAAAAAAAAAAAAAAAATACATTAAAAAGTAAATGTATATTGTATGCAGTGTTCAACAACGTTAACTAAAAAAAAATAAAAGAAATCTGTCAAAATCTTGTTTAAATTTAACAAACTGAATTCAATGAATTTCTCTGAAATAAGTCAAATTATTTGAATATAACATTCAACAAGAAAACAAATGGTTTTCTGTTTAGGAATATAAGTTTAAAAAAAACTGCACCAAAGATGTGCGTTAATATTTTTCCTGCCTTTTTTAGTAAACAAAGAGTAAATTTGAAAATGAATGGAAAACAGTAGTTATATTTTTGCATTGAAAGTATCGTTTTGATTAAAGAGCCTGTGCACACTGGTTACAGAAAACTAAAAATGATTTAGGTAATTATCAATACTGTTAATTTAGGGCAGCTGTGGCATTTACCTTACATTGGTTGTTAGTCTAATAAATGTATTACGTACCATACATATGAGATTCAACTGATATTGAAAATAATTTTTTAAAATCTGACGTGATCTCTTTGTGCTACCCAGATCGTATAATAAGGGAAAGTAAGAAGGTATTTGAGGATGTTGTGGAGGACTTTCATTCTCTCGACTACATCAAATCCCACTTTGAAGTGTGGAGGAAGGAGTATGCCAACACCTACAGAGATGCTTACATAGGCCTCTGTCTGCCCAAGCTCTTTAACCCCTTAGTCCGTCTGCAGCTGATTACATGGAACCCTCTCGAGGTAGGGCATGGGTGTATTATCAGTGTAACCAGTTTCTTTTTGAAAGGAAATTGGATGAGGAATGGTGATGGAATCTTTTTTTTCTCTATTCACTGTGCAGGCGCAGTGTGCAAACTTTGAGTACATGCTCTGGTTTGAGTCGCTGCTGTTTTACGGCTTTGAAGAGAACAGCACGTTGCAAAAAGGAGATGGCGACATCGGCTTGCTACCTGCTATAGTGGAGAAGGTCATCCTCTCCAAACTGTCAGGTTCGAGGCATAGCATGCTCAGAGATGTCTTTGGCTTGCAAGCCTGTAGAAAATTTCTCCTACTATATGCATTTCTCTCTACTTTGTGTATGTGGCAGTGTTGGCAGAGCAGGTGTGGGACCCACTTTCCAGCAGTCAAACAACCAGGTTTGTGAGCTTCATTCACAGACTGCTAAAAGGCTATCCCACTGTGCTGCACGGGGACAACCGATACACACAGGTACTCCCCACCCTCATCATCTTTTTCCTCAAAATACATTGGCTGTTAGATTACCTGATCTTTTTAGAGGAACTGCTGTCATTACCTTAACCCCCCCCCCCTTCTTTTAGGAGCTATTGAAAACAATTGTCTTACGGACCAGGAGGACTCTGGATGAAGATGTCTTTCTTCCACTGTACCCCAAGAAGTATGTTCTTATTAATGACAATATTAACATTTGGATTCCACTTAGAATTTTTTCTATATTTACAATAAGTACTTAAAACTGCTTAAAGCAATCTCTCTTGCTTTTATTCAGCATCCTGGAGAACAAGAACAGTGGTCCCTACTTATTCTATCAGAGGCAGTTCTGGTCCTGTGTGAAGGTACGTGTGCAAATGTGTGTTCTTTTTGTTTTGTGTGTGTGTGTGTGTGTGTGTCTTTAAATTACTTCCTCCAGTCAGTTGCTGAACTGATAGCATCACATGAATAGCTTGCCTGGTTGTTGGAGATCACACAATGAGATCTGTATAATTTGAAAAGCAGCTGCAGCGGGCTGATAATCAAAGTATCTTCACACTGATATTATGTACTTTTGTGTTGCTGCCTTTGAGTCCAGTCTAACTCTTGTCTCCTTCATGCTTAGCTGCTGGGCAACATCCTGCAGTGGGACGGTATCTTA
Source organism: Simochromis diagramma (assembly GCF_900408965.1). Classification (NCBI taxonomy): domain Eukaryota; kingdom Metazoa; phylum Chordata; class Actinopteri; order Cichliformes; family Cichlidae; genus Simochromis; species Simochromis diagramma. The sequence goes on from NW_024386883.1 coordinate 4,292,687, forward strand.
TCCATGTCCTCTCTGAAAGACTTGGCCTTGGACAGCACTCTCAACCGATATATCCTCTCTGCACTGCAGACCACAGATACATGGGAGGAAAATATTCAGAAGTGCCAAAAGGTAGATAAAATGTAATCACTTAGTAGGGGTGGATTTCATTCAATAGATAAATCAGTTTAAACTGAGCATTGCAGATTTCTTTTACTTAACAAAATATCCTTCCATCCATCATGAACGGATATTATGTGTGAGAACATTGTACCGATATCACTACGTCTGTGTAGGTTCTCAGTCATCACTACTTCACTTGTTTTTGAGAAAAACTGAATTTAGAACTTTTCTCTGACCGTAGTTTTACTTGTCATATATAGTTTTAAACTGATAACTGCGCTTTCAGTTGATTTGTTTTAAAAGGGCTGTAAACCTTGATATTCCAAAGCAGATGAGAAGATTTCACATTTGGTAATATAAGAATTAGTGACACAAATCTTTGGTCCTACCTATTAAATTTTGTTTAAAATGATATATTTTACAAACTGTAAAAATTACTGCTCACAAACTGTAAGGCAGTAATTTTAGTTTGCTCATGTGACAAACTGATCGATACATCGTTTTTTTCCCCACCTTGCATACTCGTTATTTACAACCATGTAAAATACAATAAGATTTGTTGGCTGAGATCATTGTGGTAAAGAGTGAGCATGCACAGACAAAATATTTTGAAGGAGGGGTCTGTTGTACCTGTTTATGACTACATGGTCAGTTGCTATTTTTAAGTCACATGATTATTAAAAGCTGGCCCTTCTGCTGGGGTGTTAGATGTTAGTTGGTTATCTTTTTACCATTAGTGGCTCGCTGAACATGATAACACAAAGCTATTGTTTAATTCGTTCTCGTGTGCTTCTCAGGTGGTGGAGTGCTTGCCATCGCACTGGTTTTCTGGATTGAAGGGCCAGCAGACGTTGCCTCAGTTGGAGCCATTCTGTCGCTACCTCACCCACCTGGCCAACTCAATCCACCGCAGCGCACTGGTCGGGTCTGATATTGAGCGGCGCACTTCAAAGTAAGGACCTCTACATGGCTTTGTATATACAACTTGGCGCCTTGAATTTACTAATAGCTATATCTGCAAGAATGGTATTGAATGTGCTTTAGGAACAATTGCATTGTCGGTGTTGTTTTATCATATTAACTCTTCCTTTTTCACAATGAGTGCTTTTAAGCTGTGTTGTGATGAGTATTTTTTGTAGTGCTCATAGTGCATGTCATGTCATGTCTTACAACAGGGAGCAGGTCAAGGATGTTGTGAAGATGTTGGGCCAAATGAATGCCCTGGACCACATCATAGCTGTGGCAGCAGAGCATGGGATTAAAGACATCAAACCACTTTTAGAAGTCAAATCATAGAGGAGAAGCAACTTTCCATCCGGATTACAGATCACTAAATGGGATTCCCAGAGAAGGGATGTGTCACCCAGCTTAATAACTCAACAACTGAGACCATGACTGAAAAAAAGATCTTGTAAATATTGTAAATATTGTATAGTAAGGTGTGTTTATACTGATGCTGAAATTAGGCCTTGTATTGTCAGCTCAAAGAGACTGTTCACTGCTGGCAATATTTTAAATGTGTAGAAGTTCTTGACATGGATTATTTTTTGAGACTCTGATTCCTGAATGAACACTATTCACTCCAACTCTGTACAGCAGACTCATCTTTGCCATACGAGCTAAAAGGTCAGATGCACGCAGGCAAAGAATGGTATCCAACTTTTGTTTCCTAACAGTCCAGATGTGATCTTTCTGTGATCCCTGCTTCATCCTTTTAGTATTCCTCACACCTCTCTGTTCAAATGCTCTTTAAGAATCTGAGGGCTTTGTTTTCAGCTTTGCAAGAATTCTGTTTTAGTCGTTTATTTGCCTGTGAATAAAATGAACATTTGAATGATTCTGTCTTGCTGCCATTAAGCAACAACTGTCCCTCACAATGTCGTGTTTTATGTAAGTATTATGATCATAAAGGAACAATCCAAACTTACACCCAGTGTTCTTCACCGTAGGGTTTTTAAAACTACAATATCTCTTTAAACTTGGGGAAAATGGGTATCACTGATTTATTTAAAATGATAACATGGAAAACGTTTTCAAAAAATTGCAAACTGCCAGTTTCTACACTCTTGGCAACTCTGTTTATGTGAAATGATACTTTGTTACTGACTTCAGCCAGCTGCCACATGTGGGATTTGGTGTCATCCAGTGCGATTTCAGCCAGGAGGCGATTGCGCAATAGTAAAGAGCGGGTGGGACAAGCTGTTTTTGCCTTTCTATCCCCTCCTCTAGCTCAACTACCTAAACATAGCCACTCAAGACCTAAATATATCTTTTCTACATTTAAAGACGAGACTTTCCTGACCAGCGTCGTGTGAGACAAGAGTTTGGGGGTTCTACAGCTTCCTCTTCTCGGGCCTCCCAGGGAAACTAAATACCTCTCCTCCTTATGCCCGTTAAGGTAAAGTACTGCTTACAATAGCTACGTAGCGACTGCGTGAAAGTGATCGGGCACTTAACACTACTGTATAGCAGGCTTGACTGCTGTCCAAGTTAGTGTTAGGGATCTTTGAGGAAACGCATTTTCCTGTGTACATTTGAGTAAAGCGAATAAGGGGTCCATGCTGTAAAACACATGCTCTTTTCACTCGGACCCCCATTTTTACTGCTCGGTTGTCTGTGCTGCCGTCTTCTGCAGCGTGTCTGTGTGCAACTGTATCCTAGTTAAGGAAGCTTCTGTTAATTCTACATTAAGGGGGTACTTGTGATGCATCCTTTGAAGGTGCAATCACACAAAATGAACTGCAATTCCCGGACACGTGACTCTACAAGTTATCCAACGGTGGCCTGATGCGTGCAAGGATTCTTGCCATGTAAGATCTGGAGCACCAGGATTTAAAACTGCTCTAAACCCAGGACTGAGTGGGACCTGAACCTGAACTATCAATCGGTGGTCTTCCTCTTGTTCTCGATCGAGGACAGTAACAGTAGAAATTAAAATCACCGACGCCCCGATTTGATATTACTCCGATTTCCAGTTGTACAATAACCTTTTGTTTTCAGTACAGCTGTCCGGGAGTACATAGCTACTGAAAAGCTCATTTAAATTGCAATTTATAGACAAATTGCAGCAAGATTGTTGCTATCGTAAACCCCGTTTATTGACGAACTTCAGAGAGACAGCGTTTGATATTTTTGTAATTACTACAATAGTTACATTACTTATTTTCCCCAATTACTGTAGCAGGCTTTTGGCTTGAGAGTCTGGGTTGTTTCCCAGTGTCTCTCTCTCTCTCTCTCTCTCTCACTCACACACACTTTTATTTTGAAGTCTACACCCCCACCCCCCTTTCCCTCCCCTCACTATTTTCAGCAAAATGGCACCCACTGTCTCAAGGATATGTATTTTATGAAAGAACCTCAAACTGACCTGTGGGAAACATTACTAACCCTGTCATCATGATGCATTAGAATAATTTAAAAAAATGAAGCTGGTTCTTAAATTAGAGAAATCACAAGTTTATTGTTTTAATATTGTTCCACTTATTAGAAAATACAATAAAGAATAAGTACTTCATACAACAACATGTGAGTGAAAATAAAGTAATTCATTGGAAAAACAAATTTTAAATGGTCTAAGCCCCCTGACTATTGCAATGATGGCAACAGATTGCTTTTAATTATGACTTCTTCTTATAAGGGATTGGTACATATAACCTATCAGGTCTATTTTTCATGTTTTTTTATTTCTTTTTTTTTTTTTTTTGGTTTACTCCTGAGCAGAAATGTCTGTCTCCAGCATTTGTGCTCAGCCAGTGTCCCGTTGATCAGTCTCAATAAGGAAGATGTGATTAAAAGTGTGGATGCTGCAATCTCAAGAGTTCCATCTGGCACTCCTATGCAACCTCTCAACATAGTCTTCCCCATTGTTCATCTTTCTCTACATAATTTGCTTAGGGATTAATACAGTATTCTGATTCTTACTTTGTGGTGAGCTATAATTGTCCTACATCCAACGCTTGTGCAAGATGGCTCAGCAGAACAATGGAACCCTTTTTAAATCACAATGATCTTTCAGATTGGTCAGAGACTCTTACTCACATTGTCTAATCAGTCATTAAATTTTTTTTTAAGACCCTGGTTTGATTTGGTGAGTCTTGCTAAGGACTTCACTGTGGTCCTAGACTTTGTGCAGGGGTGCAGTGTTTGGCTGGAGGGTGAGGACAGCATTGCTAAGCAGAATGGGTGGTCCTAGAGTAAAGACAGTGGAGTTTAGCTGCAAGGCCAGAAGGATATTGCTGCAAGGATGGGTAGTCCTGCAGTAAAGGCAGTGATACCGCACCTGGGTGCCGTGCTGAGCTAGGGAGCAAAGTGTTTATTGTTGGGGAGGGTGTGTGGTCGTAAAGTAGAGCCAGTGGCGCACAGCTGGAGAGTGAGGATGATCGTGCTGGTGAGGACAGATGGTCCTGAAGCAACAGTAGTGGTGTAACATGGGAAGGCAAGGAGCACCTTGCTGAGCAAGGTGGGTTGTTCTGGAATAAGGGCTGTAGCGCATAGATGGAGGGCGAGGATGATTTTGCAGAGGACAGGTGGTCCTAGAGTGAGAATGGCGCCTCACTTGGATGTTGTGCTCAGCTCGAGGGCAAGGTTGGTTTTGGGTTTTGCTGGGTAGCGTGGCTGGTCCTGGAGGATAGTTGCTGCAGAGACCTGCACACAGGTACCACCAGCCGTTACTGACAGATGCTCATCTTCTGAAAGCAAGAGTTAACACTGCAAAACAATCAAGCCATGTACCAAATTATTGACTCACTCATCTGAATACAACATTTTCCACATAAAGCGAGATACAGAACATATGCTCACAGTGGAAATGTGTTGTATGTGTCCATGTCCAGTGGGACATTAAAGGAGAACCAGTGTTTCAAATGAGAAGTAATATCTTACTGGAAGCTGTAGGGGTACAAGCGCAATATGTGGCCCAGTGTTGTGAAGTCGTGCTGCAGCACCTGACTGGGCGTCATCCGTTTTTCAGGATCAAGCTGAAGCATTCCTTTAAGCAGCTCGATAAACACCAGCAGATCACAGATTTCTGCGGATTTACTGGTATAATTTTGATGACGTGTGAACCAGAGCTGAAACATCAAAGAAAGAAAAGTCCCCTAAAAACTCTGAATTTTAAGTTGTTTCTTTTTGGGGGTTTTGTTTAAATATTTATTCTATAAATAAAATATATATTTAGTTTTAAACATATAAAATAGAACAGTCAAGAAGTACACCTACGTTTTTAAGGTCATCAAGAGAGGTCAACTTCATCATCCTTTTCTCAGTGAACTTAATCCCCGTCTCACTGACAAACTGCTCAGGTGTCTGAAAAGACAGGAAACTCATCAACACTGAAATTGTAGACTGACAAAAATGGACAATTTTCTTGAAAAACAAGGTTAAGAAAATATTTGACATTTTTAGAGAATGGCATATGCGGTTAATCAGTAATTGTAAAGTACTAAGAACCTTGAGTTTCCATGTGCTGGTGGTGAAATACAACTGCGCGTCGAAATAAAAGGCAGTCTTGAGCCCACTGTCGAGGATCTTGCCTGGAGGCTGGCCCTGAGTCTCCACTATGTACCTCATCTGGAAATACAGACCAATTGGTCAAATTCAGAGTCCAACAACTTTAACATAATGTGTTGTAATCCTTTAAATAAAGCTTTAAGTTCTTCAAAGGAGAAGCGCTAGTTATACTTACCACCTCATATTCATTCTCACCAGGGTAGAGCATGGAGCCAAGGTACAGATTAGCAGCAATGCAGCCCAGAGACCATACATCTATGGCCTCTGTAAATGGAGCCCCGAGAATAATCTCTGGGGACCTGATTTAGGACAAACAGGAAAAACAGCAACTGTCAATTATTAACAACAAAAGTGACAACTTGATTAGTTATACAGCCAAGAAGCCCATCACAGAAACAGCAGGGGAGTATCCAGTATTGACCTTTAAGAGAAAAAGCCACTTTGGTTACAGCTACTAACCGGTATGAACGGGACTGAATGCAAGAGCCCATCGAGGCAGCGGAGGTTTCACATGCCAAGCTAAAGTCAATCACTTTGACCCTATATGGTTGTTTCTGATGGTTGACAAGCATCACATTTTCCAGCTTGAGGTCTGCATGTATCAAACGTACAGACTTCAAATGATCCAGCGCATTCGCAATCTAAAAAAAAAACCCAAACAAAAAAACCCCCACACACCTTTGTATTAATGTAATCAGCAGCCATCTGAAAAACTTTATTTATGTAGAGAATACAGTTAAACACACCTGCTGGGTGATGGCTCTAACTGAGTTTAGAGCGAGCGGTCGGAATTGTCTTTCCTTCATGAATTCATAAAGGTTCTTGTCCAAAAGCTCGAATTCGAGACATAATTTTTGCCCATCGGTAAGAACGTTGTAAAACTGAACCAAGTTATACCTTTCAGATTTGTATAACTTTAACTTCTGCAGGGCAGCCACCTGGCAACATGTGAGTTTTAGCTTCAAGTAAATATTTTAGAGGAATTTCTTCAAATACAATTGTTGGATTAACTGCATCAAGCCAAGTCTTTCCTACCTCCAAGTTTGCCAGTCCATTTCTGAAGCAATCAGTCTTAACTATTTTGATGGCTACGCTCTTCATGTCATTGAGCCTAATGAATTTTCCAACCCTGCCATAGGCTCCTTCTCCCAGGGTAGTTATCATCTGGTACCGTGCAGCTCCAGTTAAGTACCAGCCTATGGGAAGTGATCGGTTGATCTGGGCAATTTTATGGGCATCTCTGGCATCATAACACCTAAAAAGAAAAAACGTTATAAAGAAAAAAAAATCCTAAAAAACAAACAAACAAAAATTTAAAAAGTAATTTAAAACTTCATTTCTTACAATGTAGACAAATTTTCATAATAACAGCAGGTGATATTAGAGGAAAAAGTGAAACAAAGCATTGTGATTGTAAACCGATCATCTGCTGTCATGAGCTAGTTAACCAGAAAGCAAATTAAATACTTGGCAAGTTAATGTCCTTGATCTATCTCAGTAGTTTCACCTTAAAAATTACTTTGATGAATATCGAGTGAACAAGTTCTGCATACTACAGTGCTTGGAGTTTTTTAGTACTGAAATGGAAAGGTTTGGTGAAGCTGGTTTTTTTAGGTCACAAGTCAGGGGTCTGACTGGACTTCAATAAATAAGTCTTACAGTTAACGTTATTTTAACCTGTCACAAACATTGATTTGGTGATGTCTAAAGGTGCATTCTTGGAGAGTACAAAACTTCAAACATTAGCCATTTCAAATGAGAGAAGACAGTTTTTACCTATAAAACAAATTAGCGCCACAGAGCCGAGCTCATTTGGCCCAGGTGAAACTCATGCACCTAATTACCCTCCAGTTATCTCCTGCAGAATAAAGCATGGCACAAAATCCAAAAGATAGAGATCTAGTATCCATGCAACATCACAAACCACACCTTCAAAGTGTAGGGGCTCTGAAAGCGAGTCTCATACGAGATACATTTCAATCCAGCATTATGTTTCATTTTATGTTCTTATTAAAAACCTTATTAATATTATAACAGGTGCATTAAGTACTGACAGCCAAATAATTTTAAGAGCTGATTTGCACATGTAAAGTTACGTTAAGGGTTACCTTACATTAAGGGTGCAGACGCATTATAAGCCTGCATGTGGCCTGCATGCACTAGGTCAGGGGTGTCAAACTGCAGTCCTCGAGTCATTCTTTGTTGACAATAAACTTATTTGAATATTTATTAGGACTGCCACTAATGATTATTTTTATCATAGATTAATCCACTTTTTTTTTTCCATTGATTGAATGTTTTGCACAAGCCATAGTCCAAAGTTGTAAAGGCCTTAGCAACTTTAGCTGACCAACATTTCCTTGATTGCCCTATTAGATTTATTACCTTATTAGATTCACAAGAACAACCAAGAAACTTGCAAACACTTAAAACAAAGCCCATAGGAGCAGTAGACAATGCATCTTTTGGAGAAATTGCAATGGGATGTTGCTACTTCCAGAGTTGGTCTGTGGCTTGGTGCTAAGAAGCCAGGCAGAAAATGGGTGGGAGAGAAGTTTATTCTTATATCATAAAATGTTGAAAACAATTAAACAGGTTGATTTTGTTTTTAAAATCTGGAACATTCAAGTATGCTAAAGTGTACTTGGTATATCATTAAGGCAGACTTTAAGATTAAAGTCTACTGGTTACACTATAACTAACACTATGATATTTTAAATGGAGGTTTGTTAAAGTTGCTGCTTGTGTGATTATAGATGCAGTGAGAGTCATGTTTCCCTTGCCGCCATATGTCATGACATCTTAAAACCTTCAACCTGAAAGTAGACAGAGGACGTTCAAGAAGGTGAGCTGCTGTTCTTGTTGTTATTCTACTGCTGCTTCACATAAAGAAAATACATTTTATTAGTGGACTCAATGATACTTTATGGTCAGACCTTGTCTTTGTTAGACACGGAAAGCCAAACTAGATTAATCAATAAAGTACATCTAGCAACAGTCCAAAACGGTGGCGTTAGACGCTGCTCAACTGCAGGATGAGATCCTCTCTTTTTTCGGTGACCAAGCTAACAAACCAACTTGTAAGTCAAACATTAGCTGGGAGGGCCTGAAGTAGCTGGGGAGCAGTGACCACACTGAACCTAGGTATTTAATGAATGCAAAGTTTCATCAGTAAAAGCAAACATGCTATAAGGAATAAGGAATATCTAACTTTTATTGGGGAGGCTGCCGCTCAGGAGAAGCAGTTCATCCTCTAATGGGAATATTGGTGGTCCGATTCTTGGCTGCTCCAGTCTGCACGCCAAAGCGTTTTAGGTAGAGCTATCTACACTTTGGTCAGATACATTTTTAGAAATTTCTGTTTAATTCTGGAAGGATGACAGATTTTATAGAAATATTGATAAGATGAGTCACTACTAACGAATCCAAAATAGATCCGGTCCAGATGGGGCTGTTTATTTGATCCTTATCTGTTCTGCGTCCATCCTGCTGTGCAGGTGGACTGCGATCTGGACCTGGTTTGCAGACCCACTACAGAGCCTATGATATCTCTAGGTTGGATCTGAGCCAGGGTCATTTTGCTATTTAAAAGCAGCCTAAACCCAGGATTGAGAAGGTCTTGAACCCGAATGTGTCGTGTGGCCTTGGTGGAGTTTCGGCAATCTAAATTAGAGTGAAAGCAGAAAGTGGCCACTAACATCTGACTGCAAACCATAAGTAGGAGTAAAGTAAAGGTGTTGTGCAGTAAGTACCATAATGGAAACATAACACATCTTCAAACTGATTCAGATCCTGCTTTGGTTAGTATGAAGGTGTTAAGAGTTAAATACTTGTCTCCTAATTGGGTACTGACTTGTCAAGTTTAAAATCTGACAAGTCGACATTTTATTCTTTTTTCTGCAAAAAACAAAACAAAACTCAAATAAAGTGGAATATCTATTGTTTTGCTATTACCACAATGAGTTTTTTGTATTTATGCTTATATTCTTGAGAAAAATAGAGAGGCTCATTATACAGTAACATATAATCAACAAGAGTTCATGTTATAAAGGCATTTAAAGAAAGAGTAATCTGACCTTTCAGATCTAGACCATTGCAGCTCAGACCAGCTCGAGTCAGTCTAACTTTAGCACCCCTGAATGTGGGTCACTAGTGGTGAAGTTGCTGACTGTGTTAGTCTATCTGCAACCCCTACACACTTAAATAAGTGTGTGTGTCTGTGCGTTTGTATGTGTGTGTGTGTGTGTGTGTAAGCTTTCCAGGATCACTGAGATTATGGAGGCTTCCACACCATGAAGGGCTTATTCATATTTCCTCATTACTGTGTCTCTATCTGATTTGTGGCTTCTATTTATACCCATCACAGTTATGAGTAACACACTCAGACATTGTGTGTTCCTGCTTTTGGAATTGATTTGTTGCTGAAATAGGAATGCTAAGAATAAGATTCCAGGTAGAAGGTTTGTATTGAGTGGGTAGGGATTTATGAAACCTGTAACTTTTCATTCTTCGTAATAACCAAAATACTTTTTATGCTTTAACTCTATATTTAAAATGTGTTCCACTTTTTCCTGGAGTAATCTACAGAGTAATAATCTACTATGAGGGGAATTAAGTCCATTGTAAAATGTTGATGAAAGAGATCTTTTGGTCAATGTAACATAACCTAACAGTTAAACATATGCTCTTGAAGTTCTCGATATATTACTGCATATGATCTGGGTGGTGAGTTCACTCACTTTACATTGTGTCAAGTGTATTTCTTTCTTGGCATATATTTATATTTGTCACAGTCTCTGCTGCGCTCTTGGCCAGGTTTATATATATAAAAATCAATATATATCACAAGTATACACAAATATAGTACTTTGAAATATAAAGTTACATTTTTGCTTATTAGGTCAAAAGTGCAGTCGTGCTTTTCTGGGTTTTTTTTCATCTTTGGCAACAAAAACTCTGTAACTATAAGTTGACTAGCCAATCACAATGAAATAAGTCACGCTTTACACTGAAACAGTATCACTTTCAGAGTTCTGTAGCTTTTTATTGACCACCACCAGTCATAAAAGTGATTCCAGAGATGTCAATAAATACAACCTTCTTTTTATTTCCTTTTAATTTTGTGCAAAAACAGCATGAACTATTCCTGACCTGACCTAAAAACATTAGTATTTTTTACCTGCGTCAGGAAAGAGGAGGAAGAGTGGAAGTATTATTAGTTATTACCAGCCAAGTATGGTTTCACTTTAGTTTGACTTTAAAACAATATGTCCACCAAAACAACCTGTTTAAGGAGTTACTACCTGATGCCCAGGTGCTGCCCATTTCCTTCTTTTACTTATTAACAGTTGACTTGCTTCTGATATTTTTCCAACTTGTTTGAACATAAAATCATTCAGCTGCTACTGAAAAACCACAATTCCCACACCCTAATTTTCCAGGAGTAAGTCATTTCAATTCACTTAAGAAAATGGGGGAACTGTCATGATCCCTGCATTTTGGACCCCACGTTTGACATTGTGAGGTAATGTTTCCTTTGTATTTTTAAAAGGACAAAATATTTCAAAAGAAAAGTTTTGTTTCTTTTGTAATATTGCTTCCCTTGTGGCCTTAGATATATTTAGGTCATCATTTTCAACTAAGTATTGGTCCCTTTATAGTTAATATATAGTGTACTATTTGTTGAATGGATGCTTTCATTTAATTCCCTGTGTTTACAAGTTTAAAAGCTTTGTCTATTTTCTGTGGCTCTTTTCGATTATCTTCTTAAGACTTATTGTATTCCTCTGAGTCTTTGGTTCTTCTTAGTTGTAGTTACTGTTTACACTGGGTTAGTACCCTGTTGTGTTCCTTGGTGTACTGATCTGCATTGCCCTGCATCTTTATGTGTTCCTCTGTCTTGTCTTTCTCTCCACCCTTATGCCAAGTTAACCTTTGCTTCCATTCAGTTGTGTCTTTCTGTTTTATTTTCTGTTGTTCTCTGTGTCTTCTGTTTTGTTTACTTCACCAGCCTGATAATGTCTATAGTAACAACATTTTTATACCTTTTACTTTTTACATTAAAGCAGATTTTTTTGTTTGAGTCATTCCTGTTTCCTGAGTCCTGCATTTGGGTCCGCCCTCTCACATGGTAAAATCCATGCTGGCTATTTTTCATCTTCTTTTCTTTTTCTTTTTTCTTTTTTCTTTTTTTTACAAGTGTTTAGATTAACTTCAAGTTTGACTTACTTACATAACATTCTGTTGCTTTTGGCTTAAATTGATCTGAAAAACTAATATACTAGAAATTTGATTTTACTCAAATAAGAGGCCTAGATTTTTGGTAATGCTGACAAGTGTTGTGGAAACATTTTATGTCTTTATGAAACATTTGGATCTGACACAGTGGCTAACTGTTACTGATACTGTATTACTCATCTTGTTCTTTGTTTGTCCATAGAGATGGTGCCACCTATCAATACACATTGTTCAGTTACAACTGACAAGGTTTACGGGTTCAAGGTGACCCTGTGGGGCATACCACCTCTATCTTGGTTAGCCAATAAGAAACACAACATGTTACCGTGTGGAACTGAAGATGATACCAAGATATTGCTGCAAATATAAGTAATCAGATAACACAGGTAAAATAAAATCAACACATAATTTTCAGAACTTCTCTGAGTTGCTTTGTCACAGTGTGGCCGGGCACTTATTCTAGCTCTTTAAACATTCATGTGTGTTGTATGCATAACTACAACTTGAATCACAACTATAGTCTGTTGTAGTACCTGCTCATCCCTAAGGTTACATTCTTGCCCTCATCTCAGCCCAGAGGCCCTAGATGTAGAGGACAAATTTATATCAAACCACAAGCTCGATGTTTTTAATGGATCTCTTTTGTTCACACTTTTAAAATTTCACCCTCACTAATGACCTTTTAACCTCCCTCAGTAATCATTGTGTGTCGCTAAACTGAAATGGAGAAAGCATAACACCAACTCCTGCTATTTAGTTCATTTCGTTCAGGAATGGAGAAAGTTGAAAGGCAAATGAACACTAATTAAAAATGCGACAGCCTTCTCTACTTTATATGAATTTATAAAATAAACTACCAAAAAGCAGTTAAAGCTGCAAGATAAATAAGTATAATTCTTTTATATCATGTCATATGTTCTCCAAGGAAGAAGTTTAAACCAGAAAATGACTGGTGCAGGGACTTGCACCGATATATTTCTACTTTAAGGAAATATAACTCTGGGTACAAAACGTTAATCATTATCCTGCGGTCAGAATAGTTTCTCAGCTTAAGTTTTGCTTGTGCTATAGATATGTCAACCCAGTTTTTAAAGAGATACTATCTGCTGTTGCTCATTTATTTCTTTTACTTATTAACAGTTGGTTTGCTACTTGGTATTTTTTCCAGCTGGTAGTAAACTGAAAAATCATTCAGTTGTTACTGAGAACGCTTTTTGTGCGCTTTTAAAGCATTAGATTTAAAGTTAAAATAATATTGTTGTAAATCCATCCATCCATACTGACATGAGGTTTTGTGTTTTTACTTTGCTGTTCATTCACCTCAAAACGACGCCTCTGTTATACCACATGCTGACAATATTTCAAATGCACAGCCTAATAATGCATAGAAGTTATTGACACAAACATGAATGATCAGCATCGTTTATTGACCTGACTAACCTTTTTCATGTTTGTTTCATTTCATTTCCACTTTATTTGTCAGGGGCCATGTACAAACAAAAGAAAAACTTTAATCTCCTAAGAGAAAAGGTTGTACCAGATTAAGCTACTAGCTTTACTATCTGCAGCCTGTGGGCAGCACAAATAGAAGAACTTTGAATAATATCTTTGGCTTGATAAACCAAGTCTCTTGGGTTGTTTTAGAAGGATGCTTCAGCCCTGTGCACATCACAATTCATCCTGCTGCTTCTATTGGCAGTCACATCATTAATACACACTCTTGGCCCGCTGGCAGCCGTAGATGCACATGCCATAGCATTGCTTCCATAATAAGCAGACAACCAGAAGAGGATGGATGAAGGAGATGGATAGATGAATGTGTGGCATCTTTTACATGTTTTCTAGCAAAGTCTAACCTGCCTATCTTTAGGCTAATGTCTAATTATGACCTTCTCCCTTGCCCACACAGGTCTTTCAACTTTTCAGCATATCAGAAATTCCAGTGAACAGCTGCCAAATACAAGTCCAACTATTCCTTTATTATTGCAATGAAATATCTAGAGAATAAGCCTCACACAGCCAACCACTAATCAGTCAATTACCTTTGATCCTCTGGAAACAGCAAATCATCCATAAAATGGCTATAATTTACTCGTTATATGTTTTTTTTTAAATGCATGTTTCTTATCTTTTTGACTTGGAAGTTAACTGGAGCAGTTGTGCCCTCCAAAATTGCAGACTACCAATTTCCAGACACGTGAATTTCTGGTTATTGATTTCAACAGTTGTCAGGTGTGTGACTTAATCATCTAGTGTAGTTTAAGCCAGAAGGTTATTGCATCATAGTAATGTCTAATAGTAATGAGCAGGCGGGGCTGCGTGTTTGCACCTCTATCTCCTCCTCCATCTCAATGCGTTAAATAGAGTAACCCCGAAACTCCTCACTGCATCCAAAGACCAAACTTTCACCATTGTGGGAGACTGTGTCGTGGGGTTCTACAGCTTCATCTTCTTAGGCTTCGCAGGGAAGCATCCAATACCTTAGATACATTTTGCCCAGCTGCTGCATTAAGGTAAAATACTACTGTTGTAATGTTATCATTTCTGTGTCACAAATGCAGGAAAGTGATCAAGTACTACTGAACTGATAACTTAGTAGTACTGTACCCCAGCTTGGAATGATTTTCTGGGGGAGAAATGTGTTTTCCTACATAAAATTAGGAGCACCCAGTGGTCTCTCTGCAACCATTTAGAATTTCCTTTTTCCTGCACTTGTATCCTACTGAAAGAAGTTTGTTTTAATGCAACACTACAATAATGAGCTACTTAAAGCACATGGTCAGTAGCCAAAATTGTTAAAAATGAATAATATATCCTGGAAACTGCTAGATCTGAATCTATCAGAGCTGCAATTGAACTTATCCAACAATGGCCTGTAATGCATGTAGGGAAAAGGGTGGCTGTAAGACTTGAAGTACTGTTTTGTACTGTAAAACCACAGGTGGTGATGAAAGCAAAGGCACTGCAATGAGAATGAGAAAAATACCTCATCCTAAGGTGTTAAATCCCATCCCATTTAAGTCAATATGAAAACTTTCTGAAACTTTAAGGCTGTCATGTCAACAAGGAAATCCAATCTCTCACATGCACAGTACTGTTTGCTATTACTGCAGTGAGTTCGTTTTATATTTACACTTGTTTCCTCTAGAAAAGGGCATATGTTCATTATCTAGATAGCTTCAGCTCAGACCAGCATGAGCTCACATTTTCCCTAAACAATGTGTAGCTTCTGTTTATACCAGCACAGTTAAGATGAAGCAAGTTGCAACTGGATTTTGACTTTGACTTATCAAAGCAGTGTGAAAAATATAAGCAAGTCCAGCTTTAGTAAATATGTGTATAAATGGTTATTAAGATATCGAGTACCAGCAGAGGCGGGCGATGATGATACCGATAATGACGTATCACAATAATGGAAAAACAGAACACATACACACATATATAAATAAATAAATACATAAATTTATTATATGCCTGTGTGCGCATGTGCATGTTTGAGTTTGTGTGTCTGTGTGGGTGTGTAGGTCATTCACTGTCCCTTGGGTGGTGGCATGTTGACATATATCAGGCAGCCAGTCATGCCCTGTGTCCTTCTCCTGGGAATATACTTTTATTTTGAAATGTTGCTTAGCTCGTGGAAATTTGGAATTACAGAAGTGAAGTGGTTTAAGTAAGTGTTCCTTACTTCATTGAATGACTTCCAATCTAGGAGGAAATGTGTCTTTGTTTCAAACTAACCAGTCAAACACTGATCGCATGTTCTGTGTCCTTGCGTTAAGAGCTGTCTCTACTTTCTATCTCTGACTGTTTTTCTTACATACATTTATTTGCATTTTGTTATAATTAGCTGGCTGGTGTTTGGAAAGCAGTGTTTTTGTGAGACCGGTCAGGCTCATTCTTTGGGTTTGGAGGGCTTTAGAATGGAGTGTGTCTTAGGAGCTGGACTTATGGTGATCAAAAATGTTTTACTTTATTTAATTCAATCTAATTATCAGTGGGTGTCTTCCTAATTCTGCTGGACAGGCATCACTTAGTGCTTTTCTGTGTATGCATAAAATGTATCTGTAGAATTCTGCATTTAGTGATTATGTTGGGTGTTTATTTGAACAGATTATAGCTCTGATGACTGAGTGAACCCTGTACTTCAAACGGTACAGTGCACACCATAACATTATCAAATGTTTCAAGGCAGATTTTCATTGGAATTTGCTCTAATTTAAATGAGAGCTTTCTCATTTTTCTTTATTCCCTCTCTCACACACACACAGCTAACCAAGTCTTCACTCTAAAGTTTCTTGTGCTATCTAGAGAGACTATAAAAACAAAAACTATATTGTTTTTAATAAAATTAGATGTGGAAAAGATGACTTTAACTTTAACTTTTCTACTTTGACTCTATTTTTAAACTGACGTTCTTATGTTGTTGTAGCCAGCTGTGAGGTCCGTTTTAAAATGCGGACAGTGACCAGTTCAATCGTTCACAGTTAGCCGTCTGTTTTTTTATATTGTCTTTATTTTAGTATAACTAGTTTAGCTTAGTATACAGATACAGCCACTCAATATTGCTGCTTTCAGTCCGATGATTTTCTCAGTATTATTTTTATAAACGTCTTTGCCTTATAATTGTTTTGTACCTTAGGGTGGAATGTTTCTTCAAGTTCTGTTTTAACCTTGCAACCATCCAAATCTAAGTGTATTCCACCTGTGTCAACTTGATAGGTGTGTGTAGGTGTGTAACTCTTATCAGCTGTTTAGGTTGTTTATGAGGGCTGGGCTGGGTCTTTGAAAATGTGAGCAAACAAACAAAGCAACCTCATGGTGCCTTCCTGAAAGAGGGGCATTAGAAGACTGGCAAAAAATGGAGTCTATACTACTATGTGAATTCCATATATTTAAGATTTTCCCACTTGATAGTGAGCTTTTGTTCTTTCTGTTGAAACCTTCAATTTGTTTCAAGGAGAACAGCACATGCTCTCACAGTTACCATAAGATTAAAAAAAAAACTGACATTCTGATGTCGGGGATTTCATGAACGCTGCGCTGAAAACTGTTTCTTGACCTTCTCTGACCTTAATACACTAAACAGGCATGTTCTGGTTTGTCAGATCATTGCAAGTTGAAATGACTTCTGCATCGTTTTGGGTTACACTCTGGTATAAATCTACCATGATGTTACAAAGTTTGCAAATGTATTAACAACAGTAACGAACTCTGGACTGCATACTTTTAAAACGGGATTTTAACAGTAATGTAAGTAATCTAAAAATCGTTTTTGATTAATTTTATTGAAGGACAAAACACATAATTGGCATTGAATAAGAAGGCTTCACAGACAGGCAGAGCTGGGGGGAGGGTGCTGCTTGTCTGTTTCACATCATTAAGTGGTGACGATATGCAAATGAAGCGCGGCAGCTTAACAACAAGCACTAAAATGAGAAAAGCAAAAATCCCTCCCTATAGTTCGGGAAAATACAAAGAAGGTGACTGTTTTTTATAACAGTGTTCTATAAATACTTTCTATCAATGATTCCTGGAACACCGTTTACAAGTTTTAAAATCACAACCAGCACTGACAGGATATTTGTGTGGGGTTTGGAAGTTGCTGCCCTTCTGTGGGGGTTCAGAGAGCTGTTTGATGAATCACCTAATGTGTGACAAAGGAATCTGCTGTGATGCTAATGGCGGTCTGCCCTCTGCCTACCTGTCTGTAAAAGTTGTTAAAATTACCGCAGTGATTTATCAGAAATGTGCAGAGTGTGGAAGGAGAATTAAAAGAAAAACAGGTGGTTAACAGCGAGCAATTTACTGCATTTAAAAATGATGCAATCCATATATTATAAGACTACATAACTAGCTAATATATGTAATTATTATTGTACCACATCTAAAATACGCTCTTCTCTGACAGGACCAACCAGTAATCAGTTTGCATTTATATTTTGCATTGATACATGTGTAGAAAGCTGGAAGTAAATCAACTTCCATTAGTGCCCCCTGGTGGATGTACAAGACATTACCACTGGTTTTCATAAATGCTGCTTGGGACAGGTCATGGTCCTGTCAGGAATGAGGCGGGCATTTGAAGTGGCTGTATCTGTTACTAATACCACATCCAACTTTCATTTGTAGCTTTTATCTTAATTTCTTCTCCTACAATAATTTAATTATTTCCATGTGTTAGGTATTGTGTTGTTTGTTGTACCCTCTGTTTGTTAGGAGGTTCTCAAATATATTTTACCTTCACGATCTGTACCGAAATAACTTGTAAAATGAATAAAACCTCTTAAATTAACTTAATCTTAAATAGGTACTTATTTTGTTAAATCTAACTGAAAGTTAACAGGTTACATTTTTTCAAGAAATGATTTCTTTGACATTACTTCTGTTGTTGCAGGACAGGTTAAATATTTTCCCTGTGGGATACTGGTAAAACAGTACTGAGTATTTTCCTGGGTATCTGAGATATGCATCAACAAGTTCACTTCTGAATGATTTAAAAAAAACAAGAAACACACACTCATAAACAAAAGGAAGGTTTTGGAGTGGTCTAGTCAAATTCTTACATCACAATGAGATGCTATGGTGAGACCTCACTGAAAAAAAGGGATTGGCCAGCTTTTGGATTTACATAAGCATCTTGCGTGTATTTAACACAATTGCCTCATGCTTTAAAGTTAAGTGTAACTATATACTGTAGAAACTACATGATATGCAGAGAGGGTAGATTAAATTGTTCATATCATGTTCAAGTGAAGTAAGTCAATAATATAGCAATGTTAAATCCCGTGACACTGCACGGGTTTCAGACTCGCGCTCTTTAGATCGTGGTTTCAGGAAGGCATCCATCTCAGTCAAGTTGAGCAGCCACCTCTACTTTTTTTGGTATACCAAAAAAAGTAAATTGGGTGGTTGTTACATTAAAAAAGTCTAACTTGTAATTTGAACACAATAATTTCATGTTTCTATGAACGTAATTAAATCATGTAGGATTTGCATGGAATTCAAAAACTTAATTTGTTCTTGTTGAGACGACCTGATACAATCTAGTGAGAGTGGTTAGTTGCTGAACTCATGAAATTCACAAGATCGCACAAGATTTCAAACTGCAGGAAAATCAGTGGAGTTATAAGAGGCAGAGAACTACACACACACCACGTGCATGCTATTCCTATTTATTGTGGATTAACCTGTCAAGGACAAAAACAAAAAACTTCTGCATCAAATACAGGAAATCATATCTTTCCTGTATTTCCTAGATTGTTGGCATGGTGGTTAGTGCTGTTGCGTCACAGTAAGAAGGTCCTGGGTTCAAATCCACATTCTGGCTAGTTTGCAGTGGCTTCTCTCTGGGTATTCTGGTTTCCTCCCACAGTTAAAAGTCATGCAGTTATTAGAATTAGGGTTAACTGGTGATTCTAAATTACCCATGAATGTAAGTGTAAATGGTTGTTTGTTTCTATGTGATAGACTGGTGAGGTGTCCAGGGTGTACCCTGCCTCGTAACCTATCATTTCAGGGTTATTTCCCAGCCCTCCTGCAACCCGGAGGATGGTAGTCATTGTAAATCCATTCAATTTTTATGGTAACCAGGTTCTAGACTTTGTTGAACATTATGTAATATGAAGACAACATGTAGTATTTAAGTGACCAAGTAGTATTGGGGTAAAAGTTATTGAATAGTGTTGAAGTAAAATGACAAAATTGTGAAGGATTAAAACATTCCAAGAGCTCAACTTACTTCATCTGAACATGTTTCAATCGCGTTTTAGGAACACAAAATGCACAGGTTTATTGAATATGAAAAAGTTGTGTTGATTTAACTCAGTTGTTTAATTTTCTGCCAAAGCAAAACATTTGTGTGCAACAAATGTCCATTATTGAATCAAGTAAATCCAACATGGCCTTTTTTTCAGTGCTTAAACAGGCTGTTTATACAGGAAAAGCCTCCATCATAGCTAACTCAAAATCAATTCTGCAAAGACGAGTGGCCGAAATTCCTCGACAGTGAAGTTATTATTATTTCACGTTAGAGCAGTTGATAGTTGATTGCAATTCCTGTTGCCAAGTGTGGAGCAACCAGTTACTTTTTTACAATTACTGTTTTACAGGAAGCAAATTCTGGATATTTTTTGGCTCTTGATAAATTAAATCATCTTTTAAAAACTGCAATTTGCATTTATTTTGGGGTTTTTTTTGTCATATAATAATAAAATTTGTTTGATGGTCTGAGAAATCAGAAAAGGGCCAATACTTTGTCATAGCACTGTCCATGTGTACACAGACATACAAAGGTACACTGTACTTGTACAAAGTGATCTCAAACCTTTCTTTTTTGCATTGAATCATCAAAAAAGGATTTTAAAAAAAGCTTCACCACCTTGAACTACATTGGATAAACTTAAACATTTAAAAAAAATTTTTTAAAAACTTCTCTTTTTTGTACCTGATGTGCTTGTGACAAAAAAGCGCATCAGGTACCACTAAGAATGTTCATTTATTCACCATTATTGTTTAAGGGAGCCACATATTTCTATTCTTTAGTAATACTAGGATTTTGATGATGGAGCCGAACTGAAAATCAGTAGCTTCAGCAGGAGGGAGAGACGAACCCGATCGTGGTTCTTCACGCAGCCTGTTTTACATGCAGCCAAATCCACTTGTTCAGCGAGCTGATTGGTTATCAGACTTTTAGACAGAATAGACAGAATGTCTACAGAAATTTTGACACCTGGGAAAGCTATCTTTTCCCCGCTGTGCGCGCACACAGAGACATTTTCAAGTTACTTCCCTCGATCAGCCCTATTATATATAATTATCGAAATGTTTGTCTAAAATGCACTCGTTAATGTTACTTTGTAAAGGTGCTAGATTAATGTCCGAATATAACATCCAAAAACCTGACGTTAATACTGCCCACAGCCTCACACAGCCTGGTGCGCATTTACGCACATGGCCTAAAACCCCTGGTCTTAATTAAACTGCGGATAACTCGAGATGTGACGTTAAATAATTTTTTCTGTCTTTCCACACATACAGGCCAGCTGGTAGACACTGACTTCAGGTTTATATAGTGAAATAGTATTTTTTTAAACAAACTTTTCCTCCTCCTTGTATATAAATGATTCTATTAACAGCTATCACGAAAAACTTCCTCCAGCCATGTGCGCATTTTTGCGATTGCAGCAAACGGAATGCTGATGCGGCAACATACCGGGTCAGACATCGTGTTAACAATGAACTATTAAAATGTCAATAGAGAAGAGAGGCGAGCATCAGGGAAGCTGAAGGAACTGCCTGTGAGATGCTTTTTTTAACGGAGGAGACAAACAGAGGAGGGAGGGAGAGAGATGGCACGCTTACCTTCTTGAAGGTTGTTGCCCGTTGTTGGCAGGTGGTGGTCCAGGGAAACCCCGCTCAGTTGGCAGCTCAGCCATTGCCTTTACTGTAGAGTAAATTTAGAGTAAATTATTTGATCCTCTTCAGTACACTGAAACATACACACTTGTCATGGAGTTTGCAACAGCTAATTGATAACTCCAGTGTTATGGAAAAAAGTAGGTTCTTAAATTTGCTCTCAAAAACTTACTGTAGCTACAGATGTCAGTTTAGAAAATTTACCTTGTTTGTCTCCAGTCCTCCCAAACACTTCTTCCAGAGCTGCCTTTCTAGTTCTAATCAAACCTGCCGCTTTAGCAGATTCAGCTGATGGAGAAAGGCGTGCAGGAGGGACCCTGTCTTTTACGCAGCTCCATGCGCCGCCCCTGTCTACGTTTGTGCGAAATAAAGCTTCTTCATTGGCGCAACTGTGCACAATTAGCATACATGTCAATAAATGAAAGCTGATATTGTTTCATGCAAATATTTGCATGGTTAAAATACAGTCAAACAACTAGTTGTAGCTAGTTTTAGACATGTAGTTAGCAGCCTGTGCGCTTAAGATGTTATCGCTAACGGCTATGGAAAACAACAGCAGACCTGCTGCAGTCTAACCTTTGCAAAGCTAATGCTACTAAATTTAATACCAACACAGTCTCATAGTTAATGCTACGCTTTTTTTCCTCTACCACCTCTGTGTTAGCCCTCATCAAGCTGACAGCATTAACTTTATCCAGCACTGCTAGCGTTAGCTATTTCCACAGTGACATGCTACGTTCAGACAGAAATGTCTTTATTTTATCAGATAAAAGTTTCAAATTCATTAACAGAAGCCAGCACAGGAAACATTGGGCCTGTAGTTAATTCTTACCCACACTTATAGTTAGCTAGTAGTTTTAAAACAGAATAGCACAAAATGTCTAATTTCGACCTTTGTAATATTTAAATCTATTAAATAGATTTAAATATTTAATAGATATGTCTGGTCCCATATCTACACTTACATTTCTTCCTCCAATGAAATGAAGAAAACAGGAAAACAGATGACTAAATCAATAATCCATCCTCTTCCATGCTAATGCCCTCCACACTGGACTGAATGAATTTAGCACCTGTGCTCAGTCATTCACTGTACTGTACAGATGAATAGAAGCTGTCATTGTCAAAAATAAACCTATTTAGTTAAATCCTGTATTATTATTATCATCATCATCATCATCATCATTATTATTATTATTATTATTATTATTATTATTATTGACCTGACAAAGTGTGTTACTGATACAGTTTTTTTCTGTCTGTTTTTTTGTTACTTTGTTTAAAGGTGACTTGTGATTTAATTATCTCAGTTTACTTGGACTTCTTTATGGTAAAGCCAGTATGACTAAATTCAGCCACCAGTCTTCCTCAAAGTTGTGAGAGAGGTGGTGATTTTTATAAAAAAGTGTGTTAAGTGTCCTTTGTTTCTCTTGGCAGTTTCTCTGCATTTGAACTCTTTAGCTTGTCGTGCTTTTTAATATATAGATTTGCCGAAACAAAGCAAAAAACACAGCACATAATTTTCTGCACTTTTCTCTGTTTCTCTGTCAATGGGTGTCAGGGTACTCATTCTAGCTGTTTAAACATTCACACGTGTTGTCCTACATACAGCATGTATGTATAACTAGAAAAAGTTGAATCATAACTATAGTCTGTTAAAGCATCCACTCATTCACAAGGTTACATTCCTGACCTGATCAAAGTCTAGAGAACTTAGATGTAGAGGATAAATTTCCATCAGACCACAAAGCTTTTTATTAAACTTCAGCCCATCTTTGTCTCTACCACTGACTTTACTGCAAATAAATTCAGTGATGCTCTTGTCAGTAAGTCTTTTCCTCTTACAACAGCCCTGCCGAATTCCAGTGAACTCCCAACCTCTTTCAATAATCATTGTCATGTAGCTGAACTGAAATGCAGAACGCGTAAAACTCACTCTCCTCCCTGCATGACTAATTATCTAGATTACTTAACCCTTTATTGGGCAATTTTCAGCCTAAAAACACTATCCCTCTTATCTTGATCACTTAATGTTTTTGGAATTGGATTGTAATCAGAGGTTATCTGAAAACACAGTAATCCTCACTCACTGCCAACTAAAAACACTGCCAGTTTCAAACCATTAATTATTCATAGACATCATGTCAGCAAGGTTTTGGGGGGGGGGTTAAACACATACCAGTTGACTCTTTTACTTATAAACAGTTCTTCACTTCTGGTATTTTTCCAGCTGTTTTTGGACATAGAATCATTCATCTGCTACTGAGAAAGCTCAATTAGCATTCCCAGGGGCCGTTTTGATTGTTTTCAATGATCGACAGAGGTGACTGCTCAGTGTTTGTGCTTTTATATTTGATTACTGCCTTGGATACTTTTGCGCACTGTTTTCTCATGCTCTGTCTATTAAGGTTAACACACCCCACTTGCCCATTTTGTTTGTGGTGTTCCTGAATACTTTATTTTTTATGTATTCATTTATGTATTATTTCATTAAAGGCAATTTTCAGGCCTACCAATCACATTAAGCTCTTTTAAAGCTTCAGTTAAGTAATTTTAACCCCACACCCCAGATATCAAATTTGACAGATTTTTAAGTGTCCAGGACCCTCTTAGGGACACTCCCAATAGGGGCTAAAAATCTGGGACTCTCCACCAATTGCTCTTAGAGCGCAAAAGCTCCTTGGATGAGAAGTGAAACAGCTTAAAAAAACGTAAAGAAGTCCAGACGCGTTTCTTTCCAAACTCAGTCACCTCAAGGAACTTTATATTGTAAGGTAAAGACTCTACAATAACAACTAAGGCTATTTATGGAATGACTATTAAGTCTTCTTCAAGCCAGCCATTTTCCAAATGTCCAGAAGTGTCATATTTATGGTCTAACTTCATTGGTTGAAAGGGCTTACACCCCTTTTCTGTTCAGTTCCTCCCTTCCACTTCTTTAACATATTATCCAAAGTACCCTGCCAAATACTTTTTAATGTGTCTTACAAGGGACCATGCTTTATATTGCATACTGTTGTAAATGTAATATGCAAGTACAATGCTGCTGTTATATTAGTCTATGTACAAGAGTTCTTCTGGTAGAAATGCATTTATTAAGTCATCCGAAGTCTGCAGGAATTAAGTCTGCACATGTGTGCATGTGTGCCCACTGCTTGGAATAGCCAAGCCATGTGATTCTTCTAGATTCTATTTCAGATCGCCTACTGTCCAAAGCCCCACAGTCTTCACAGCAGCTTAAAGAAAAGTTAACAAATGCACAGTTTAATCCTTCTGTCGTCACTTATCATTTCATCCGGAGTTGTTAGGTCGAGCGCTGAAGTGTACCTGTAGGTGTGTTTGAGTAAGTACTCTGTTCTGTCTTTTTCTGCCTTCACAACGAACAGGTTACTTTGACATAAGGTTCAGAAGGCGTATTTTAGTTTGTTTTGAATGATCAGATTTCATTCAATTTGAACAAAATCTGACAAAATGTAGATTTTTCGAGAGAAAGTTGTGACCCCAGACTGACCCGTATACTCAAGTCAGTCAGGGGTTGTGTGATATATATAGGTCACTTTCATTGGTTTGTTTATTTTTTTTTCTGCAAGGACTTTATGACTGCGCCAGAACATTTTTTAAAATCTTTACACTAAATTGGATTTTTATTACAAATTTGTATTTATGAGCTTCCGAGATCATAGACAGATGCAGCATGTGTAATGCTGTGATAATCAAAGCAGTATGCAGTATTAGTGCTTCTGGTTTAGTCCAGATTTTAATAGATTATTTGTACAATGGTTGTTCTTAAGATGAATAAAGCATATCATTTCTCAACTTTTACTTGCGTATTGTTACTTTTCTGCATGTCTATACAAGTTAACCATTCACTTTCATTTGCTGAATGAGTGAAATAATATAGGGTTAATACATGGCATGCATTAAGGAGAAATGGCAACCTGAAGTCACATTTTACTTTGAAAAAATGCTAGTTTTTTATGTCATGCAGTATATGAATCAGACATATATCAATTCTGTAATTGAAGGCTGGAACTAACACTTATCTTCACTTTTGATTATATTCTCTATCAACTGTTTGGTCTGTAAATGTCAGAATCTACCAGGAAAGTATTAACATTTGATTTTCTCATTTAACTAATAAAGGACCAATTGGTGTGCATCTAATCAAAAGGCATATGTTCATTATCTAGGCCCTTAATAGTGGAAAATAGAAGAGGCAGTCACCTGTGAAAATCTAATGAATGGCCATCGAGCTTACCGTTGAACGTGTATCATCATTTATAATCACTGACAACATGCAAACTATAGTGACCTCTACAACACTGCTGCAGGTGTGACTTCTGTAGCAGTTTCAGTTTGATAATGGTGGACAGCTTGATGCAACAAGGAATAGAATCATTTCATTGTGCCAGCACATTACTAAATTTTCCCCATTTGTTTAATGTAAATATGAGTTATTGTATTTTCTTGCCTTTTTTCAAAGATTCTATGTTTGTTTGTTTTGTTTTTTAGTTCAGTGACATGAAAATATCTGTACAGTGGTTTTTGTCCTGAGCAGTTATTTTCATTTATTCCCTAAAATGTGGCTGGTTGCATGTGATATTATATTTGTATTTACATATGCTATATTTTACAGCGTCATCTAAGTCGGCTTTAGATATATGTGTGTAATTTTGCTTGGTTTGGATACAAGCTCATTTATTAGACATTTTTATACAGTGTAATTCATAATTAACGTGTGATGTGCTAGGCTGGAAAATTGAATGTGAGCCTGATTATTCTCAGAGGTAAGTGCGACGACAGTGTTCTCACATCAGCTTGTCCTTGGGTGGAAGTTTCCGTGAGCTGTGGCAAAACTGTTGCACTGTCCGCATGACCTCTCGTGTTCATATCCATAGGTCACCGTAATCTGACAAGGTGTCTGGATACTTGTCAGACTGCTACTCTCTGTTACTTGTGTTTATCTTGTGCAAATGAATTAACTGTATGATCCAAACATGGGCTAAACAGTAACAATCCTGGCAGATACTTTTAGTTTATTTTCTGCAATGAGTAACGCACTATAATGAGCTTCCTTAGCTATTGTCAGAGATGATTCGGAGTCCTTTGTTGAAACAGGGGAGATGAAAAACTAAGCGTGTTTTTTAAACTTACTGTCTTTCATCTTTAGGTTGTGACCTCTGAACCCCTAAACCCTGACTTTTGCTGAGACCAGAGTGTGATCCATGGCTATAAAGAGCCTTCTGCACGCTGCTTCCACTTTCAGGAAGCAGCTGATGAGGGTGAAGGTGGTAAACTCTAACTCCGAGGACTCCCGTCTGTGCCGATGTCTCAACACCTTTGACCTGGTAGCCCTCGGTGTGGGCAGTACATTGGGTGCTGGTGTTTATGTGCTCGCTGGTGCTGTTGCAAGAGAGAATTCAGGCAAGTGACATTACTTTTGATAGTGAAAACATGTGTATTGAGGAAAAACCTGAAAGTTTTTAATCATATGATTCCCACCACCTTCCACAGGTCCTGCTATTGTGCTGTCATTCCTGATAGCAGCTATAGCCTCAGTGTTAGCCGGGCTTTGCTACGCTGAGTTTGGAGCCCGTGTTCCCAAAACAGGCTCGGCTTATCTGTACTCCTATGTGACTGTTGGGGAGCTGTGGGCCTTCATCACTGGATGGAATCTCATTCTTTCCTACGTCATTGGTAAGCATAAAGCAGCACTGCTTTATTGTTTCTGTTTTGCCTAGTTTAAGGTCATGTGTAGGAAGAAATTTGTCTTCAAGAATGTTTTTTTCTTCGTCTCAGGTGCCTCCAGCGTGGCTCGTGCATGGAGCGCCACCTTTGATGAGTTGATAGGGAACCCCATAGGGCAGTTCTGCAGACAGTACATGGCCCTGAATGTACCAGGAGCACTGGCAGAGTATCCTGACATATTTGGTGCTTTCATCATAATCATTCTTACAAGTAAGAAGACATAGAAAGCATTTAATATTACACTTAACACATTTTCCCAAGACATTTTTCATTTTCCATTTCTTTGTCCGTTGCAATTCTAAGGTCTGCTGGCATTTGGGGTCAAAGAATCAGCAATGGTGAACAAGGTCTTCACTTGTATCAATGTCCTAGTCTTGGTGTTCATGGTGATCTCTGGATTCGTCAAAGGCAATATTAAAAACTGGCAGCTAGACCCTGAAGAGATCCTACATGCAAGTTATACAACAAACAGCACCAAGTAAGGACATATTCAATGCTGAATCTTTCCCTTTAACTGTCTCTGTTACTCTATTTTGTTTTTATCTGGATGACATTCTTTTAGAACTATATTTCATATTATTTATATTCCTCTGGTTTAGTGTGACAGACGTCCTGCCAAGCGCAGAGAGTTTAGGAATCGGCGGCTTCATGCCATTTGGATTCACCGGTGTCCTGTCAGGAGCCGCTACCTGTTTCTATGGGTTTGTAGGATTCGACTGCATTGCTACCACAGGTTAGTGCTGATCTGACCTGAAAACTCTGTCGACCTTCTGTTTTTGACTCCCTCTGCTTCACGTCTCGCAGTTTCACATACATCTCCCTTTGACGGCCTCATGGGTGTGTTTCCATTTTCAGGGAGAGAGGGGGGAATGTAACTCAATCTTTTTGGAACCGTTTCAGCCCCGAGCTTTCCTAAACATCCAGAAGTATTACATAACAGGGGGGCAAGAGAGAAATTAAAGATGCACTTTACTGCGTTTGACTCATTTCTGCTATTGGCTGAAGGCCAAAAGACTGCTACTCAGGTTAGGGGGGAACAAACAGGGTTTTGGAAGAGGGCATTCCAGAGGTTTTTCCCTGAGTTTTGCAGAGTTTGTGAACAGCCTTGTTTCTTTATACATGTTACAAGGTTTTTCCCACCCATAGGTTTCCTGAATTTTAACTGGCTGGCAAGCTGACCAGTTAGCCTTAAATTACGATTGTCAGACATAACACAAACTCACAACGATCTTTTTGCATGTGTGCGTGTGTGTGTATGGCAGTAAGAGTTAAGTTGGCATGAAGCCATACTCCATTTCCCCTTGACACACACACACAGACACACACAAACACACACACACATATCATCCACACATCAGTTGTCTCCGTCACGTTTCAGAGCTCTTTTATTTTACAGTACTTTGGGCCTGCTTTGACACGTAACTGTGCGTCTTATGCACTCGCTCCATCACCGTAATGTGGTTTTATTACACAGCAAGGCCTTCCTACATAATCACCTGCAGCTGAGCAGTTAGGCCCCTCAGCATGGTGGCTCCCCCGAAAAAATAAGCTAATATCTTCAAACCTTGCAATGAACTGGGAGTGGCTAGTAACAAAGACATAGCTGTATAGCAGACGATGGGGCGATTTAGGAAATAACTAAGAAGGTAAAGTAATTTCACTGCTATTTACAGGTTCAGTCAACCACTTAGCATTCAGTTAATTTCCACAAAACTTTGCATGCACTTCTCGATGCAACTGCAGCACTTCTGTAAATTATGTTACCTTTCTGAATACAGTGCCTGCACCCTGCATTCAAATGGACAATTCTCAGATGAAAGCATAAAACTCCTCCAAAATCTGAATATCCATCCATCATCCATCCAACACTAGAGTTTGTACTGTGTTCTGTGTTTTCGTTCCACTGAATTTTCACATATTCACTTTTCTGCCTCATGTTCAAACGCTGAAAGTAAGAATTTCTGTCTTCTGATGATGTTTTTCAAATATAAATATAAGCAAAAAATGGCACATTACCTGAAGATATTTCTGCACCCGTTGAAGTCATACAGAAGCAGATTTGCATATCTTGGCTCTTAACTGTGTCTATATATTATATATGTCCTAGGTGAAGAGGTGAAGAACCCCCAGCGAGCCATTCCTTTTGGTATCGTATCCTCATTGCTCATCTGCTTTGTGATCTACTTCAGCGTTTCTGCTGCTCTCACCCTCATGATGCCATACTACCTGCTGGACAGCAACAGCCCTCTGCCTACAGCTTTTAATTATGTGGGCTGGGGGGGCGCGAAATATGCCGTAGCTGTAGGCTCTCTTTGCGCTCTGTCTACAAGGTAAGAGATTTGAACTTAGAAGCACAATGAACATGTACTAGATCTTGTTCTGAGTAAACTTTGAACTGATTACCACTAAGATAAGCAACTGTGAATACCAGTAGATATTCTATTAGGCTGAGGAATATAAATTTGTTCCTTGTGGACTATGACATTTATTCAGCATTGTCCACTCAGTCATCATTAGCCAACTGCAATTTTCCTTTAAAAAAATCAAACTGGAATCCTATCAAAATATAGATGTTTGAATGGGGAAATGAAACACTGTCACTCAGCTGCTACAGCTGCAGCAGGAGGGCAGGAGTCAGTAACTAACTCAGAGTTTAAGCTCCTGTTTTTTGGAACAGAAAATCCAGAATTTCCCCTATTTCAGGATTAGCAAACTCAGGATCTTCACTACATCTGCTTTCTGGAGCGTAACCAAAGACTATCATTCATTTTAAATGCGCAGTTGTGTACACGGTTCTGTCTCAGATAACTACACACACACACATATATATTTATGTTTGTGTTTCTGAGCGAGAGTGTATATTTAACTTCGGAAAGCATTTGATGCCTTAACTAAAAATAAAACATGCTGCTGAGAATATAGCTGCACCATCACTGTGTGAAGGCGATTATGTAACAGGGACTCAGAAAGGCTAAGGCAGGTGACATTTTTTTTTACTAACAATTAGTTTCTAATCACTTTAATTTTTTGCAATTAATAATAGCAACAATCAACCAATATTTTATTCATGATAGAACATAGAAAACATATCAAATGTTTAAACTGAGTATTTTACTATTTCATGATAAAAATTACGATACAATGATAATTTTGAATTTGACGGCACCAGACTGGGCATGGGTGCAACAAACGGCTGAAAAAGAACATTTTGATATTATCTTAAATGGTTAATTGCTGCACGAAAGGCAATAGCCAGAAATCAATATTGGAAGCTCGTGTGCTTCGGCCCCTCAGGCAACACCGCATTAAAACCAGGCATGATTCACAAAGGTTAAAGCTCTATCATGCAGAGAAGAAACTATTTTTGAACATGATCTAGAAATGCTGTCTTCTCTGGGCCAAAGCTGTGGTCCAGTGAAATGCAATTTGAAATTACCTTAGGTAAACTTGAACACCGTGTCCTCTGGACTAGTGAGGAGAGAGACTATGCATGTTGTCATCGCTGTGTCCTAAAGTATGCATCTCTGATTTTAAGGGGATGCGTTAGTGCATTAGTACATTGGGGTTTTATAGTGACATATGCTGCATATCTCAGCAAGACTGTGTTAAACCACTTCTTGAAACACTTAGAACTGCATGGTTTCATAGTAGCAGAGGGTGCTCAAAGTCCAGACCTTTCACCAGCTGAAAAGATTTACATGAAATATTTTTTCTCCTATCATCACAAAAAGGTCGTGGTGGATGGCTGTCGCTCCCTGAGCCTGGTTCTGCCAGAGGGTTTCTTACTGTTAAAAGGGAGCTTTTCCTTCCCAGTGTCACCAAGTGCTTGCTGAAAGGTATTTGAGCAAGCACTTGGTAGTATTGTAAGGTCCATATCTTTCAGTATAAAGAGTCTTGAGGCACTGTTTTTATGAATTGGTGCTATAAAAATAAAATGAATTGAAAATAAACGTGTAGTGAAAAATACGATAAACAAGACCCAGGGCTGTTGAACAGCTCAAATCAGATAAGAGTGAGATAACATTCCTCTTTCAAAGGTTCAGCAGCTGATCTCCTCAGTTCTCGAATGTTTCGAGACTGTTGTTAAAAGAAGAGAGGATGCCACACAGTGGCAAACAACATGGCCCTTGTCCCATCTTTACTAAGACATATTAAATTCAACTAATATTAAATATAAAAATGAGCTAGTATCTTTGTTTTAATGGTACATTTTCTCAGTTTAAACATTGATTTTTTTCACGTTTTATTGTGAATAAAATATGGGTGCATAAGATCTGCAAAACATTGCATTAAATTGTTATTTACATATTACGAAGTTACATCACAAAGTGTTGCACGTGTGTTCCTAACTTAAAATGTATGCACAACATATTTAAGTATCTTGTGTTCTGTTTTTTTTTTTTTGTCTTACTCTGCTGTATCTATGTTGAATGTAATGCTCCTTGCATATGTGTGCTGTTGTCTTTGCTTATGCATGTTTCACATGGTTGCTCGTGTGGATACTTTATATTTTGGTACGCCCTTCCCCCCATGTTAGCTTGCTGGGTTGTCTGTACCCTGTTCCTCGTGTGATCATGGCTATGGCTGATGATGGGCTGTTATCAAAGTCCTTGGCCAGGGTCAACTCCTGCACCAAAACCCCACTAAATGCAACTTTTGTCGCTTCCTCTCTGGCAGGTGAGATACTAACATGCGTTAGCATTAAAAACTAATTATTAAGTGTTTTACATAGCCAGGTCTCTGTTTAGTTGGCTGAGGGAGTCAAGGTTATTGTGTCTATACTATAAGTCTTCCATTGTTTTTTCTATTGGGAAACTTGAGACATATTTTCTAACTTGCATCTTGAGAAGGAGATGTGCACCAGCACTAATCCAAACTAAACCGCATGGTACGTGGACTAAAACTGACAGTAACAGCATGTGCAAAACATGCAGTCATACAGGGGGCCAAATTTTACATGCTGACATCAGCGTATCCTTGTCCCAGCATGTTGTTCTTCAACAGTGTTGCCAGTCTGGCACGCTGCAGCATGTTCTTTAACCCCCAGATCTTTCCACCCACATCCGTCTACTTTCTCTGAATCTTCCCTTGGTACTCACTGACCTTTCCTAATTCTTCTTTCCCCCTTGTCCCTCACGTTACACCAAACCGCTGCCATCACAATATGATGCCCTCCCCCCACCTTTACCCCAGTCTGTTGGGTTCCATGTTCCCCCTACCTCGTATCATCCTTGCCATGGCGCAGGATGGTCTGCTCTTCTCCTTCTTGGCCAACATCAGCGAGAGAAAATCTCCCGTAACATCTACTGTTGCTGCCGGGGCTATAGCTGGTAAGATAAAGGGGGGCGTTAAATAAAAACGCAAATTCCTGTATTTGAGTAGAGGGACTTGAGAGAGGCAGTGATAGAAGGTCAGGTTTGAATTGAAGAGAAAAAGAACAAAGCAGAGACTTTTTGGTTTTTGAAAGATTAAGTTTCAAAACTTTTTATAACTTTTTTTTTAATAGAGGCAGCTCTTTTATCGATATCTGATTTTCCAACCTATGGGAATTTTTGCCACCTCCAGCCTATACTTTATCCATTCCCAACTGGGGCCCTTTTTAAAACTGAAAACATGCAAACCTTTAATCAAAACTTTAATCAACAGGTTTTTAATGATCTTTTCTTTTTTCTTTGTTTTGTTGAGATTGATTTACTATTAACTTCTTTCCTTTCTTAGCCACTGCTTCATTTTTTATCTTTCCCCACCAGTGACGTGATATGAGATTTTGTCCCATTTAAAAAATAGAACGGAAAAATAAGAGTGTCATATAAATGAAATGGAATGACTTTGCCGCCAGGTGGTTGCTGGTTTCTCTCCATAATGCTATTTTTGCCCTATACCCTAATACAGCACCCTAAGAAGATTGTAGTTGTGAAATTTCAAGTAAATTTTGAACTCATATAATTATATATTATACATTTTTTGTAGCAAAGATTTCTTTTGTGTGTGGTAAACCATTGGAACACCAGAGGGTCATGACCCACACTTTGGGAATCACTATTGTGAAAAGAATGTGTACATTCAAGCTAGCATCTTTATGAGGCTGTACTCAATGGCATCATTTGAGCTTATGATCAGCATACTTCTATGCTCACAGTAACTGTATAAGCATGCTGAATGTTAGACACATCTTAATTTATTCTTCTAAGACAAGTATGGAAAATAATTGATGGGATCAAACAAGCATTCTCACTTTAAATTTTTATTTTTTGTCTCCTTGTACTGTGAAGTTGTCATGGTGTTAATGTTCGAGCTGAAGGACCTGGTGGACCTGATGTCGATAGGGACGCTGCTAGCCTACACATTAGTGGCTGCCTGTATCCTGGTGCTCAGGTTGGTGAGAATATATCAGCTTGAAGAATTTACCTTGGACACGGTCTGAACATGTTTATAGTTGTTTATGCTAGCCAATAAAACTATTGGAAGCTATTTCAAACATACGCAGCATTGACATTGCTTATAAGCAGGTTCATTGTGTGCTAATGTTGCAGTGTGCATTACCAGCTTTATCACCGGTGCTAGCAACTATTTTAAGTGGCAGGAACACAGAGTACAACTGCTATGTCTGAACACTTCATTATGGGTGTTTGTTCTTGTTGTTTCAGGTACCGGCCCAGCATGGGTTACCAGATTGTCAGTAGCCACGAGGAGATGGAGTTGAATGAGGGCAACATCCTGCCCGGTATGGAAGAGAGGCTCAGCTTCAAAACCTTGCTGTTCCCAGACAACTCCACACCATCCAAACTGTCAGGCTTCACTGTCAACGTCTGTGTCTTTCTCCTCGGTATGTTATTAAACCAGGACTGCCTTAAAATGGCAATAAAATCATACAAATAATGTAAGAAAATCAAGTATAAAGACCTTGTAAAGCACTTTAGTTTTAAATGTGCTGTAGAAATAACATTTATTTGCTTACTCAATAAAATGAAGGCGTTAGATCTTTGGTAAACAACCCAACAAGTGTGCTCGCCTTGAATGTAGGTGATGGATTTATTTCCAGCATCTTCACTGTTAAAAATCACATTGCACTTGTGAAGTATTACACATAAGATAATAACATTTCTTTCATTTCAAAGGAATGCTGATGCTGGCATTCAGTGTTCTGGCATCTTATGGAGATCTTGCTTCGTGGAACTTGGTAGCCCTCAGCGTCATCTTCATGATGTGTCTTTTCTTGGTCTTCATCATCTGGAGACAGCCCCAGAACCACACTAAACTCTCCTTCAAGGTTTGATTTAAGCCCTTTCAGCACTACCTCTGCCCCCCTGAGAGTTCACGCTTGCTAAGTTTTAATGGATACTGTTACGCTTTCTCCTTTTGTGGTATTTGTCTCCCAGGTGCCCATGCTGCCCTTCATTCCAGTGATCAGCATGTTTGTCAATATCTACCTGATGATGCAGCTTGAAGAACGCACTTGGGTTAAATTCTCAATCTGGATGGCCATAGGTAGTTACACTCCATCGTTCTTTTTTTAACTGCAAGAATTCTGCTCGCTACACTTACCTAGGATGACGCTGAAAAGTCTCACACACCCAGCTGACTATTTTACTTGCTTTAGCTGCTTGAAATGGGCTAGCTGCTATGACTTGACATTGCAATGTGTTCGCAGACCGATCTGAAACATTTGCAAAACATGAGTAAACATACTTTGTCAGTTGGTTGCGAAAATGTCGACGTTATTAAAAAGGTACATGTTTTTAGACTGAAAAGTTCAGCAGGTGTATTTGCATTGAAAAGCTACAAACTGCCAACAAAATAGCTTTTAAACTAATTATATCCTGCAAGTAAAGTTAAGTTCTTTTTGCCTTTCCAGGTTTCGCGATCTACTTCGGCTATGGTTTCCGTCACAGCACCCTGTTAGCTGCAGCTCATTCGACTCCGGACACAGAGATGATGGGCTTAGGGCTTAACCACAAGTCAGCATCACCAGAAAAGGAAGCCTTTCTGTCCAATGGCATTGATGTAAGGGAAGAGAATGATGGAGATTTGTAGGAATTTGCAAATCTCCATCATCAGATCACGCTGCTTCCAAGACATGCATCCTTGATAGCCAGCAGTCAGTCTGTGTCAGTTCACTGGCAGAACTTTCTTTTAGGGAAGGTAAAGATAAATACCTCATACCTAAAATTCACAAACTTCTGACTTACTTCTTCAGCTGCAGGGAGAACACAGCCATAACTGACATGTTCTGTATTTTGCAATAAGGTTCAGATTCAAGTGCCAATTATTACTTGACTATCAGGAATTAGGGCTTATGTTGGAGATACAGAATACATCATTGTCTTAAAGAGGTTGGGGGGGCATAGTCTCTGTTTCTTTTCATATTGGGTTGTACTTACGTCTACAACCTGTGACTGAGCCACATTTTTGACAGCAGGAATATGTACAAAAGCCAATGTGTGGGTGCCAGAAAGGTCTGCAATGATCAATGATGGATGGATTTTTGTTGTTGATGTTTGTTTGTTGTATCAAAAGTTCATCAGTTAGGTTCATGAGTCTTTGTTGGACAATGACACATTTTTTAGTGCTTTTGCCTCCATTCTGT
This sequence comes from Simochromis diagramma, assembly GCF_900408965.1. Lineage (NCBI taxonomy): Eukaryota > Metazoa > Chordata > Actinopteri > Cichliformes > Cichlidae > Simochromis > Simochromis diagramma. The sequence continues at coordinate 4,328,283 of NW_024386883.1, forward strand.
ACCAAGAGATTTTAAATCAAATGATCAAGATGTGAATCAAGGGAAGTGCAGACTTTAATTCAAAGTGTTTATACAGAGGTCTGAATTTAATTATCAGGGACAAAAAAAAACCTGGAGAAATTAACAAGGGTTGCTTTTAATAACTGGGCAAAAATCTTTTACAGTCAGTGATGGTCTGACATCCAGAAATTAGTTCAGTTTTTTCTTCTGAAAGTGTAAACTATCCTCTGTTGGCTTGATGTAACTGATATGGCCATTAAAGAACATAGCCTTTCTTTGCCTTGAGAAAGTTGCTTTTGCAGAATGTGTTTGGTCATTATCCAGTTTGCACTGTGAAGTGTCCATTGTACAACCGGGTTGAATTGGAACATAGAGTACAGCCCTGCATGCTTCACAGTTCATCCTGCTACTTATATCAGCAGCTGAATCGTCATCAGTAAACACTAGTAAACTGGTTCCACTGGCAGCCATACATACTCATGCCATAACACTGACTCCACCGTGTTTGACAGATGATGTGTTATGCTTTGGATCATGAGTTGTTTTTTTCCTGCTTCACTATCCTTTTCCCATTATTATTAGCTTCATCCATGCAGGTTCTTTTAGATATATTTCTGGCAAAGTCTAATCTGGCCTGTCTCTTGTTGAGTTTAACCAGGAGATTGAATCCTCTTTTAAAATGACTCGATTTCCATTCATGAAGGCAACTAACTACCTCCTAAAGAGTGTTCTTGACTTTCTTAACCAAGAAAGTCAAGAACACTCTGATAACGACTGTGTTTAGACCGTCCCCCCCATTCCATGCAAGGCCACCTGGGTTGGCCTGGGTTGGCTGGAAGACTGTTTACTTAGCCTGGCGGGGCGAAGGACACTGTCTCAGCTGAACTCTGGACACACACACACATACACTGATATGCACGCACTGATCCCCCCTCCCTTTCCAAACGCCTTCGATGCTTGTGTCCTACCGGGGAAGATGGCAGTCGACTGGACCAGCGCAGACATGCTGCAGGACCGGATGCGCTGTCTACACCGGCTCTCTCTTACCCTTTACCCGCCCCTGTTGCTTGTCTTGTGTTTCTATGGTGTACTGATATTCATGTGCTTTTTGTGCTGAGGTGTTTTTTCTGTTATCAAACTGTTCTCCCACTAGGAGCTCAGTCTGAGTGGAGTTTTTTTTCTCCTCCTCTTACCTCATGTTATGTATTTTCGTTGTTTTTTTCCTATCAGCCTACCTTTCTGACATGTCTCCCCAATGTGATGTTTGTGTAAAGTTGGTCAGAAGGTTCCTTTGTTAGTGCGCATGTGCCATTAGCGTGCTGCCTGCTGTTACCCTAATTTCCTTCAGGATTAATAAAGTATTCTGTTTCTGATTCTGATTCTGATTCTGAAAAGAATTCTGCGATCATCCACTTTAGTTTCTCCTGTAGTTTCCTACACTTTCTGGTGTTGCTCAGCTGCCCCCTGTGTCCCTTCTTGTAACAGATTATTGATTTGGCAGCTGTTTATTTTGGTTTATTTTTGATTTAAAATCCATCGTTGTGTGGTGGTCCACAAAGGCTAAATTACAAAAAAACAAACACAAATAAAGTGTGTCATTGTCCAAATACTTATGGACCTGAGTGTATGTGCAGAAGTCTTATCATCAGATAACACATGTAAGTATAAAATACAGGTTGGTATGAATACCTAAGTTTTCTAAAATCTCCCAGTTCTTATGTAACAATAGAAAGTATACTGTTCTAACATTGCTCCATTACAAGCTCTCACATTACACTTGGCTTATCTGTGACATAATTCTTCACTAACAGGAATCTGTGGTCAGGTCATTGTCTGGATGTATAAAAGCAGCTGCAGTTCGCTGTGCTTTACCGTTTCTATATGTGAAAATTTTTCATTGATGCCTTTTGAGGTCCAAAACTTGGTCCTCATGTTCAGTTGTGGTTTAACAGTACAGTTTTAATGCAGTGGTATGTTTGTTTATATCTTTGTTTTCTTAAGCAGCAATCATGAAACATTGTAAAGCAAAGATCTGCAACGCAGAATGTAATACACAAACTAATGTTCCAGGAGTGTAGACAACACTATTGCAAGTTGTTTAACTTGTGCGTTGTGTTAGCTCTCCCATTGGTAATGGCAGTAAATCTAACTTCTGAATCTTTGTACATGTTTAGGATGAAAGCAATGACAGTTTCAGATTTTCAGTTCATGTCCTCCAACTTTAAGTGACAGTGGGTTTTCACAGTGCTGGCTGCTGTATCTTTGCATTTGTGGTTTGTAGCATGTATTTTCTAATGCAAAATAAGAGAGGCCAAATTTTTACCACTTGTTTGTTTTTTCTAATCAAATGAAATGTCTCTTTTGAGGAAGTTATATGTCCGCCATTCATTTTACATGTTTTCTCCTGTTTATTGATGTGTTTTAATACCCATGCTGAATTTTTACAAATGTAATTGGATACTGTTTGGCTGAGTTTTACACCACTGTCATTAAAATATGTGACACACACAAACTGAACTTAATAAAATTTTGATTGTATGATCAAAATGACTGGCTTCATGTTTTATTCCTTTAAACATGGTTTTCGCTATCAAAATTATGCTTGCATTTTGAATGAAAGAAGCAGTGAAGCAGTGCATGATTGCTGGCATCGTTTCGACCACTTTTCAGTGCGTCTGTTTTTCGAAACATCTTGATATTGACCGGAGGCATAAAAATTTTAATCTACTTAGCAGTGGGTGATTATTTCGGATGAACTATATAGACAAAACTACACATTGCACCTGCAAGAGCTTTGATGACAAGAGTTCTAAATGTAGTTGACTTTTGTAGCTAGATGTAACAACTTCCACTCTCCTGGGAAAACTTTCTGCAAGAATGCGTTTGTGGAAAATTTTGGCCATTAATCCAAAAGAACATTTGTGAGGTCAGACACTGATGTTGGACATTTGAAGTTTTTCTGCTAGTTCATCCCAAAAGTGTTTAATGAGACTGAGGACAAGGCTCTGTGTTCGCCAGTCAAGTTCTTTCACAATAAACACATCCAACTATAAGAATCTCGCTTTGTGCAAAGCGGAAGCGGGATCTAAATACTGTGTTCCCTAAACCCTAAACTGTTCCCACAAAGACGGAAGCAGAGACTTGTCTAAAATGTCTTGATAACCTGAAGCATTAAGATATTCCTTCACTGGATCTAATGAGCCCAGGGCCAGCCGCAGGGAAGCTATAATTAGGGGTGTGGATACAATTGATTTCTTTAACTGTAGATGGCAGATCTTTAACTTTTCACACATATCATAGTTTCACTGCATTTGTAGTTCTTCAATTACAGTTTTATAGCCAAAGCACTTCCTGTAATTTTATAAAAGGAATTTAACTCAAAGGAATCTACATGTTGTGCCAAATCTCAGTATTTAGGAAAAAACTATGTATGGACCTACAACAGTATGAAAGAGATGAACATAAAATACTGAAATACAGGAAATGAGCAGTAAATTAAATATCCAATTCTAAAACAGTTTGGACGCTGTGTAAACTATAAATAAAAAACAGAATCTTTTATTCACAACTGAGATATTTTAAGTCATTTTGAATTTGATCGCAGCAGCAATGTCAGGCCCACTTGCCTGATTTAAAACCTTGGAAAATTTGTCATTTTCCAAAAACCTATGAACCTAATTGAATACACATCTTCACACACACACACACACACACACACACACACACACACACACACACACACACACACACACACACAAATCCTACACATATCCTGCTATTTTGGTACCAGTGTCAGTATGTAGACTCCATATGTCTGTAATGCTTAAATGACTTTTGAATTTATAGCACAGTAGGACTTGTAATTCAGCTTTTCAAAATCCAGTCGCGGTCATATTGGAATCCCACCACGTGGGAAGAGCTGCTTCCCACATGTTCCAGCAGAGGGCGCACATGTGTTAAAAAAGCCCGGCCGTCTGAGCAGAAGGATGCTCAGCCAGGTGTCGGCTGCAGCATCAGCACCGCTCCTCCTCCAGTTCCCTCCTCCTCCTGCTGTCCGCAGTACCTCTCTTTCTCTCTATCTCTCTCTCTCTCTGTGCGTCGTTTCTGGCAGCCAGGGAGAGTGGGGAGGGAGTGGAGAGACGCGCTGGCAACTCCTGCGTTTTCACCGACATTCTTCAATGAATCAGCAACAGAGAAAGCTGCAGGTAAGTCGCACGACTGTAAACACCCCGTGCTTATTTTGCTCGGAGGGCTAGCATTGATTTCCCGAAAAAGTGTCGCACTTATTTTGCTCGTAGGATTTCGGGTCTTGCTGCCGGACTCGGTTCGACCAGCACCATAAATACAGTTTGTTTTTGACTAGGCCCGCATCACGGCAATGTGCGAAGGAATTTAGCTCGACTCTACATATAAATAGCTTTAACCTCGAAGTTGAGCCACAGTGTTGGAGAGAAAGTGAGGTCAGAAGGAAGAGACGGTGCGATGGAGATGGATGGAGGAGGTCAAGTCTCTGTGGGTGTGTTGCTAATGATCCAGTATAGATTTTAGGATTTAAACCAGATCCACTGCACTGAGAGATGACATGGTCTTGAGTTTGAAGGATTTTGTTTTCATTTCTCGCCAAATGTTATTTATTGATGAGCTATTTTTTGTGCAGAGTGTATAGACTTCAAAAGCAAAGACTCTCACAGCTTTCTAATACATAACATATAATTCTTGTTAACTGATAGCTGAAAAGCTGCAATATTTTAAATTTCTTGTCGTGTTTGCCCGCTCAGGCTTAAGCTTTTTACCAGTGAAAGTGGACAAATGTACATTTATAATACAAAAGTTTGAAGTCTGATAGTATGATTAATAACTTTTCATTTCTAAGTCCACGAGTGACACTGCTGCACACTCATGCAAACACTAATTCTTCAGTATCTTGACTGCTTTCAAGGAATCCACGGCACAGAGGTTGTATTGATACTTCAGGTCCATTTGCAACACTTCCCATTTTCTCAGTCTCATTGTTGGAGACTTGAGACCTGACAAAAGAAAACAACAGATGGAACAATTAAAAGTGACTGAGGGATTTCACGCTGTTGTTTCAATTGACCGGTGTCGGATGATTGGATTGTCCTTGAGGCAGTTGGATGGCGGTGTCTTTGTTGTGGTGAATCCCCCTTTTTCAGCTGCTTGGCTGAAGTTCTTGTACTTTTTTCAAATCCGTTCTAGTTTGCAAGCGTTAAAGTTCAGAATTTGCCTGTACTACTGAAGTATGTAAACAATGTGCCTCTAATCTGACAGTTTCCATGTAAAAATAAGTGATGTTTTCAGCATTTATTGGAATTGTCTGCTGCCACTATTGATCTCAGTATCAGAGACTTCCCACATTTATGGATCTTCAAGTCCGTTTTGCTAAATCTCACCAATCCCTCCCGATCATGTTAACGTGGAGGCTGACACTGCATCAAAGCAGGAAAGCAGATCTTACGGCCTTGGCTGTACACTGACTGCTCTAGTTGCTGCTCTCGATGCTGATGCATGTGTGATTGATTCATTACATCTGACCTCTGCTAGGTCTGAAGAGCGATCAATTTATCAGATCTCTGCCAGAAATACCACTGCCGGCTGTGTGTTGTGCGTGTCTGACTTTGTGTGTTTTGTCTAAGCGTGAGGTTCCTATACCGTGTGTGTGTGTGTGTATGTATTTGTTTCTGTAGGTACAGAAAAGCCTATGAATGTAGCACACCAGTATGACCTTCAAGGTTATTTAATAGGACAGAACGGAGGAGAAGGAGGGGGAAGGAAGGGAGAGAGGGAGAAATTGAGATGGGAAGTGAACTGAAGCTGAGAAGGACACTAAAGTTGGTCAGTGTGCCTTTGAATAACATGTCACAAGTGCAAGGCTTTAATTATTTTGAAACATTTTTGTCTTTTTTTTTTTTAACATTTTTGCTTGGATGATTGTGGTCTACTAATAAATATAACAGCGGTTTCCCGATAGTGGTGAAATAGGTTTAATGTAAGAAAATGATAGAAAAGGTTGCAGTTATTTTAATAACACAATTGTAAGAATCCTCCACACTTTGGACACAAGACGCTCTGCACTTGCAAGTGCACGTACACACGCATGTGCCTTATGTGTGAACCGAGCATCAGCACACGCATTCTCGAATTCACGCTGCTTTTGTCTGGAAGGTGGCATTGAGCTTATTGTAGCTCCTCCCCTGCAGTCGCAGGCAAGACATTACAGGGTGAAAAGAGAGGCGCGCCTCCCCTCATGACACACAAACACACACACATACAGTTTTCCGTGTCCCACCAGGAGCAGACATGAAAGACCTGTGTCAGTCAGTTTAAGCGCTCACCTGATTTTGCTTTTTTTATTTTAAATGTATCTTATTTGTATATTTGTCTCATATTATTTTATTAAGCTACAGATGTTATTAAGAAACTTTATAGAATTGTGTCAGTGAACTTAAAAGCACGTGTGTGATAGAAAGAACCGCTGTAGTTATCCTTGGTTAGGTCTACCTCATTAATGTTTTATGAAACTTTTCAACAGTGTACATCTATGTTCTTTTTTTAGACTTACTCCCACCAAATAAAATCCACTCCCAGAACAGCAGCACAAGGGAATTCTTCTCCTGTGTTGTACTTTCTAGCTTTCCATTATTGAATGTATGAAAACTCTTAAAAAAAGGCCCCCCCCACACACACACACACACACACACACACACTTTTTGCATATCATTGCCCCTCCCAAAAAACCCTCATCTCGCCCTATTCTTTGCTCACCTCTCGCTGATCCTTGGGCAGCTCTCCCTCCCCCACACCCCAGGGGTTTACCACTTGCTCATTGCACATACGCTTGCACATTACAATACTAACCAGAATCCGTCACATCCCCGCTCCTTTGCACCCCCTCGGCACTCCGCAGCATCATTTTCTGTTTCTATATTCTCTCGAAATAAACACAAATGACTCAGCTCGTCTAAGTTGCTCTCAGCTTCTCTTTGTCTGGGCCGTCTCGCCTCTCCTGCTTTATGTCTGACTGTGTATGTCTGCGAGTCTTGGTGAGCTTGTGGCATCCTCACAGTCCCACGGAGAATTGCACTATCATTGCACCGCTTTGCATTTGAAATGAACTCCTCTTTGTCCCGCCTCATACAGTTTCGCACGGCCAGCTATGGAAGAGTTAACATTTTTTTTCCTGCGACAGGAGTGAGGCTAGTGGGTGGAGGGGCTTTACTAATAACAATGCGGTGGTGCTGCTACCAGCAGCCAGCATGGACAAACACCCTCTTTTCTGCTCTCCTTACCTCAATAAACCCTTGTCTGGACCTTTGCAAACACGAGTTTTAATGGCACGTAGTTGCTGCTTTTAACCTGATGGTTCAGGTTGAATATCCAGAAAGGACTCAGCTTTGTTGTCGTTTTTATTTATTTATTTTTTCCCTCATATTTCCTGCCTTTTTCTTTCATTTCATCTTAGGTCGGCTTTTGTTGCATTGGTCTTGCTTTTTATGTGCCCCATTCTTACATTAAAAAAAATGTCAAATGTAAAATTGTAGTTTAACCATGTAGATCACGTTGCACCATAAAGTTTATTATTATTGTCTGCCCTCACTTTATCCCAGTCCGGCATTACCGACTGCATAGCCTGGTGAAATAGACAGCGAAGCGGGACCGTGTCCGATTTAGTAGAGATTCATCCCGTGTTTTTGCATAAAAAGCAAGGCTAAAAAAAATAAATAAATAAGGAGATGGTAAATCCCATAAATAGATGTGTGCATGCATGCGGACCTTTTGTTTTGTTTTTGTTTTTTTAAGCCTCATTTCCCCCCCAGTTAGGAGCTGTTTCTTTGTCTGCCCCTGCTGCAGCGATAGTCACTGCCTGAGTGTGAGCTGTTGTGTGTGAAGGTGATTCTCGTGTTTGATGATCTTTCATTTCGCATGCACTCGGTGATCACCTTGGTGCTTTATGGGGTTTTTCGGATCAGAAGTCCTTTTGTTTTTGTTCTGCCTCCCGTGTTGGCAACAATGGGACAAACCTAGCGTGCGAACACGTTTTGATGGATGGATGTGCACGTGAACCCGTGCCAGCGTTTTACCGTTTTTCATTTGGTTTCACCTAATAAATCAAATTTCTGGCATATTGTGATCTGCTGCTGATTTCATAGCAGGCGCCAAACGCCGCCTGCCTGCCCGAAATAAGGGAATAAATCAGCTTTTATTGGAGATCATCTGATATTCTCATTCTCCCTTATTCACTCATATATGACCACCCACTATGACTCAAGATCCTGTAGAAATCCTGTTACCGATTCCCCTGCGATATAGACTTATTCCCCTCCCCCGGGGTACAAAAAGGTGTCCAACTGTAGGAGTAGAGTGGGGGGATGAGCTGAGAGGAAATCATTTGGGCAGATGTAGCCTGCTGATGTGCCATCTATAAGGATGAAAATGAGATTGATTACCTCACCCTGCCCTTATTAACTCTGTATTATTGGGATGAAAGAGAAGAGGGGAGCAAAAGAGACAGAGTTGTTGAGAAAGGCATAACACCAAAGAACTGAAGGGACATCGCTGAGCTCAGTGTTGTGAGCTAAATTGTGTCAGCGAGGCGACGCTGGTTGATGAGGAGTGTGTCTGTAAGCACAGCTATAAAGAAAATCGGTGCAAAACAACAATCAAGGAGCTGGAGAAGACTATTTCTGGTTATTTTTGCGCTCCTGTTTGCCTCGCTGTTTCTGTGTGATGGTAATCCCTTTGCTGTGTGCATACTGGGTTATTGCTCGGTTCACACATATAAACAGTCGAGCATACTTCAGTGAATCATCACTTGTGAAATTCTGTCTGCAGGCTATCTATTGTGTCTTGTGAAAATGGAGCGTTTGGCTTATTTCACTCCTATTTCTGTCTGTGTGGTTCGCAGACAGCGATGAGGTGGCGGTAGTGGGGTTGAAAAGGAAGGAATGGATGACTAATTCTTAGCTAATTTGTGAATAGGTTTTTTCGCTAAGCTTTATCCTGCTGGATGATTACGTTAAGGAATGCAATATAAAGACAACATCCTCCACCCCCACCAAATTAGCACAAATATGATAGTTTTTATGTCTTACATCTATCCACGGCTCTAGAACACGGCTTTTCACAAGTTCACACTCTCCAACATGTTCATTGTACAAGGACACACAAGGGTGATGTCATTGGTGATTAATTGCATGTATGCAAAGACACAGCATGGACTGAATTAGAGAGAGAGAGAAAAAAAGATTTTAAGGATAACCGCTCCACTGCATTTTAATGCAAATCTTGCACAATCCAATTTTCAAATGCGGGAACAATCAGGAGTCATAAATTATGTCGTCGCTTTGTCCATTTGAGTTTGTTCCCCTTTTGCTAATATTGCAATGTGATGGAATTTACATCTCAGCAGAGGTATGTGTGGATGAAAGAGCGATAGGGCATGGGGCAATGAATATATGTGTGTGTTCCTGGGTTTCCCCTTGGGACCACAGAGCTGTAAAACCTGTCTGCTCTCCAGTGGGGGAGGAGAGAAATAACGCAAAGTGCCAAAGACAAATGGCTTCTGTAATAGCCACATGTGCTGCTGGACCAGCAACAAAGACACTGAGGGGGAAGGCTCGTGTTGATGTGTCTACACAGGTGACTGCCTTTGTACTGTCACATGCGTTCATGCGATACAGAAAATGTAAACCAACTCAGCAACAGAAGAACAAAAAGATATGCCCATCAAATTTCCTTACTTGCTTTCAAAGAAGAATATATAAGATGCCGGGGCATATTCCTTTGAAATTTCATGTTTTTTTTATCTGGAAAAAATTCTTTGCGGCACTCAACTTTGATCCCCTGAATGAATCCAAGACTGGCAGCCCCTACCCTTCTTGAAATCTGTAAAACCCTCTCACATATTTTGGCTCATATTTTGACCTGAGAGGAAGTAGAGGACTGAAGAGAGGAGGCTGAATCTTCACCACTCTTACTATTGCAAGACATTAGTGTCTTTAGAGACACAGTTTTCTTCATCCAGTTAAAAAACAAAACACAGCATTCTCTCTATAAGTCAAATATTCATTAGAAATGCCTTATAGCAACATATTGAACAATTCAATTTGTAATTGTAAGTGAGAGGTTAGAACACAGTTAGATGGTTACTTTAATTTGAGCTCTACTGATGGAGTGGAGATTAAAAAAAAAAAAAAGCTGGTAGGTAGGCAAAACTAAAATAAAGAGTTGCTAATGTGGCCAGGAAATAGCTATTAGTGTGTCAAGTCAAGTACTTCCATTGTTTCATGTAGTACACGATCTACTGCATACTTAGTTGTGGAGTATGTGAATTTCAACAGGTTAATTTGGCCAGCTGTTGCACGTCTGAACTTCTACATCTTTCTGTGCCTCTGAGCACACATAAAATAACATTTTTCTACAGTCAAGATTAAAATTGACATACACGCAACATTAAACACCATTACACCAACATGACATGTGCTTTAGATGGCTGAAAAAAATCTCATTTAGCTATCGCTGACATCATCATTGATGCTATTATTGGCTGACATTGTTTGGAACCCTGTCTTTCCATTGCGTAGCCAAGAGTTAACTTTGTGACGTTTATGAGTACATCGTCAGTGTGCTCACTTCATGTAACAATCCTTGATTGAGTGAACAGCAGAGATGCACCGATCGACCAGTCAGGGAGTGGAACTGGACAAATTCCAGCATTCTCGTCCCAGACTGGTGACTGCCCGGTCAGCCTCACTCATGTGTAATTACAAGCTGGTCTGTTTCATGCCTGCACAACACAAGCGCAGGTTTCACAGGCAAACGGCCATGCACCCGCTCACAGCCGCACGCTAACACGTCATTAACGTGGAAGTTCTTCACTGTGAGTGAAGTCAAAGAGTAAAATACTTGCAACAGCAAAGCTAACCCTCACCCTGACTAAAAATGGCCATTTTAGTGATGTGGCTAAAGGTAAAGCTATGCAGATGTCAGAGCCAACCACAAGACAGCAGCCTCGGTATGAGCAAAAGATCAAAGCGGTTACAAGAAAAACTATGGAGACTAGTGAAAAAGAGAAAAAGGTTGATGTTCTTTTTTTATTGAGTGTATGTAAACATGCTAGAATAAATGGCATAATAAAATAAATAACATTTATTTTATTACAGAAATCTGTTTCATCGACTTTTTTTTTGTAATACGTCAGCTAAAGATTATTGTACAGGAAGCCCGTAACGTATTGGAGTCGAAGGAAAATTGTACGTTTTAATTTCTTTCATTATGAAAATCAGATTTTGCATTATTCATACAGTCAGTTTTAATGCTTAGGAAGAAAACTGACAAAAAAAATAGGCATCAGTGGGTCACACTTAGAAAAAAACTGAAGAAAATTGCAGTTGGTGCATTTCTAGTGAAGACACTTGTGTGAATACAGACTATTTGAGTCACAGCTTAGACAAACTGATTGGAGTGTAGATGCAGGTGTAAACGATCAAGGTTGAGCAGACACCAGTGTAGAAGAGAAGAATAGAAGCAAAGCAAGCAAAACAACAACTAGACACACAGGCTCCTACAGCCTGGCTTTGCTTTTGTCAGGAGATTTATTTATGTGTACCCACAGTCGAGAGATTAAAAACGAAAAAAACAACAACTCTCAGTTTCAGCGACATGACCAGTACCAATTAGTATTAAATCTTGTAACAGATTTTTGTTAACTGATTTGCTCTCTTGGGCTTTTATCAGTAAGTCGCTTCAGAAAAGGGGCTCTGTAGTGCATCCTATAGAGGGCCAAATGAGCACTAATTAGAACACTTGTGTGCTCCAGCAACAACTCTCTTTTCTGTATCTATTTGCATGTCTCATTTCTCTCACCTCAGGTCTGTGTCTCAGTCTCTCACCCACACAGACTCATTCCTGCTTGGAGACAAAAACGGAAGGTTAAGGAAAGCCTCCGTCTTTTCTTAACTCAACACCACTTTCGAGTTTCCTTGAGACCCCTGTCATGTATTGTTACCAACCTCTCGTCTTTCACCTTCTAAAAAGAACTTTCCGTCTTAAACGCAGCACTTCGTGGGATAGGAGCCCAGTGAAAAATATCACAAATACAAGTGTCACTCTCCAAATTTAAGCACTGCCAAGATATCCCCATATCACAGCCCACGCTCCCATCACTTAAGCTATGCACCTTTCCACCTTTTTGCAGGGATATGATTGCTCCTTCGCTCATTTATGTTTAGTACTGTGTGTATTTTGTACGTGCTGTGTGTGCTTGTGGCTGAGTGCGCCTCTAACAACAGTTGCGTGTAGGTGTGAGTTTACATGTGAAATTGATGCACAGTAGAATGCATAGGAATGTAAAAGCATAAAAGTGACCTTCAGATCTTTATTGTATGACTGACCTTTTTCACTTGTGGTAAATTCGAGCATGAGGAAATGTATTATCTGCATCCGATAACAGCTTTGTTGGGTTATGCCTACATCTATTATTTCCCAGATGAGCTCAGTCTGAATACTTAACTCAACATGTACATGTACAGTTAGGTGAAACAAAGCCTGCCTTTCTTCTTAACACCTAAATCTGAATGATGTGGCACAGATTACAATATTATCCTCAAGCAGCTTACCCTATTTATTCAATTTGGATAAAAGGAAAATAAATGTTAAAAAATACTATAGCATATATTTGTTCCCTAACTCCTCCTATATGTGTTAAACAATCTGGAAACTTACTATATAAACCTTTTATGATACCTGGATTGACTACATATATATATATATATATATTTAAAGTCAATCCAGGTATCATAAGTTTGTGATTCAATTTGGGTCACTCAAATCATTACAAATGAAATTTATATTATGTGTAGAGCTTATCAATGGCAATCTAACGTGTATGTTACATGTAAGTTGTCGCCTTTACATACGTTACCTGTACAATATTTTTGTAAATACATTTTGCTAAATAACTTTTACTGCAGTGTCGCTGGATTACAAATGTAAAAATAGGTGTTCATCAAACACTGACATTAATAGCGCTTGTAATGAATTACTTTGTCTTCTACAATGAGTATGTAGCTTCAAATAGGCAGAATGAATATATGTTTGTATTCATTTGTTTGGTCTTTCTGAACAGCAATTTTTGCCATTTCACTATATATGAAGATAAAGGGAATAACATTATAAATGAACATGCATGTATGTGTTTCTATATATACGTGTGGCGAGCAAGTGCAGACAGGCTTGGCTTGTATAATGTAAATAAGGGTTTGGCTGTGCCAGGAGTGCTTGTGGCAACTGTGCGTTTATAACTCATAACTACTCTTATATAATGCATAGTACCCTGTCCACTTAGTTTTTCTTATTTGCAGTTTTTCCTTTGCTCCGAGCTGGGTGATCAAAGAGATTTTTCATATTTGTTAGATTTTGTAATTGCATAATTCATATTCCTGCCAACCGACACGCCTTCAACCAACACTCCCTCGCATGTGATCTTCTTTACTTAGAGGATCTGAGCGTGTGTGACATCAAAATAGCCTAATAAGGAGGAAAGGCAGCTGAGGGTTTTTTTTTTCTTTTCATGTTTCAGATTTTTTTCTTTTTTTTTTTACTATCATCCACCAGTTTCTACTATTCTTTTTGATTCTATTATTTTTCATGTTATGATTAGAGTTTTGCTGGATTGTTTTCTGTTTTGGATTTTCTCAGTTAGGTGAAATGCAGCTTATTCTGGTTCAGCCACTGTGACCGAGCTCAGCATCCAGCCTCCTGAGAGTGCTGTCATCAGCACAAGCTGCAGCACTACATCAGTGCCAAAATTGATCTGCCACACATGTCTTCTCAGGGAATTCTCTCACCCTGTAGCACAGCTCTCTGCCACTTTCCTTCCCTCCTATCGGTCTCTGTCCCCGCCTCTGTGTGAGCAATTAGCTAATTATTTGATTGTTTGCGCCAATCAAGGGTAAATATGAGCAGGGTACACACAGGCAGAGGGGAGCAGACATTGTGTGGATTATCCTCCATGTTCTGTTTGTCAGGCACAATGAATTTCCATGTGTTCCCATTGTGTGTGTGTGGGGGGGGGATGTTTACTTTACCACAATCTCAATAAAAGACTTGGGTTTTTAGATTTTATAACGGAAATTCTTTTAAAAAATGACCTCATTTTAGTTTGCTAAAGCCAACTTTTATTGCTTTTATTTATTTATGCTTTAAAAAAAAATAGAATATTAGGTTAACTTTGATGGTATCTCCAAATTACTTCTAAGAAAACCTGTAGGAAATTGAACTTACATGTGAATCTTTCCCCTGTCCTTTACATTTAGAGAGAATTTAGCTCTCTAGGTTTTGTGGAATATCAAACGTGCCACAGGCAGTGAGAGCTGTCACGGGGCACGTGGAAAAGCCACTCGCTAATGAGAACAGACACCCCTGCTGCACATAAAATTAGAAGGTGGGAGAGCTATTCATACTTTGCTACTCAAACATTCAGTGTGATGGTTTAAGACATATATTTTACTTCATTCTTTGACTGCACAGACAGATGAATTGATCCAGACAGTTTTGACAGCAGTTGATTGAAATCTGACGCTTGTTTTGTATGAATTTTCTCTATGATGCAGGAAACAGGCCTACAGAACAAGTGAGCAAAAGATGCTCTCCCTGAAGGGCAAAGGAGCTGAAACCATTAATATTCAATGGTTTTAATGCTTCTGGTTCAAGGCAGAAAGAGAATTCCTCGTAGAGCTCTCGTATAATTATGGAGAAATTTAAGGAGACAGCCGGAAGTGTTTATTTCGAGAGCGTTTGAGTGTGCGTGTTTTATACCGCATGTTTAACTCATCTTGTAATATGATATGTAGTAATATGTTTCAGCTCTATGGCCTCATTTGTGCATTAAAGGCTAACGCAAGTATTTAAAACACAGTTTTAGAGACTGCAGATTTTAAATGCAGCAGGACATGCCGTTGTTGTGTACACTCCAATCATGCCATTAACTACATCCACCCGCTACAGAAAACATGCTGAGAGGAGAGTGGAAACCCTCCTGTAGTGATCAGACATACCGCATGGATTTATCCCTTCTGAACTGCTCTTTCTGGTCCTCGCCATTAACGACCCCTGCACCTAATTTTCATCTTTTTCATGTTAGGATGATGCCTGCCTTTGAACATATTGGAGACACTGCTTGCTTGTGTTATACGTTCTATAATAACTTAATGATCGGAAAAGCTTTTATTACAAGTCTTTTCACCCAGTTCTCATCTTGCTTTCTATTTCACATTGTCTCTTGAGGAAAAAAAAGCTCATTACAAATCACTTCTCACCCTTTCCGCCTTCCTCCTACTTGCCTTCATCAACCATCCCCAGGGTGATTCCTTCACTTACATGAAAACACGCTGTACTTCTCTCTTCACATATCTCTCATGACTAAAGTGAACATCTACAGTAACTGTCCCTGTACTCTTGCTGATCACAGTAAGAACATTGCTATTACCTCAGTGATGCGCTTTATGGATGCTGTTTTGCATAAAATAACTGGTTTTCAAAATAGTGAAACAAAGATTTTGGTGCTCAATTCAGTGAAACAGGCAATGTTTAGCCTCAAAATACACATAAAATACCTAATGTAAAAGACCCATTATACAGAATTAGTTAAATTTTATGTAAATTATCGATTCAAAATGCATCTGTCGCTTCAGTGTCGCAGGTGGATATTGATTTTAACTAATTATACATAGCTGGGTAGTGTTATCTGTTAGCTTATTGTTGAGCTGAAATATAATTATTTCAGCATATTAGAAAATAGAGTACAAAATGCAACACTTGCATCCAAAAGATACTGGCGTAGCAGCCCTAGACAAATGAACGTAACACTGTTCTTAGGTGAAGTACTTACTTAGTTTCACCACCTCTGGACATGTCTCTGCTCTTTCTCTCTTGTAGGGCAGCCGTCCCCAACCTTTTTTGGGCCACGGACCGGTTTATGTCCGACAATATTTTCACGGACCGGCCTTTAACGTGTTACATTTTCAAGACCTGCACCAAAAAAAAGAAGATTTATTCATAACACACGGGAAAAGTCCCGTGGAAACCAAGTTAACAATAAAAACGATTAAAAAATAAAGATGAAAACCATCAATTTCGCCTCCGAGCCTCAACTCTCGTGGCCCGGTACCAAACAACTCACAGATTGGTATCGGTGCCCCGGGTGTTGTAGGGGACCTGTTCACTTCATGTATGTAGCCAAATTGGTGTAGCCATTAATGGTTATGATGAATTGGAGCTCATTATTCAAAATAAATAATAATTTACACTTGCTGAACAGTATAGGACTTTCAAATATTTTGTGATTTAAAAATCAGATATATGGACCATTACTTTTTCTTTCAGACACACAAAACATAAATAGATGTGACAATGCAGTTTGAGAATAGTCTTGTTTTGTTGTAACAACAAGTCATTGCATTGCATTATATACATTACATGTACTCATTTATGCTCTGCCTGACTTAGATCACTTGGCTGTTTGTAGGTTCCAAATTGCTGCAACAGGGGAGTTGCAGTGTGCTCTGTGGAGAACAAACTGTGCAACGTCAGCACAATAACATGGTTGAACGGTGTTTCTCCTGCATCTTCTTTACTTTTTACATTTTCATTTATTGCCTATTTTAAAAACCGACTCCAATAAACTGGAGCTGCCAGTATGTCGCGCTTTACTTACAAAGAACCTAATTTTGCCAATATCAATCGCACCAGTTTCCAAATGATTCGCTTATAAGGAGGAGACATGGCACTCACAGAAATTCAAGGGAGAATTTGCTGGTAGAAGTTTAGCTACTGGGACAAAATGTCCATTGAAACCATTGAACTTAAAGATAATTTGGATAATGTTTTAAAATAAGTATCTGGAGGCATTTCAAGATGGCTGCCAAGTGGCCAGACTTGTGTCTAGAATGACTTTGGTGATGCCTGAAATTAAAATGAACATTGTTACTTAGAGAACTAATATCTAATTCTCATAAAAATGATAAGTTAAAACCTCCAAGTTCTTTTTGAATACACAATAAAACTTGCAAACTGCTGTAATTGTGTGCATGTTACATGGCACCAGCTCCATAGGCCCCATTTATGCTAAACTGCCTTGCAACCACCCACTATAAAACAAGAAATCTCTAAGTGGGAGTCAAGAGTTCTCCTCTACTTGTAAAGTCTCTGATGCCTCTGAAATAGAAACAAGGTAGTATTAAAACTGTAATTTTCTTGTTATACTTCCAGTGATTCTTCTCTCATAGGCAACCAGTTTTTTTCAAATGGCTATCCACTGATATGAGTCACACATTAAGAGCAGAAAATGGTTCGCTGTACACAGCTGATTTCATAATTGCTGCTACCCAGAGCAGGCTGAATATTAAAAAAAATTAAGTGACTCTGTGGGGGAACTGCAGAATGGCTGCTTATTAAGCGTACTTGATGCTTTTTTTTCTGACAGTTCCCTTTGTTGTCTTTTATTTCAGATTGAAAGACCTTCATCGTGGTGAAAAACCATCAGAGACAGCTTTTTAATTCACCGTAAATGCAAAATAAGAGAGGTAAAGTGAGAAAGGTTTCATGAGATGACATTTTGTCCCTGGCTTATTCAAAAGAGCCGTCATCAGACCCTGAAGAGAAAAGGCAGTGAGGGAAGTAACTTTTGTAGCTCCATAAATGGCCTCAGTACCCTGCAGGTGTCTTTGAGTGTGACAAAAATCAATTCAACATGAGCAATCCAACTAGTATCCAAGGCCTGAGGGTCAGTGTTGACAGAGGAGAAAAGATTGGAAATAAAACCCAGATCCAGTTCACTCAGTCTGGAGATGACAACGCCAATCAGTTATCCTCAATCAGTGATCAAGAAAGAAGAGGTTTGTATGAGGACACGGGATACGGCACAAGCTCTATTCCTCCCTTGGTCTCTCAGAGCGACTCCCCAGAAAAGTTAGAGTTTTGGGGATCAGAGCAGCAATGCGTGGAGTCTGACTATGAGCTTTTGGCATGTCAGGAGATACATACTTACCTGGGAAGCAGGAAGCAGGAGGAGAATGAGGAGGAGGACGATTGTGGAAGCATGAAAGATGGAAAAGATGAAGGTGCCATGTCAATATCATCGAGTTCAACAGCCAGCTCTGCTTCTACCGGCGTGAGGAGAAATGACAATGACAGCAACAGAGTGGAGAGTAAAATTCAGAGAGGCAAAGAGGTTCAGAAAAGGATCGCCTGTCATAGCACTGAGGAGCTAGACGCATGTGTGACAGCAGAGAAACAGGACACCAGGTCAGGCAGAGAAAGATGGAAGGGAGGTCTGAAGGAGTCTAAGTCTGAGACGAATGTGTTTGTCTCCAGCCTGTCAGCTGTTTCCCTCAGTGGAAGCCTGTCTAGTGCTCTGGATGGTGATGGAGAAACTTCTCTCGCCTCTCTGTCGAAGACCAACCCTTATCACAATGCCCAAAACACTACCTCAGCCCAGAACAGAAGAAGGGCAGCCCCTGTAGATGCCAATCAGAACTCCCCACCGATGCATCCTCAGGAGACCCTTAACCCAGCATTCTCATACCAGGATCAGAGAAAAGATGAGAGAAGTCATAGAAATGGCTTGTCCTCTGATGGAGGGCTGGGCCAAAGGAGAAAGGCTGGATTTGAGGAGAGGGTGCTGCCACCACGGCGCCAACAGCTTGTGAGGCCCCTCTGTCAGACGGAGATGGGAAGAGCGAGGAGTGCAGACTCCAACACTCAGCAAACTGAGACAAGGCAACCGTCTCCTCTTAACCTCTCTGCAGATCCACACAGTAATGGGTCAAACAGAAAGTTTACAAAAACATCTTTACGTGAACCATCTGATTTCTCCCACCTGTACAACACATCTGTAGTCTCCCAGCTGAGGCAACCCAGCCAGACATCCCAAAGGGAGACTCCACCAGCGGAAAAACAGCCAGCTACAAGTGCACGCCACAGTTCCAATCCCTCAAACCCTTCCACCTTAGAGAAGAGACCCCAGACTCAGCTTACATACAGAAGGAATTGCTCTAGTCCCAACAGAACTGGGGTTGAATCCAGGTCATCAACCCCTCCACACTCCCCTCTCAGGACACCCCAGGGCTCACCATGCAGGCAACCCTCCATGTACCTCGTTTCTAGGAATGTCTCTGGAGTGGTTAGACACATCCCTGCTGTATCAACATCAGCTCAGGGCTATGGCAACAGTTGCTTGAGAGCACCAGTCAAAACTAATATAAGCACAAGTGGAATCCCCAAAGCGCCTCTTAACAACCAGCAAAGCTCCCCCAGCTCTAACAACAACAACTCCCCCAAAGACAGCTCGCCATCACCTAAACTGAAACCTAAAGGAGTTCGCCCCAAAATCATTACCTACGTCCGAAAGAATCCTCAGTTTAAGCCTCAGGCTTCTGATGGACCGTATCAGGTATCCTCTCTACCATCCAGGCTGTCCGCATGCACCCACAGCCAAACACCCACATCTTTTAAAGACACACCTAAAGAGCCCCCAAGGCCTGATCCGGAAACCCGAGGAGCCCCAGTTCTTTGTGCCTCCAATCTGCTTTATGATAAGTACCGCCAGGAGATGCAGACAAACATTTTTCCATCAGGAATACTGAATAGGAGTATAAGGGCTCCTGGACACACAAACACTGTTCCACCCGTACACGCCCATAGCCACACAGCACCTCCAAAACTGGGCAGCAAGGCAGACAACTTCTATGGGACACCATCAGAGGTGAGTCCTGTTTACTGTAGAGATGTGATTTTAAGTCTTTCTTTGATTATGAGTCTTACGCACAGTTTATTGACTAAGCATGTTAATGCTTCCATCATGCTGATAGGCCTAGTAAACCATGTATAATTGATAACAGGCCTTTTGCATTTTATGATCACTCTCAGAGGACCTTCATTATTGCTTCTAAACCTATTTCTTATTGATACTGATTCAATAAATTCATTTTGCATTCATACTTATATACGCAGTCAAACACGAACATGGGGAAATAAATATTTAATGCTTGTTGAAGTGCAAAGTCCGCGGGGGACGAGTTAGTTTTCAGTGCTTCACATGACAATGTATGTGTGTTAGCATTTTGCCTAGAACACAGTAACACTGTTGAGAGTGTCAACATTTCAAATTTATTCCGCAGCTTCCAGTTTCCCTGCAGGACTCTGTTACATTTTCATTTAGAGTTAATAACATCTGATTTGCTGGGTTCCATTTTTCATCAGATTTGATTGCTTCTACTCACAATATAAGAAAAAGAAGCATGCAGCAGAGTTCCAAACTGAGGATAGAAATACCTTTTTTTTTTCAATAATCAGTATCATGCTGCTATTAGATTACAGGGTGCGTTGCATTTTTGCACAAAATTAAAGCTGCCACAGTATCCAGAGATTGTTGTTAACAAACATGGGCGAAAGTCTGAAGGGGGTTTTAAAGCAAACACACACAAATGCAAGTTAAAAAAAACAAAAGAATACGCTGTTATTATCTTAATCATGAATTTAAGTGTGGCCCATACTTGAAATGCTGCAATGAAAAATGGAAAGCTCTTATGTGATTTAACTGCACAGAAATGGCTTCAGAAAACACAGAATGTCAGTTATTTTGATGGCATTTGACTCCATTTGGTGATTTTGATTTCTAGGTTGGAAGATCCGTCAGCTTGAAAGGCTGCTCCGCTGAGGACGCTCTGCAGAGCAGGACGGCTGCTCAGGCAGGAGGGAGTGGCAGTCTCCTGCGGTCTGGCAGAGGTCTGCGTCTGGGACTGGGAGCTGTCACCAGAACGGCTACGATCGCGGCCAAGGGCAGAGGACCTAGTCAAGGTCAGAGGTCAACACAAGTCTTCAGCCAGCCGGTCCAACCTGTCACCCCAGCAACTAATCAGAAAGACCCGGATAATACAGGTAAATTAAACATTTGACCAGATCTGAATTTTCCACACAGAAAGCAGCAAGGATAGCAACTGTAAATGACCTCTTTTGAGTCATCTGAGCTCATGTCAGATTCTATTTCAGCAACCCAAAATTTATGCTGCATTACCTTTCTTCTCCTCTGCCGCACCAAGCAGTTTTGAGACCCTTTCCTCCCCCTATCAACTTGGCCCGAGATGAAGGCAGCTCATTAAAATGCGTTCTCTGAGATTAATTTTGATCTGATTGGGAATCTTTTAGAGACACTCTGAGGGGACTCGTTCCACACCAGTACGCTGCCATCACCAAAATCAAATAAATAAATAACTACTTGCTCACATTTTCCTCTTCGCGCACAAAAAATTTCCAATTCTGAGGGTTGAGATAGCATCTCTGGCTGCCGAACTCAGATTTAAGTCACAGCTCAACCGTTAATGCAATATTGGAGTCTAAAATTTTCTCATCATCCTGCACACTGCTGGCAGGCTGTGTCATTTATCACTCCCATGCATGTTTGATTTGCTGTGTAGCTGAGGGTGCCAACGCAGACACAAACTGATAACATCCAGAGAGATTTTGTACATCTACATGTGTACTTTAATATATACATATATACACAAAATACATACATACATACCCAAAACTGAACATGCACAGTTGATCAGCATAGTTTCATGATGTGCTGGGCTTCCTTATCATAATCCTTGTTAATACATATGCATAGCAACTACATGCCGCTTGGCCCTCTGGGAACTAAAGCCTTTGAAGTACAAAGCAATTAACACTTAAGTGATGTCACTATCTCCCTTCTGGAATCCTCCATGCCCTTTGCATGGTTGGATAAACGGCACCTGAAATGCTGAAATTATTTGAGTTTTTCATTTTTTCTCATCAGTCTCCTGGGAAAACCCTAACTAGAACCCCCACCCCACCCCACCCCCCACCCCTTTTATTCATTCATCGCTGTGAATAACAACGTGAGGGAAGAGGAAATCTCTCTGTGTCACACAGATTATAGTAGTTATGCTATAAAGTTATTGTGTAGCTGTCAAGCTACTCAAACTACTTACTTAATTACTATATAGATACGTCTAAATGCTGTATTGTTTTTATAATAAGGACCTTCTTCTCATATGTGTTGTAGCAACCACAGCTTCTTCCTGCTGACACTCTCATCTACTCTAAAAGCAGTGATCCTGATGCTTTGTGCATGTTCTGCTGCAGAGATTGTAATAAACTCAGGTGTTATATTTACATGAAATTTCAGACTCAGTGGAGGTAATCGGTGCAGGTTTTTGTGTCTCACCTTGACCTGACTCTAAAAGACTGGCGATTGTTGCACCTTTCCCAGCTGCCTATCCCATTGAATTTTTCTGGCCTAAATTACTTAATGTCCTTGCTTTCATTCAAAGGCAGTGGACGGAAATATGGTTTTACTCACGTCTTTAGCATTGGCAAAACTCTTAGGGTTTTCTAAGGGAAAACAATTATAACCTAAAGGACCTTTATATATAAGCTTTTTGATGGTGACTTTATCACAGAGAACTTTGAGATGTGTGGAATAAAGACACCGGTTACTGCTTTCTATATTCACAAGCAGTCTGCGGCTGTGGTATTTAGGCTATAGTTGATGATTGCCAAGCTCACTTCTCTCCCTTGTCTCTCAGAGTGAATGAGTACAGAGGAGTGGGGGTTGGGAGGATAGAATAGAAATGAGACCATTTATCTTGAATGATCCTGACCTTCTCACTCTAGAGGAGCAAGCTCCAATCTAATGAACAGACCGCATGGCACACAGACGGGCGCTAAGGATCGAGGGAGGACATGACAAGTGTGAGCAGCAGCATTGATGATGCTGGAAGGGAGCTAGACTGGAAGCTTTTTTAATTTTTCTCCCGGGTTTTCCCCTCTCTGTTCCAACAGAGTTTTATTTCTCCTTCACAAAGTTTTTCTTTCTTTCTCTTGTCCTCACGATGTGGTTGCCCCCATAGCATGCACTGGCACATGCAGCTGTGCCAAATGGAGAGGAAATGAGGGCTGCCTACCTTATCTCTGTAGCCAGCAGGGGATAAAGCTCCTCTTCCACCCAGGATCTAGACCTTGTTCTGCAGGCTAGTGCAGCCAAGATGGAGCTTTTATCCATGGCCTGGGGATTTGCCCACTGCCCATTGTGTGTATATTTGTGTGTAGCCTTTGTTGTTCATGCCTTCACATTTCATCTGTATTGCCATTGGAAACCATAGATTACAGCAAAGAGAGGATTTCTCACAATCGTTCCCTGACAATAGCTTCCTATATGAGGCTGTGATTACCTTTTTAACCTCAATTTCTCTCCTTGACTCCAAACATTTTCCTTTTGTCCTTCAATAACAATAGTTTCTCTTTTTTAAAATTTACCTTTCATACCTTTCAAGTTTGGAAACGACTGCTTTTAGTCTTCGAGATAACTTTGAAGGGTTACTGATAATAAGGCAGTAAGGTTATGGGTTAGATAGATATATTAACAATGACCTAATCTGTGAGTGTCACATTGAATACCATGATAGCGCTGGCATTTGAGAAACCGCTGGCCAGTAGCCCAGTCTGCAATCACCAGCAGAGCCAAACACAGCTGTTCACAGGTTGTTGTGTGTATACTTATTATATTTACTTGGCGCAGCAGTCATAGTCATAGAATGATGAACTTCCTGGTGCCCACTGAGAGCTTAGTCAACACAGGATAATGAATGGTTCACAGGGGGATAAACATCACAACTGTTGAGCTTCTTGTATATATTTTGCCTAATGAGTTTAGTCAATAAGTACTAACACACACACATACATGCACACACACAGACATCTGTACACAAAATTACTTTCCTGTATATCAGGATTCATTTGTTGCAACTTAGACAAAAGGAGCATAAATGCAGTAGAGCCAGATATGATGAAATGCAGTGAAGTAGTTCTTTTTTTCTCAGTTCATTGCGCATGTCTTGATTCGTTTTTTAGAATTCTCAGTAATACACATGAGATAACATGATTTATGCTTGATTCTCAGATGACCAGGCTGCCACCCCACCCGCTACTACGACAGCAGCAGCCCAGCCCCAGGCTGCAGCGGCCTGCAGGTCTCTGCTTCCCAAAGCAAGTCAGTCGGGTCTTCGCCCCCCAGGTTTCAGCTCCAGCCGCCTGCCCGCGGGCCGCCTGGCGGCATTTGGCTTCGTCCGGAGCTCCAGCGTGTCCTCTGTCTCCTCTGCCCATTCTGCTGACAGCACACAGAGTGACCCCTGCAGAACAGCTCACCGTGAGTCAGCTCAAATCTGTTGACACCACCATTACCACGCGTGAGATAGAGGCCCTTCCATGCACGCGTCTGCTTTTCTATGATGCCACGTTCACGTCACGCGAATGCCTGCCTGTTAACTTTAATGCCGACTTTATCACCACATTATGATACATTAAGAGTGATAAGCACTAAAGCGCTTTTGTTGCCTTCCACTGTGTTTTCCCTCATGAATATAGTTTGCATAAACAGCCCCCACCCACATGTATTATGTTAGGGTTTGCTTTCTCTTTGAGTTCCAACCCTCCTGCAATTTATCCTTCACTCTGAATTTTCACACACAATATCAACGTAATTATCGTGTGCAGAGACACAGATTCAAAGAGCACATCTTCCATAACACACGAGGACACCAAAGAAAAATCAGATTATAGTCACTAGCAGTGCAGTGTGTAGCTGTCAATTCGCATTAGTGTTTTATCATCAATAGGTTTGTGCAGAGGCCACGTTGGTCTTTCCATTCTTACGCTTAGAGGTTTGTCAAAACGACACAGCACACATCATCGTTACCCAGACTTACCAGTAATTTTACAGGCTCTTACTGTATCTGGGTCTGTGCTGCAGATTCTGTCAGCATTAGCAGAGATAACAGCAATGCTTGTGTGAATAGCTTTCATTTTCACAGTAGCAGGGGCCTGGAAGAATTTACAGTTGTGATCCCAGTGCTGCTTGGCAGACTGGTTAGATAGTTGGCTGAATTTTGTGATGGCTGCATGTGTATTTAATGTGACCTACATAGGAAATGCTTGCTCTTCCTCTCCCAGTTACAGTTGACGTAAGCGCCTCGCTCTCACGCACATCATGCCCCCTGTTATGTCATCGCTCCTTTCCCTCATTTCCCCCCTTGTGCTCATACTTTTTTTTATCCTTGTCTTTTCTTTGCCATTGGTTAAAAAGTGAACACAAACTGTGCAGTACTGAGGGAACGGCTCTCTGCAGTGCAACAGGGAAAAGAGGAATCCCTCTGGGTTTCCAAAGCAGAATGTGTTTATCTTTTTTTTTTTTTTTTAAACAAAGCTGCATAAATAGGGAGGTTTTATTTTTGAAAAGCCTGTGTGCTTCAGGCGAAAAAAATGTTTTTATTGTTTTAAACTTTGTACGTATTGATGAAGGAAATAGCACTATTACTGACTAAGAGTGGGGGCACGTGTATGTGTGTCAAGCTGAAATCAGTGATTTTAAGAATCCTTTATTCATGAATATTTATTGTCTTTTGGAGCTATTTCTAAGCAACTATACATCTCAGCATCCTCAATTTAAACAACTGCAAGTACAACTTATGTGGATATGTCACCACTTGGCAAAGGTCTGGGAGAAGACCCAAACCGTCACCCGTAGATGGGAGAAAACTGGTTAGGATGTTCAGTAACAACCATCAAAACTCAAGCCTGTTATGAACTGGAAACTGCTGATTCATCAGCATCACTTTCCACAGTGAACAAATAATGGGTTGTTTTCTCACCGTGGCACTGGTGCATTGCACAAAGTGGATGGAACAGTGAATTAGGACTACCTCCAAATCCTTCACCTCAAATCAACACCTAGACGGTAAAATTTGTTCATAATTAAGTGCTCTAATAGGATAACGATCAAAAGTAATCAATTTACGTTCTTCATTTTATATAAAACCTTCATTTCTACAGTTTTTTTCTTAAAATAAAATATTTCAAATAATGTCGCACATAAGTGAAATTTGATTTAAGATATTTCTGCTGAGCAAACGTTCATTAATTACATCAGGACACACTGCAGCTCTTCACATACTGTAATGATACACTTGTACTACTAAATCAGAGAAGAACAAACACAATGTGACATGATCTTTCTTGCTGGCACATTGTGTATTTAAAAAGCTCTCGGTATTAATGTGCAGTAGCCAATCACCTGTCGGTCAAAACTCCTTAGGCAGTTAAACCTTTATACATCAAATATACTCAGAAAGTGTAGCAGCACCTGCCAGGACAACAGAGAAGACTAGAAATTTTTTAAAGTAGTGCCTGCAGCAGAATATTCCTCTTCCTGCTGTTGAACGGCTGCAGCGTAAGGTGAAGCTAAAATGGAATAGAGGATGATAGACGTGAGAGGAGGAAGATTAAGGTCCTTTGATGTTAAGTTTTATGTGTGTGTCTGTTGGTGTGTTTGTACGTGGCATGCAGTGCGGGAGACAGAAGGGGAGAGCAGAAACATTTATTTCCACTTTTGACTCTGCGTGGTGCTTGTGGCCTTTATCAGTGAAGTATTTGAACTCTTGGCCCTTTTTGAACCCCCGAGACTAAACCGGGCTTCACTGCAGATCCTCCTTTTTCTTTCCTGCTGTGTGAGCACTTGATGAGCTTTAAACACAAGGTTGTCTGATGTCTTTTTGTCTTACTTTACTTTACTTTCTTGGGGGGATAAGTTTCACAGTCATACTAGCTCTTCTCTTTGCGAGATTAGGGTGAGTTGCCATACATTTATATGTATAATGAGTTTAAAACCACAACAATAAATGTATTTAGGAGTTTCTCTAATCCACATGACAGTTTCTGCAGCGTTCTTAGATTTGAATGCCTCACTTTTGTCCTTCAAACATACCTTCTAGTTCTTGTAAATAAATAGCTTAATCTTTGGCTCCTCTGGCCATAAAACCGTTCTCCGGCATTTGGTTTGTTTATGTGGGCAGCTACAAACTTCAGTTGGGTTCAGTTGTCCATGGCAATGTAAAACTTGCTTTACTGTGTAAAGGAATGTAGGTGTTGCAGCATTTCCCAGTTCATTGCAGACTTCAGCCTTGTCAGTTTCTGGGTTGCTCCCAAACATCCTAAGCACTTCTTCTCACCTCAGGGTGACAATTTGTGTCTTGTTCCAGACCTTGACGAAGTTGTGATACATGCAAATAACTTGTACTTAAACACAGTTGTTTGAACTGATGATGCTGGAAGCTGCATTTGCGTAGAAATGACTCCAAGAGACCTTCCCAACTTGTGTAAATCTACAGTTCTCAATATTAGATCTTCCTATGACTCTGTGTGCTCTGGTCAATCCAACGAGTCCTGCCAAAGTCAGCCATGCAGTCAGTCATGATTACTAATGAGACATTAGTAGGCATGCTTATTAAAAGGTTTAAGTGAGTGTATGTATACTTTTGACCCTGTGTGGTTTAGAGAAAATCCATAATAAATTCAAACTTGTGTAATTACCGTGACATTTATGCACATGATGAGTGTATATAAACATCTGACCACAACTGTATCAAACAGAGATTTAGCTAATATGGGTTTTTTCAATAATATATTAAAGCTGTCAAAATACAGGAAGACTGACGTTTCATTTAAACCGAAGCCTTTCCTCAATTTGAATTTTAAATATTGTCAGTTTTACCCTCCAAAAAACGCCTTTAGAAATCTTTATATAGCTCACGGCACTTTCTGAGAGACAGGTCCGTGTTTCTGCACAAACTCATTTGTAGAGAGAGGTTTGCAATACCTGATTTTCCTCCTCTGCTCTGGGATCTTTGCCCCATCTCACCACGCTCCAGCTTCGATCAAAGAACAGAAAGACTGACAGATGCATTCTCACATCCTTCTGTCAAAGATGTCAGGGGAGCTCCAGCAACCTAGTACCTACTTGTGCAGAGAGAAGCATTCCCCATTGATCAACGAGCAAAACGGACTCCGTTAGTGCTCTGGATGGTACTGATAGAAGAAATCATTAAGGAGTAACGCGTTTGGGAAATGATTGCAGGGCACTAGTAAAGTGGGTTAGAGGAATGTCCCTGGAGTTTATACTTCCCACTGTTGTAGTTCATCCTCCAGCTCAGTGGGTGTGTGTGTGTGTGTGTGTGTGTGTGTGTGTGTGTGTGTGTGTGTGTGTGTGTGTGTGTGTGTGTGTGTGTGTGTACGGTGCAGGACTAGTGTAGATAGTAGCTTCAGTAAAAATAGCTGATAGCTTGTTCAACTATAAGCCATTCAACTTTATTATTACAGTGGGATGAAAAAAGAGTCATACAGCATCAGGAAACTGGGGAAATTAATGAAAATTATTTGCAATTATTTGATACTATTAGAGCTAATTGGAATGCATAGGAACACATAACATCCACACACTAAGCTAATACTAGGCTAAACTGCTTTGACCATAATTGATTCTTATCAGCGGTTTGTATATAAGTACACATGGCAATATGTATGAGTTAGTCTAGAGGCTAGAGTAGAGTATCTAGAGGCACATAGCTTACTCTACATGGCATTGATTAGCCATTAATTCAATCCATGCTTTAGCCTAGTGGCTGACATCTCCCAAGATGTTTCATGTGTGTGTGTGTGTGGATGTCTGCGTGCTTTTGCACTGAACACACCCCTCTTGCATCCGCACATGCAAGAGGGGTGTGTGCTGTTAATTCCTCTGTGATTGACAGACTCTGTTTCATAGCTGAGAGAAGATTCCAGCAGAAGACAGTTGATTAAGCCTGTGCCTTTGAGCAACACCGACTCCATGACAGAAACTCAATCGCCAAAACAAACTGTGTATTATCAGCTCTATTTGTCTTGTCTTGCGATAATAAAATATTGTAAGAAATCAAACAAAGGGCGGGCTGGAGCGAGCAGGGAGCTGAGGGGAGAAGAAGAGCTGAAGGGAGATGCAGCGGTGAAAGCAAATTCAATGAGTCAAAATGAGCTAAGGGGAGAGAGGAAGGAAGACGGGGGAAAAAGGAGCGGAAAGCGAGGCATGCGGAGATCTGCATAGAGAGGAGAGTGAATGCCGTACCCCAGATGCCATGGCTCAGATCTAGTCTCTGACTCATGCTCGCTCACTGTGAACAGATGGTTTCTGTGGTGCATGTGCGCACACACTTATAAGCATACACACACACACGCTGGTGGAGGAGAACATTAGATGGGCCAATTAGATATGGCTGGCATTCTGTGGTAGAGGAGAGAAAAAACTAACATGGCAGAGGCTTATTGAAGCGGCAGTGCTCTAGCGGTGAGGATGGGCTCGACGGGACTGTTTATTAACTGCTAAACTACCACTCTATTTCATCCAGCTCTGTGTTAATCGAGCTTTATGAGCTTAAAAGATGCTTTAGACTGACAAAGATGCATGCATATTAGTCAAGAGGCAGCACCCCTGTCCTTCGTTCTCTCCCCGCTGAGGAGCTCTTATTGCTATTTTAGTTTTTCACTGATGCATCTCTTAGAAGAAGCAAATAACTCCAGGAAATATCTTTTTTAATGAGATAATTGCAGGACGTCAAACATTTTTGAAAAGATTTTGGAATAATAAAATAGCTGCTAACACAAGCTAAGTTTTGTTTGAGTTTTATTAGAAAGTTTCATGTTGTCAGCCAGTATCGTTTCTTTTCCTGTTTTTTATTTACTAGTTTTTGCCTTTTTATTATATTTTTTATTTCACAGCCTCAAAGGCAACCTCTTTTATAGACACATAAATAATGTCGTCACACTTGTTATATGTAATTTCGTGGCTGAAAAATGTAAGCTTGTAAAATTAATAAATGAATATTTATTTTTTTTGCTTTGTTCTTTCAGAAACCTAAACAGGGAGCTTGATATTATCCCAAAAAGTGTCAATAGCTAACAGGCGGGTGTAGCAGCACCATGGTGGTAAATGCATTTTCATTAACTTATTCTGTAAAAGGCTTAGCGCCTGGAGACAGAGTCTGAGTACTGCTAAAATAGTGCTGACTGCCTGTGCTCACTTCTCGTGATGTTGCCTCAGTGAGTGAAATGACCGTTTTTGTCCAAGCTTGTGACCAGAAGCTGAAAGAAATGCAGAGCAAATGGCTCGGCTTAAGAACACTTCAGCAGGGATGATTCTGGCTGTCACTTTGAACCCAGACTGTGGTTAACAGATGGTCTCCTTCTACTGCCTCCTCTCTCCATCCTAAATCTTTCGCTTATTCTCTCCTGCTTTGAATTTTCAGAAATCTACTTTCTTCAAGACTGATCAAGAGCCTAACAGCAGTGTTATATTTAACCTCCTAGGACCCTGCGTCCACATATGTGGACATCACATTTTATTTAGACCAAAATACTCACTTTTGCTCTACAAGGGCCTGATATCCACTTACGAGGACATTATACTGCCACTGTTCTATCAAAATTCTAACAAATATCTTCATTTGTGGCTCTCATTTTTCTTAGAAACAAAAATCAGGTAAAAAAAAAAAAAACATTTGATAATTCTTTGTTTTTACATTCATCGGGCCCCAATATGCCCAAATATCAAAGAGAAATTAAAAATGCATGCTCTGGAAGAGTTCGGGTCTTAGGAGGTTAATCAAGAGAAAATGCTTTTCCTCCAGCCTAACTCTGAGGTCATTTCTTAAGACTGAACTTTAAATTACCATTTGACTGCTTTCAGTCAGTGCTCCTTATCATAGAGGAGCATCTCTCTCTTGTTGACCATGAGAGGAGAAACGTTGTCCTTTTAGCTGGAATGAACTTTTAATCTCTTGGCATCTGTGTCCTAAGAGAGGAAAGGAGGCCCGAGGCTGCTGCCGTCAGCTCCTGTGTTATCATTTAATTCGACTGTCTACAACCCATGCCTTTGCTCTGTGGGGTTATTAATTTGATATTTATATATTCAGATATAACCTTACCATGACTTTCAAGAACATCACACATCATTGTAGCGTTTTATTCCCTGATATAAAACTGAGAATTGTGGGATGTACAATTCCGTGCGTTTGCAAACAGTTTTTTAGTTACCGTGAGAAGACATTTGGTGACAATCTTAATTTAAAGTTTTAAGTTAAGGTAGCTTGAGATAAATTTCAGTTTGGAGCATATTTAAAGCCACACTTTCTAATTTTGAACCAATCAACCTCCTTTGTCAATTCCAGGTTGCACTTTCAATTAAAAGGATTAATGTAACCTGAATATTGAACATCAAATCTGTATCTTATTCTATGTTTTATTCATCTTACTCTGTTAGCATGCTTTGGAAACCCAGTATTCAAGTTAATCTGCTTGTTGACCAGTTTTTAATATTTAATATTATTAATGTGATTTTATCTAGATAGCTTTTCTTCCAAATCTTCTTTTACTGGTTCATCTACAAATACTGGATAGAGTCGATGGAGTCAAATTCCCTTCCTTATGTGGCTAGATTTTTTTTTTCTTTTGACAGTTGTTCTGAATTTCATTTATTCCACCTTTAAAACCAGCTGAAGGAAGGAATCAGCAGGAAGCCATTAATAAGCAGAACAAATTATGGCCTCTGATGAATATGAGTTTCAAGCTTCATTACACACGCTGTCTTTCGCACTGAACAGTGTTAAAGGAAACTGACATCTGTCTGTGAGAACATGTGGTCTAATTTAAAAAAAGTTTAAAAAGTTAATTTTAGGGTTAGGCTTAAAAGTCGGTGTATAAATGGAAGAAATTTTCAGTAGGTTTACACACTGACTTCAAATTCCAGTTATATCCATGCACGTGTTGTCTAAATGTTTATTTAACAGGGAAACATTACTCATCACTTATACGATAAGTTTGTCTTAAATCACAGTACAAAAGCAGCGTGCGAGCAAACCTGGATCTGTTACTTTTAACTTTGTGAATTAATTTATAGCTGTTTGTTTTTCTGATTATTTCTTCTGCACTATAGCATGTATGATGAAAAAATGCACAACTCAGTCTTTTAAGGCGCAAGGTGTAATCTCTGTCTTAAGGTATTTGTACTTTTGTTGTTAAACAAAAATAAGTGAGAGAAAATAAAGGGATGGATTTATTGATTAAAACGCAAAGAAACCGCATTAATTAACATTAGCTTAATCATGAGTTAAACATAATAATATTAACAGGGAAATGATGATATCTGTTCATTGTGTCAACATGAATACTTTTTGTACTTCTTTTGTTCTTCCAAGTACAAGTTTGAGTGTAGTGATTTTAAATTAAATATTTGCGCACTGTGAGGCTGCTTCATCTATTTATATACAGGACGCGAGTACCTCCAGCTCAGTAGGTATTAAAGAGAAATGCTCACAAACCACAACTTAAAACATCTATACTCTTCCACTTGTTCTTATCAGGGTCGCAGGAGCCTATCCCAGTTAACATATGATGAACGGCAGAGTACACCCTGGACAGGTCGCCAGTCTGTTGCAGGGCTAACACAGAGAGACGGACAACAATATGCTCTCACATTCACACTTATGAGCAATTTAGACAATTTAGAATCAGCAGTTAACCTAACCCAACTAGGTTATTTGTCTTTGGGAGAGAGCTGGTGAAGGAAAGGAAAGGACGTGAACGAAATATGGTGAAATCAAAGTCACGATCTTCTTGGTGTGAGGCAACAGTGCTAACCACCACCGTGCTGCCCTGACTTAAAACAGGACCCTTTTACCTGCTTCATTAGTTATCTTACAAATATCTCAAAGAATCTGTTACCGCATGGTTCTTCTTTTTATAATACATAATACATCATTCGCCTGTTTGTTGGGTGGTAGGTGTTTTTCAGGGAAAAAAAGGGGGGCTATTGATTTGCCATGTCAGCACTGCAAGCTGCACTGCAAGCTCCTACATCAGCGCCAGCGTATGCATGTTTGCACCTGGATGCATTCCCCCTGGGTTTCTTTCAACGTGAATGGGCTTGATCAGTTCCGTGCTATAAATGTGAATGTGAAAAACACCAAAGAGTTCATGTCGCAGTGAGAACGAAGCATTTAACTATTTTACTTTCAAATTAAAATGTCGTTTTTGCCAGTGAATACCACTGAAAACCAAAAAGCCAGGTCAGTTCTGCTGGTCTTGGTTTAGCTATGAGGAACAAACCCATCCAATAAAATGGCCTCCCGCTGAGAACAAAAGCCTGCTGTCTTTTGTCCTCAGCTGTTTCCTCTTATTCATGGTCCCTTTTTCATTTCTTTGCTATTTTTCATCCGCCTCTATAAAATACTAAGCTTGCTGCCGGCTCCATTGCAGCACCAATTATTGCTCCTTGTAGGTCTTTTTATATCCTTTTGTTGCCTTCCTCCTAATTCCATGCATCCAGCCTTTTCCCTCTTTCTTTCTCTGTTATCCATCATCAGCTGGCAATTAGCCAATAAGTGATGCATATCAGCTTGATAATGAAATGCATCCCCCCTTTTCTCCTTCTCTAAGCCCTCAAAATAGTCGCCATCTTCTCTTTCACAGCATTCCCCAGTTTTGTATTCCCCACATCATCGTTTTCTCTTCCTCTCTGTGCTCCGGGAGTTCATTTGTCCATATTTGACCTCTGACGAATGAGCTCATCTCTGTTTATATCGGCCAGCCAACTGATCTATGTCAACTCAGTTTAAATGTTCTAGGCTAGGTTTTCATCTTTTAAACCTCTAATATAAAGGATGCTGACAGGTTGAGCCACAGAGCTCTGTGAACGTAGTCCACTCCTCTCTCCAAGATTAGATTTGAATGAGATAAACTGACCATATCTTCAGCTGGTTAATGAGAAAGAAATGCTGTCAGACTGTCAGCAGCCTTAGTAATGAACTCCCAGAGGAGCTCTGGGATAATATGGAAGCTTGGGGAATGCAACATATGTCAACTGTGTGCTGACAAATCAGTGAACAATAAGACATGCTAGTTAGGTTAACTGGTGACTCTAAATTGGCTGTAGGGGTGGATGTGAGAGTTTGCAGTGATGGACTGGTGACCTGTCCAGGTTGTTTCCTGCTTCTGGAATATTACATATAATATTGCTCTTTTTATATTTGCACAATATTCATGCATCAAAGAGCAAAGTAAGTTTGCAGTCACTATGGGCTTGCGGCTGGTCAAAGGAAAGTATTGATAGATACATTCAAACAGGATTTTTTTCCTGTGTTGTTAAGCAACCAACTTGCGTTACAGTGAGGTACAAGTTGTGCTAAATGGCTTAATGATAATTTCATAGCTTCTTTCGATCAGCTTTAAAACCAATTCTTAATCCCTGTTTGATGGAAAAATTTTGAAGCTTGAGAAATGCCGGTAATCTCTTGTGTCACTATTGATCAGGAACGGGGAGATGAGCAGGATTTATGCCGTGCGAGAGAGAGTGTGTAAACTATCTGTCAGTTTTTCAATAGATTAGAGCTCCATTAAGAGTCAGGAAGAGCAGTAATCACTGCAAGTATACATGTTCCAAGTATTGTATGCCTGTCGATGTGTCCCTGTGTAAACAAATCCCTGTATGTGTGTGTGTTTGAGATTGTGTGGGTATATGAAAGACAAGTGTATGTCCCAGGTTAACGGACAAGAAATTGGGGGCAGCAGCAGTGAGACCCTGAGGTTAGAAACCATTTCCCGGTCCAGTGACCCTAAATTCAGTCAGAATATAACCCTGTCCAGTTATAGGAATAATATGTGATCGCAAGAGATGTGAAATACAGAAAATAGGGCAGAAAACTCTGAAGGTAATGAGTTGGGGTTTTTTTTTTGTATTCTAGGTCTGAGTGTGAGTGAGGAGCCTCCTCTTCATAGAGTGACAACTGGCACTGCGTCAACAGATCACCAGAGAGGGGCACAATGTCGCAGCAACAGCCTCCAGCCCCCCTCCACTCCGGCACTGCCCCGACGCTACCTGCCACCCCAGTCAAGAAGCTCCCCTGGAGGTCAGTAGTTTTCCTGGAACAGCGCACAGAGTCTTGGTTTGATAAAACTGAAAGCATTTTTTTGTTTTTTCTGTGATTTGGCACAGCTAACATTTCTGCACTACCACACATCAGTCAAAACCCATAAACTCTGTGTAGTAAATGTAGTAAATATATATTTTACATGCACATTTGTTCTCCATGGATGTGTGCAAAAGAGAGAGATGCATGTTTCCAGTAACAGATTGTGTCCTATTGTCTCACGCTGTCGTCACATATGTGGTTTACAGGCACGTATTGTGCACATATGTTAAAATAATTAAAAATATCATGAGAAATCCACATTAGAGGAGGCACACTATGCAGCATATCCAATTGAGTGCCACCAGGAATAAGAGGATGGAATTGACAGCAGCAATGTTTTTTTTTCAAATGCATTTGTATTATCATACATGAAGTAACACCAGGCGCTCCATAGTATCGCACTTCACTCTGCCACATCATGTTATAAAAATGTCCTGTTTCTGCTTGAATAGATGACACAGAGCTACATGTTCTCTTCTGTGACATAAGCGAAATACATTTGAGACAAAACAATGCAGACATCGCTATTGTTGCCAACAGGTTCTTATCAGGGATGCAGACGGTGTTGTGGGGATGAGAAAATATCCTTCACCCTGTGTGCCCTGAGCTGATACAGAGTGTGTTATGAATTATTGATGTAGAAAGTTCCTGGCAACCTGACTCATACCCTTTTTTTATATTAGCGTTGCATTAAGGCTTTTTTTTGGCTCTCTATAGGGTTGTACAGATTCATATGTACAGTCATGGCAATAAAACAGAAGGTACACCATCTTTGAATTCTAAGGTTTTATGCATCAGGTCCCACAATGAGGTAAATAGAACCTCAGATGAGCACCAACACATGCAGTGTGTCATTATTTATTATTTATTTACCAAAAATCAAGCCGAAATTGTCATGGTCTGGCTGGCAGACCGTGGGGATGTAGGGAGTGAGGACCCAAGCGCGGAGCTCTGTGTGTAGACTGTGCGTTTATTTACAGTGTGGTAAATACTGATGCACAATTAATCCCCGTGCTCCCCAAGACTCCCGCGTGTGTCTTCCAGTGGCGTCCGTGTTCGTGCGCCCCGCTGTCGTGACTGTGCACACCCTGTGCGTGCTGTCCTTCCTCTCCACGCTCCTCCTGCAGGGAAAACAATGGAAGCAGCCGTTAGACACTGACCCCTGCGGGCAAACACGATCAGTACTTCCTGGACTAACACTGACTTGGGAGTCTAACTCAATGATCCCACATCAGTGGGAGCTCCAAGACTCTCCTAAGTAGCTCCCCCGACGAGCCCTGATCAGCAGCAGGTGTGTGGCTTGGGTGTGGCCAGTCCCCTAGCAGGGCCACACCCACCAGGCCTGAAGGCGCCTGTAAACAAGTGTTCAGACACACCTGCACCCATACACACACCCACATACACACTCATATCTACAAACATGGAGAAGAAGGGCAGCAACACCAAAAATACATATAATATCACAAGTCCATGACTGCCCAGGGATCCTGGGTCGCTCAACGGTTATTTCACGTAAAAAATATCTGTATCTTCATCTGAACATGTTCTACTTGTTTGGAAAAGGTGCTCATACAAGCATGGTGTTCCATGTAGGCAATGGGAAATGCAGCTGTGCTATCCTAAACAGCTTCACATCACAAGCATCTGCTGACCTTTTATTTTCAAGTAGCCCATCCAGATTTAAATTCAGATTCTACAAAGCCTCACTGTGTGTTCGAGTCAGTACGGTGATGTGATGTGACAGTGTGTAGGCAATAAAGATTCCCTCTGAGAGCCACATTTGCATGATTTTACCAAAACATGCACACTGAACACCGCACACACAGTGTTGCTGCAGAGCAAAAGAAACCTCCAGGGTTATATGGGGATTTGTTCAGGATCAGAGGCTTCTTTCCCGTAACAGGTCTAATTAGTTTCTTTTCAAGGTCTCGCTCCCACTCTCCTGCCTGCTTCACACCAGTCTCCCTGCTAACCTCTTGAAACTTCCTTCCTTCCTACTTCTTTATTTGCGTCACCTCTTTTTTCTCCTCCACTTAGAATTTTTCGCCCCAATTTTCTACATTTTGAGCTCCCGTGTACTTGTTTCAAATCCAGCCACTTGTTCTTACATTCACTAGTTCTGCAAAAGATTCAATGTGAAACGCAGGAGAATGTTTTTGAGGGTTGAGATAATATTAATAAATCATTGGGAGTTCCTAATTGTTGCCTGTCTTGACTACAAAGTGCAATAGTGTCACATAGACGAAGGAGGATTTTTAGCACATCTGCTCAGCTTCTTTTTGACCCGCAATCCTGTGGGACATAGCTATACTACACAGCAGGGGGGATGTAGCTGGAGATGAAAGCAGAAGGTGTAACTGGAAAGATTGGAAAAAAGTTAGGAGAGGAGGAAAATCAGCCAAGAAATGGAAAAAAGTACAATAAAAAAAGATTGAGGCAGGCAGGCAAAGTTGATTTGACACTCATGTGTGTATATCTGACATGCTGTACTAGCCAAATGTCACTGTGTGATATTCGGAGCGTAATCAACACCTTGTGTTGTGACAGTGAGCAGGAAGGAGTTTCAGCGGAGTTCAGAAGTCACACGTTCTCTCCCGTCCTCTCCAAAAAGGCTGGCTGTGGTTCCTCCCAAACCTCAGTCTCCAGGTAAGTTTTTCCTCTTTGTTATTATGCAAAGTGTAGATATATGGAATGGTGGTTTTCTTTGTCTACAATACAAAACAGAGGTGCTAGAAATCGAACAGTTTGACTCGCACACAGGGGCAGAAAACTATTGATGGTAATATAGACACCTGTGCTTGTCCTACGATGGCAAGTCAAATTGTATGTAATTAAAAAAGCCTGTGCCAGAATCCCGGTGGCTGACTAATTGTACACTATTCACCCTGATCAATAAGACTTAACACGTATTGTATAGCTCCACCTCACTCTGCTCTGGGGTGTCCCGCCCCCCAAATATTTCTAATACCCAGATGTGGTTCTAAACAGTTTGAGGTGGAGATTTGTGATATTTAACAATTTCTTCTATGTTGTGGTTTCATCTATGTGGTCTGGAAAGAGCAGAGTAATTTTCTTTTGGGATTGCGGAGAGAATCCAGATGTTTCCTAGCAGAGTCAAACACATCTCCTCAGGCCACTTATTTTCTCACTTTAGTGCTGCTGTTCACCTTTGTCTTTACTGCTACTTTCTCGGACCTCGTCTACTCCTACACGGTCCCAAAATGAAAGCATTTTTCTTCTTTCAAATTCCCAGCATCATTGATTTTGCTCTTGTTTACTGAAATTTGCAGACTGTTGTTCCACCTTGAAGTTGCTCTGGACACGATCCCAGCAAGATGCTAGCGAGAGAAAGTAAAACTGATATTCACCTCGTGAATATCTCGGCCTTGATATCTTTAAGAACACCCTAAAAACACACAGACAAACACTTCCATCTATGCTCTCTGCAAGATTTGCCATTACCTTTTCTCATTGTTTCTTGCATCGTTATTTCTCATCCATCCACCTCTCCGCTCTCATCTGCATGCTGCCTTCACACTCATCCATATAGGCTCATTTAGTATTCAGTATCCTCTCTCTAACCTTTCAAGTAGAACCTGCACATGTCTAGGTGTGTGCAAATGCATGCTTGTGCACATGTGCCTGAAAAAGAGGCAGAGAGCATTTACTGAAAATAAGGGAAAGGGATTCCTAATAAGGCTTCAAGGCAAAGAAAGGACATTGAGATAGATGGAGCTCTGGAACAATTGCTGACGCTTGCATTTTTTTAACAGATGGCATCAAAACATCTCTGCAGTTTTTTACCTTTTGGTCTTTATCTCTGTCATTTTTTCAGAGAGCTACTCCTACTAATGTGTTACATTTCTACCCTGAAGCCCTTTGGTTATATTTGGTTAAACGGGTTATAGACATCAATCACCAAGACAGTTATTCAGTTCATCTGCAGCTATTCCACTCTATCCATTCGTTGCTCTTTTTTTCTTTCTTTTTTTTTTGTATTTTACCCTCCGCACCCCCACCTCCCTCCAAACAATTTTGCACTCATTACCTGGGACCCTGCTCCCCAAGCCCAGCCTCGTGTTGCCATGGAGACCACTCCCCATGCTCCAGCAGGCCTGAATTATATGGTTGAGGCAGGTGATTTGGTGTTCTGCTGTGATTTTATTTTGTGTGAAAGCACATTTCCACCTACAGGCTGGTTTGTGAGTCTGTTGCTAATATAGAGTAAATTTTATGATATACACACACTCGCACTGTAACAAGGTGGCACAAGGGTTAATCGCCTTGCTTGTGTGTCAGCTATGATTTAATGATTGTGCCCCTTCAGACACCGTTACTTTGATGTGCCCAAATGTTTCTTTACATATGCATGTTGTAAATAAAACACCCACGTTAGCATAATCGTGGTGTTAAATCGTTATATGAGAGAAGTTTACACATTTATCATGAGTTTAAATGGTTCATTATGAGAAACTACCTGAAGACTGTATTAAAAAAAAGATTTAATTAAATTACTACCATTTATCCTGAAAATGCGATCACTGATTCACCAGTTGAATTTTGATGTTTAAAATTGCCAGATTCCATTATGGATATTTTTTTGGTTTCATGTATTTACTTCCTGTTTGTTACCTCTTTATGCTGGGAAACTACTGAACTGTTTTAAAAGTGTCTCTCCTTTTTGTCACTGTCATTCAACACTAAAACTGATGTGACAGAACAGATAAACTTCGGTATATATGTTTAATTGGCTGATGTTCAGTTGATACATTTGTGAGTCCCTAATGTTTTGTTAGTTTCGTTAAAACACACACACACACACACACACACACACACACACACACACACACACACACACACACGCTCATTCTAACCTTATTTGATTGTCTTTGTTGCGTGCAGCAGCAGTTCGGGGCTCAGCTCCCTCTGGTTCCCCTCGCCGCGTG
Organism: Simochromis diagramma; assembly: GCF_900408965.1. NCBI lineage: Eukaryota > Metazoa > Chordata > Actinopteri > Cichliformes > Cichlidae > Simochromis > Simochromis diagramma. The sequence goes on from NW_024386883.1 coordinate 4,368,157, forward strand.
CCCCCCCTGAGGCTACAGCAAGAACAGCAGGAGAACCTGCAGAGAGAGAAAGAGGAGGCTCAACAGAAAGAGAAACAGAGGCAAGCGGAGGAGAGAGAAAAAGAAAAGCAAAGAGAAGAGGTGGGTAACTGAGAAACTCTGCAGCACCGTTTGGGCCGTGCTCCGTTCTGTTCATTCTGGTATTATTCTGTGTCGCTTTTCAGGTTCAGAGGCTGCAGGGACGCTGCGAACAGCAGGAGAGGCAGCTGAAAGCTCTTAGAGATGAACTGAGGAAGACTTCGCTGGGTCTAGAAGCTTTCATAGTCACCACTCAGCATTATTGCCTCAAGGTAGCGAACTGGAATGATACTGTGCACAGTATTACTGTAATCACCATATTAAGGCTGCCATCCCATGCAGATTTACAACATAATACCGCAGTCTTAGTGTTTACACCAAGCCTAATATGTATGACACACGTGCACACAGTGCACACGCGTAAATTTAAGGGCACATGCAGTATTTAACAGCATGAAGTGTTCACAGCATGGTCAATGAGATGCTGGATGACACACAGTTTGAACAGTGTGACTGTGGAAAGGGTCTACCAGAGTTCAGTGTGTCACTGATCTGGTTTCATCCAGTTCTCTGTCTAATGGGATGATTTCACCTCTGAGGTGCTGTGGTAGTAATACCAGTGCCAGACTGTCGGGGGACTGTCTGACTTCTTTATGGTCATTGTCTGAGTGCTGCAATCACAGGTCCACACTGCAGATATACAAGACAGGGAAAGTACAAGTGTGACTTTTGAGTGGATTTGAGCTCCCTCTGCTGGCATCAGTCAAAAACTACAGCTAGAGCATTGTATATAGTACTGTGTAAACAGTTCTGTATAAGCCAGACTTTCTTGTACTTTTTTTAAGTGGTGTTAAGCGATAGGTAGGGTTTCTGAAGGTCTTTGGCATCATAGGCTGCTTTTTCACTCATTTTCAGTCCTGTACGTGAACCCGACCATTTTCTGATGAATGGCCTTTTGTTTAAGACACTTGATAATTAACCTATGAATCATTCACACACACAAAAACACCTAAACTAGTGTGGTGTCTAAACATAACACACAACTTAGCAACAAAAACAATTTGAAATTGTATCTTTGGGCACTTTGTTATGTGTCACAAATGCACATATGTTTCCCTTTTCTCAGGCAGAGCCTACCAAAATTACTAAAGACAACATAATCTGACATAAAAGAGTATTTTTGCACCAACAAGAAAATGCAAATTTGAAACTTTTGGTTTGAATCATCGTCATCATGTATGAGAGAAGTAAAGTGAATGTCTACAGCCATCTGTGAACCACAGTCAGGGCTCTGATATGGTTTCGAGGTTTTAATCAGTGCAATAACATCTGGAAAGCTTCTGATTAGCAACAGAATTTTTTTTTTTCTAGCAGTAAAAAAAATCCTCTACTGCTATTTAAGGTAAAGATTAAGAGCTGTTTGTGGCAGTGTGGATTTTTGGGTACATTTCACATCAAAGCATGCTGTCCACTACGTTGGTTAATGAATGAAAAACGAATCTGTTAATATACCCATCAACCTTACCTGTAGCCTCACAAATAACATCCTAGTAAGTGAATTGTACAAAGCAGTAATACTCAATTTAGGGCATGAGCTAGACTTTTTTCTACTTTACTAAATTCAGATTATTTAACAGGTTCTTACAAGGTTTATTTTTCTGTCAAATCTTTTAAATGTCACTAAAGCAGTCCGTACTGCAGCTAAAATGCCAAACAAACCCAGTGTCAACAAGTTTTTTGTAGTTAAAAGGCCAGTAAATCCATAATTAAATCATTTCAAAGATAGACTATTGGCCTTCTGTTCATTATTTAAACTTTTATTATTCTCTTTGGCCAAATTCAAGGCCAGTCTGAGGTCATTTGAGTTTAAGAATTCCAGTTGATTTGTACTTGGGCTGTGCACTGTGTCAACAATGACGTTCATTTTTGTTTTTCAGAATGAAACCGCAGAAGAAAATCAAAGGAAGTTGTCTTTGGAAATGCAAAAGATCAGAGAGGAAATGGGTAAAAATCAAATCACTTAAAGTAATGTACGGCTGTTACATTAACTAAAGCACAGTTTATGTATTCTAGTTAGAATTACTAGACCATTATAACTACCTATTATTCACACCTGGGCTGTTCATACAGTGAATTGTAAAGGTGTAATCAGTGTTATTTTTACATTTTATATTTCAACATAAAATGACTTGCATTAATGATTTCCAAATAGAAATGTTGGTTTTAAGCTTTCTATAGCTGCTAGTGTAATTAGCAGACCTCATCGCGTAACTAGATGACTAGATGTACTTCATGCACAGCCTCAAACTCAGTGCGCTGGGAGAGACTCCAGAGAGAGAAGGCAGCGCTGGAGGTGGCGTTTGAGCGAGAGCTGCAGGAGCTGCAGCTGCAACAGGAGGCAGAGCTGGCTGCTGTGGAGGAAGGACTCAGGAAGTGTCACTCAGCAGAGGCGGAGCACCTGAAGGCGGAGCATCGGTCAGAGATGGAGGAGTGCAGGACTCAACAGCAGGAGCAGGTAGGAGAAAGGCATCGGTGGGAGATGACTGGTTTGTTTCTGTTATTAGCTGGCTTTAACGTGCACGTGTACACGTGTGTGGCTGTGCGTTAGATCGAAGAGATGACAGTCAGCCATCAGGCAGCCATTCAGGAACTCAGAGACATGCACAACATCACCATGGCAACACTCCATGAAGAGCACGCCCGTACTATGAGAGGTATGAATGTGGGGTTTGTTTAATTAAAAAAAAAAAAAACACAATATGATGCAAGCACTGCAGGGAGTCACACCAGCTCTCTTCTTTTATCATCCTTCTAAATCTGCACGTAGACTTAAGGAAAGCTCACGAGCAACAGAAGATCCTTCTAGAGGAGGACTTTGAGAAGCTTAGACTTTCTCTACAGGTATGATACTGAAAAGAAGATCTTTTTTTTAGGTTTAAATGTAGATGTTTGTACTGGTACAGTGTGTAATCTTGTATTTTTGTGTGTGCATTTTCTCAGGATCAAGTGGATACGCTCACCTTTCAAAACCAGAGTCTGAGGGACAAGGCCAAACGCTTTGAGGAGGCTTTGAGGAGGAGCACAGATGAACAGATAGTGGTGAGTAAATACCCTGCATATATATACAAAGAGCGCAAACAGAAACTTGGCATACTTCTGAGACGCTGGGTGCCTTTTATTCAAACACTCCCTTTCATTCATTTATTTTTAAATGCGCTTGTTTTATGGCAGGATGCTTTAGCGCCATATCAACACATCGAGCAAGACCTCAAGAGTTTGAAGGAGGTCGTGGAAATGAAGAACCAGCAGATACACCAGCAGGAGAAGAAGATCTCTGACCTGGAGAAAGTGGTAGGCTCAAATAAGCCACCGTAACCAGCATCTTCTACACTGCCTTTTCCACAAATTCACACTATTTTGAATAGACAGAAAGGTCAGTGTGGTCTGTATAATGATAGATTGCGGTATGGTTGTTTTCTGCTTTTGAGCAGGCCCAAAAGAACGTGTTCCTCGAGGAAAAAGTGCAGGTTCTGCAACAGCAGAATGAAGATCTTAAAGCTCGCATTGAAAAGAACCTAGCCCTGTCCAGGTAAGAGGCATCGAGTCATCATCATTAACATTAATGCTCAGCATTCACTACTTCATGCCTACCTCTCCTGTAGGTACATCCAGAGTCAACCTTTGAGGTGAAAGTTAACTTTACCTCCCTTTTTGTCTTTTTCCCTACAGACAACTGTCTGAAGAGAACGCAAACCTCCACGAGTCCGTCGAGAAGGAGAGCACTGAGAAGAAGCGCCTGAGTCGGAACAACGAGGAGTTGCTGTGGCGTCTCCAGACCAGCCCTCTCGTGTCTCCAGCATCCTCCCCACTCCACCGCTCCTTCTCTACCTCACCACTTCCCTCATCCCCATTATTTTCCTCTTCACCTGTAGCAGGGTGTGACTCCCCCACTCACTGCCATGGCTGTCCTCAGCAGGCCCAGTACTCCTCTCCCTCCCACAGAGCTGCTGCTACCAATCAGAATCTCTCACCGGGACCAGCCACACCCACACACAGGGCAGTAACTAATCAGAATTACTCCCCCACCCATGTCACACCCACGCACAGGGCATCACGCAGTCGCTGTAATTCAAATACTTCTCTCAGCTCTTTGCAGAGATAAGTTCTTTCCCTTCTAAATTTTCTCTTCTGACTCATTTGCCCTTTATTTTATTTTCTCTTTCCCAACCTTCAGTTTGGGGTTTTTTTTGCAAGCCTGTGGTTTCCAGTCATCACAGCATAAACTGGACAGACTGTACACTCAGTGCTAAAGCAATGAGGTTACACAGTCCTGTACTTTTATCAGGCTCTACAGCTGTTGGTGTCCATCATATGAAAGTATCACCATACACAGAAACACAATGTGGATACATACTGTGATAATGACAGCAAGCTCCTTTTTCCCAGCCCACACTTTTACTGAAATAGTCTTGACTTGTAGGTTGTAGATAATGTATGATAGCGGCACAAACGGTGCTGTAAACTTCCCCTGCATGGGTAGTTGTGAGTCCTGCACAGTACATAGTACAACAGTGCACATTTACAGATGGAAAGTAGCACACTGATGGCACCACAGCACATACTCTGGGGTGGTACGAACACAAATATATCAACTATGTAAAATAAGCTATAATTTCTAATTGGGATTAGTTTCCCATGCTTTCATGAAATCATGAATTAATGTTTCTCCTTTTTTGGATTGTATCTCTAAAAAAATCCCTAACAAAGCGCCTTAAACTGGGTCCTGCAACCTCACCAGCAGAGAACGACCAATGTTTTATTTATAAAGGACTTTGGATAAAGAATTGGTTTGTATATTAAAAAAAAACACCTAAAAGTCATGTTTCTTACCTTCCTCAAACTGTATTTAAAATTTTGTAATTACTTAATTTTAGCTGACAGATTTACTTGTGTGGAACAGCCCTCCTTGGAACCCCAGCCATTTTTATCAGCAAAACACAAAGAACTTATGTCTTTTAAAACCTTGCCAGGTCTTCCTACACATGAGCTACTCTTCACTTCTGGGATCCCTCAGGTCAACTTGCAAAAACTATGTCTGCCATTTTGGATTTACCTCAGTGGGAATGTGCCGTCTGTTGTGTCTCTAGCTCAACGGCAACGTCAACAAAAATCACACAGCTACCGCGGAGATCAAAGCTAAGGGGGGAAAACCTAGCACAGGAATCACTGTTTTAAATGTTGTGGATTTCTTTATAAAGAAACGTTTCTATCTAATTTATTACATGTGTTTTGCTACTTAGCAAGCATGTACTGTGAAAGTCTTCCAGTTTTAATATGGAACTTATTATTGCTGTGATTTGTCTATTTATTAAGCTCGAGGTGTGAAGAAGATAAATGGCGTTAGTTACTTATAAAATATCACCTACAGGTCACAAGTCGAACGTGATGTACCTGAGGAGAAAGCGGATATACTGCATATTATGTGACTGGTTGTCTTCACACATGCAGTTTTTTGCAAAAGTTTTGCACCTCTGAGGAGACTGCAAAGTTTTTGAAGTGAAACCCTTTTGTTCAGACCCTAATGCCCAGATTCTTGTTTCATTAACTTAAGAAAAATTGCAGCATGCACAAAATCTATCTTACTATTTAATAGCTAGCTAACTTTTAAAGCATCAAAGCTTTGTTAACTTAACAGACCTTAAAGATTTTTACAAGACAACATGCTGTAAAGAATTTAATTTGCCCACTGATGCACAAACTTCTGCAGAAAACTGTACATTGATGGTGTCGTATGGTAAAATATAGTATCTATAAGCTATGTAAATTTTCAAAAACGAACCCTCCGTTTACCTCTTCGTGGTGTAGTACAGTAACGTAGTCCTTTCTCGGTCTGTTAACTTCTTCAGATATTCTTCTGGTTTGTTTATCTGAACAACACTTTTTATTCTTTGATTATCATGTTGTTGCGAGCTATGCTGGATTTCCGGTGTGCGAGAATATATTGTTCAGGGAGTTGTTTTCTAAAATTAGATTAGAAATCCTTTCTTTTTTATATAAATATAGAGAGAGCTTCTCAACACAGCATTATACATTTCCAAGATATTCCCCAAGATAATTTTTCATTTATATCAAATACAACAGAGAAACCAACAACTGATATATACAAATGAGAAATATTTTATAGCACACAGTATGTTATACCTGCCTCCTGTACTGTACTCTTCAGATTAACTTCCCCTCAGGGTCTTAATCTCTCGTCCAGCTTCGAGCAAGCCAAGATCAAAGTTCTGTACAGTATAATCTCAGATTTACTCACAAATAAACAACAACAACAAAACAAAGCTAAAACAGTCCAGATATGTTAAAAAGGGGTCACTGTAAATACATCAGGCCCAGGAGAAAAGATGAAGTTGGCAGCGCTAATGGGAGCATGAGTTAGATTTAGAAGCTGATCAAATATTGTTAATAGTTTAATAGATGCATGAAAGGGGGGGATAGGGCTGCGTCGGGGGGCGGGGGGCACCAATTCTTAACATTTCTAAAACCGCCCCTGGTTACATCTTCTGTTCACTTACAGATGAAAATGTTACCAGCATGTAAAATATATGGCGTTTCTGAGTTACCAGTTTTTCATTACCTTTAACTAAAGTTGTATTTGCTATACCAGCACTTTTGACAGTCCTGAAAAGAAAGAAAGAAATAAAAGCGGGATTCTTTTCATGGATCTTTTTTTGTATGAGACGTACACAGGGTTAACTGTTCTTAAATGAGCGAATGTCGGCGTTGAAAAAGGGAAAAAAAAATTATCTCAATTGTGACTGATTTTGTACCTATACTAACAGTTTTTGAGAATGTCAAAAAGAACATGCCAGTCAGAAAGTCACTGTGTTTTCAGTTTTTTTAGGACCACAATTCACCGACACTGAAAGATTCTTTAGGTTTCTCCTAAAAAGTAATTTAAGCTGCAAAAAACTACAGTCAACATGGATGCAACAAAACTACTGTTTACAAGTGACAGCGCAAAGTTACCAGTGTCGTATTTAATGAATATTTCACCACTGAATGGACTTTGATTTCTAAACAATAAACTGGTATTGTAGTGACCCTGCAATGTGTCCTGTGGACATCTTACTATGTGCTGAATGTCAAAAACCTAACCACTGCGTTTTAGGTTTTTTTTTCCTTTTTTACAATTTGTTCATGTGATTTTGTTTAATATACAAGGACCTTTTGTCTGACGACTATGTAGCAGCCATTTAACATGTAGCACTTGGCTGAGCCTCCCCGTAATACACGAGTAATTTATTCCATTTATTAGGGGGCAAAATGCCCATTTTAATATTTAAATGCTGTCGTAGCAAATGTTTGTCGACTTTCAGCTCTTAAATTTGAATTTGTGTGTGTAAACTATACAAAGTCTCATTTTGGAACTGGTAGAGGAACAAGGTTTACAGAATATTGTTTGTTCTGGCACTGATTGTACGTTTGAATGTAAATACATTTACAACATGAGCTGTGTCTTAGTGCACCAACAGAGTAATAGAAGCATGTTTTTTGTTTTGTTTTTCTTTTCTGTCTTTGCTGTTTTATCGCTCTCCCTTTCTCTTATTTAACCTCTCAGCATTTGTGATTGTCAAAAATGTAACTGTAGCGTAGGAGACCTAGAAAATGAAGAATGAAATAGTTCATCAATGTAATGTGATGCACAGTATGTTGATGCCTTTGATTTGTTCTTTTTGGGGGAGAGCAGAGTATTAAAATGTTTAAGAAAAGTGAGGGAAATCCTTGTGTTCATTTTAGTAGTACTAAAGTGTGTTTAGCTGCTGTATATTCAGAGCTACTTTAATAGTTCAAAGCCCTGACTTAGAGTTTTTGTCATCACTTGTCTTTTCTTCAAACAACAATCTTCTCATCTTTTAAGACGCCACAAAATAATTCTCTACACAAGATGTTACTTTTTTTTATATTACTTTTATTTTTGGAAATGAAAGAATCTTTTGGTAGTTAACAAATAAATTCAAAAGAGAAATAACATCGTCTGTTAAGCGATGAGAATATAAACTATAAAGAATGTTACAAACACAATAATTACAAAGCAGCAAAAGCTTTGTTCATTTACAGAAATATAACAAAACATTCAGTCATTCATGCACTGTATAATGAATTGCAGACAACTTACTGGAAAAGTTTATCAGAATATTGTTCTAGACAAATAACAGGTTTAGTCAAGTCACACCTTGAAGTAAACATGAAGATTTTCTGTGATTACTCTTTGGCATTCGCAACAGTTTTTTGTTTTTTTATGCACATATATGCAAATCAGTCGTTTGATTCAAGCTTCACGATGAGCAACAAGCTGAGGCGTCATCAAGCCGGCGACCTCACTTCCTCATGAAGTGGGAAATGACATCCATGGGCAGGGGGAAGATAATGGTGGAGTTCTTCTCTGCTGCGATGGTGTTGAGAGTCTGGAGGTAGCGAAGCTGAAGGGCTGAGGGAGACTCTGCAATCACAAGGGAAGCCTCTTTCAGGGCCCGGGATGCATTCATCTCACCCTCTGCTGCGATCACCTGTGCATGGATCAAAACAGAGTGAGTGATCAGGAAATGCAAAATAAGTCATTTAAAAGTCAAAAGCATGAAGTGAATAATGCACTTCTGTTTCTTTCAAAAACTAGGAAGAATTTTATGTGTGACATTTCCTGACCTTAGCCCTGGCCTCTCGCGCAGCCTCGGCCTCAGCGGCCATGGCCCTCTGCAGCTGAACCGGCAGCTTCACGTCTTTTATCTCCACACGCTCCACCTTGATCCCCCAGTTGTCTGTGGCTTCATCCAAGTTAGACTGGAAAAGTCAAGAAGACGAGATGATCACATCTACAGCTTATAGTGTAAATACACAGTAGGTTTGGGAAACAGAGCAGATACTACACACATCCGAGTCTTTTTTTAGGTATTAGAAATATGATGCCAAAAATAAAAATGGAACTGGGGTTTTCATATTCAGATTCATCTAAAGGGGATTTTCTGGCTTCTGAAAAACCTCTAAAAACCACATCACACATTCAGGCTTCAGGTTTTGTACCTGCATGCTGTGAGCGATGCCCTCGCGGTCAGACAAGACTTCAGCCAGGTTCTTGGTTCCCAGGACATTTCTGAGGGTGGTTTGTGCCAGCAGGCGGGTGGAAAAGTCAGCATTGGTAACATTGGCCACAGATGCGATGGGGTCACTGACGCGGAAGTAGACCACGCCATCTACGCTAACTGTAACTGAATCTTTGGTCAGGATCTATAAAAGAAATACATATACCAGCATGATGAGTCATTTTATAATGCTGCAAGGGGGCAATTTTACATCATTTTGTTGTTCGTCTACAATCCTACCTCTTGTGGTGGGATGTCAAATGAAATGGTTCGCAGATCCACTTTCACAAAGGAGTCAGTGCATGGCAAAACAAAGAAAATTCCTGTGAACAAAATAAATAAAGTAAATACAAATTCTTTTGTCTAAGAACCCAACAAATGTGCAAACCCTGAGCGTTTCTACCTGGTCCTTTAGGCTTCCTGTCTGTGATGCGGCCCAGTCGGAAGATGACAGCTCGCTCATACTCCTGAACGATCTGCAAGACCAAAAACACAAGCTGAGTTCATGTTCACAGCAGCAAAGGAAACTGTGGTTTCAGCTCCTCAGCCCACTGTGCTTATTTAGTTATCTCGCTCACCTTCAGACAAAACCAGATTGTTATGGGGAAGAGCAGAACTGTGAATAGGCCAGCGAGTATAACTATGATCCAGCCGCACGCTCCCAAAGATCCTGTGCGTTCGGCTAAAGAGAGAGAAAAACAGAGACGGCGTGTGTTTAAGTATGTTTGGCACACTTTGACACCCATACGTGGATGGAGAGGAAAGTTACCTTGTTACAAGTATTAGCTTTAATCACGCTTACATAGAAAATTGGTTCTGATTCGGTGAGGTACACAAAGATCTTCTTCAAGCTCTCAAGCTTCAGCTGCTAAAAAATCAACAAACTGTTCAAAAGTGGATTACGTGCCGACAATTGTAATTAATATTTTCCCACAGTTCATAATGGTCTTATTGTTGGACTGCTCCTCACATTTCCAGCTTATCTTAAATGTTGGGTATAAACAAAAGGTCCGTGTCAACCATTAAAATAAATATTTTCTTTGTTATTGTGATACCTATCTGTGTATATTTCCTCAGATTTCCATCCTAGAGCAAACACAGATACACAGAGAGCTAAACTGTTAGCGTACACATGAAAACACTCTCCCATGCTCTGTGCACACACTGAAATATTTACTCACACAATGCAATCTTGGGATTTCTGCTTTGTTTGTGAAAAGAAGCCATTAAAAACAGAGAAGGGTCAGTGTATTCCAGACTCATGGTGTACAGTCTTTCTCTGCGGTTTTGTGACGTGGCCATTAAACAATGATGTTTAACTTTATGCTGGATTATTAAGCAGCATTAGGGAAATGTTGTAATGTTGAAGCGTAAGTCTCAGCTTTATGGCTAATTTATCTGCTTATTTTATACGTGAGCTGGTTTTCATTGGGAATAATAAAAATAAAATGAGCGGCTGGAATTGTAACAAAGCAAAAAAAAACCTTATCTGAGACATATAAGTACAGAATGTGCCAGATGACTAACCTGCTTAAATTTATTGTGGATCCCTTTGGAACTGGAGGTGAGATCTTTTGGCTTTCTGTATCTACCACACAGGACACCTGAGGGACGGCTTTTAACCCTCATCTGCCAAGTAGGCCGCCACACAATGCAAAAGTGCGTGGGTGGAAACCAGAGCGCAGGCACGGGTAAATAAGAAGGCCTGTTTACACAGTTGTAATTCATATTTTCCTTCAGACAATTACACTCACACTCAGTTTTCCATCCCACAGTTTACACAAATGTTTAGTCATGCAATATCATCTCCTTTAAAAAAAAATTAATTTGGGAGAGGTGCTATGTGTAATAGGTTTCACCTCTAATAACAGCATTTGAGCCTCTTTATATGGTTTACAATAAAGGCATTACAAAATGACTCCAATGTGAATCACTAAACAGGGCTACTATAGGATGATCTTAAGTATACTTTAATATAAAGTTGAGAGATGACCTTTATGTTGCTATTATGCTCTGTGGTATCTTTTCTGTGGCAAAAAAAAAAAAAGAAGAAGAAGAAAGAAAGGTGTTGTTTATGCCTTCAAACAAGAGGACATCGATCAGCAACAGGAAACAGCTTCCTGTGGTTTGAATGTGTTGCTGTGAGACTGAGACCACTGTACTGAAGTCTGCAGGAGTTTCAATCCACCTTGCAAACCCACCTCAGATGTTTCATATGTTCTATGGCTATTATTTAAAAGTTATATATTTTAAAAATAATACAAGATGATCATGTTATTTCAATCACAGCTTTCATTGTGCCTGTTTTTAATATCTGTATATTTCATTTTAGAGAAAAAAATTATAAGCATACTTGCATACTTTTAGTTGAGTTGTAGAAACTTAGCTAAGACATTTAAGGAAATCTTAGCTGTCTCAGTACACTAACCGATCTCTGCACCCAGGTAATATTTTACCTACGTCAAAAATAGAAATGCTGCCCGCACAGCTATCCGTTTGGCATTATCTTGTCCGACAGGCTGGTGATAATAAAAACAATGGGGTAAAAAGTGATATGGAAACAACCCCTTATCAACGCACACATAAAGGACATTTCCATACATGCGAACATGACAGCGCTTCCTTTTCACCAGTGCACACACACATAAAAAAAAGTCACATGCTTTGGGACTGTTTGTCTTGGTGGCATGTGATTTCTGTCACTATGACGATAGAGTCAAACTATAACCCTAGTCTGTTTAGCTGCTTTCCATCTCCACACCGACTATACAGATATAAAACTGATACTAAAATGACTCACAGAACAAGGATGATATTTTACATGTAATTGTTGGCCAACAATAACACTGTGCCTTGTTGGAGAAGGATATAACTCTGTTCTCGAATGAAGTAGTAGTAGTAATAGTAATAGCTTACTTAACACAGCCAGTAACAGGATATCGAACCCTTAAAAAAACGAAGTAATAATAATAATGATATTGAAAGTCAGCTTACATATCAAGTCCTCTTTGCTCATTCCTCTCCTCTTCTGGCTTTCCATCTGGTCTTCCATTTCCATATGCTGGTAAAACTGAGAGTGGTTAGTAGGAAGTGCGTTTAGAGAGAGTTTGTTGAAGTGTGCCTGAACTGGAGCAAGTGCGCCTTTTAAAGAAGCCCTGCTGCAATACAATGTGGCTCAAGGTGTAGGCGTGGCTCTGATTCAGGGTCAATCATCGCCAAAGTAACAGAGTACTATCGTCATGATTCTTCCAGGCAAATGGATAATCTTAGAGGCTGTAAAATTCTAGATAGCACTTGTAAAAAAAAGAAAAGAAGAAGAAAATCAAAAACCACGTGACATGTGTGAACCACATGGGAAACAGTACAGTATATCGATATATTTATTACTATAAACTTTTATTTCTGCTGTGATGTTTACATAGAAAAACCGTATTATAATTTTGTATTTTCATTATTTTTTATTTCTTAATGCTTTAAGTTTAACACTAAAGATCTTCGGGTTTTATTTAATTTTAAGATAGACGGATAGATAGCAAAGAAACAAATCATTTAAATCAAATAAGATACAATTTGTGTTCACGATTAAAATGTAATTTATAGTAAGATGTAAGCTGGAAATAATATAATTAAGCTATAATTACATTTTAATAATTTCCCCACCATGCTTCTGTCAAATAGAAATGCATTCCTTTGTTTCCCTTACTACTAGAATGAGGAACCAGTTAAAGCCTGATGTTGAAAACAGATTTTGTGAAATGTTGCAAAGTACACTTCACGTTACACACAAAAATGTCACTCCATAACATTGCCCACGACCTGAACAGTACAGTGTACGTACGATGTAAAATGTAATTAAATTTATTTATGCTGTACTTAAAATTATATACAGAATACTTCTAATTACTTACCCAGTACTGTAAATTACTTACACTGTACTTAATTTTACTGACAGTGTAATTAGTTCATTGTTGCCTGTAAAAACATGACCTTTTAACTTCTTTTTATAATTGCCTTTAAATATTTGTAGGTAATTGTAGTTTCACTGTAATTACAGATAAAATACTACACTTAATTACAGGGTATGTATGTATTTTAAAGTGTTACCAAGAATGAAACTTCTCGAGCTATGGTGTTTACAGACAGAATGATGATACGATGCATGCACATGCTACAGACTTCCTGGCGTGGCACAGTGGAACTCAATATTTGCCCTATTTTGCAAATGTGACAAGGGCAATGAATTTCCATTAACTTTGATGAACATCTGTCAGGGGCCCAAATTTGTTTTTTTCTCTTACTATGTAGGAGAAAATCAGCCAGCCAGCTTTACTGCTGAGGATCCATTGGAGCAATAACCCTTTTTACTACTGTAATTCCCTAGAAAATTAAATACATGTATACAGGTTTAGATGAATAATCCTAATTGCACTGACTGAAAAAGTGTTTAATAGTTTTACAAAAAAGCTAAACTGTACAAAACAAAAATCACAAAAAGTTTTTTACATATAATTAGCAAACATATTCTGATCAAAGAACTCAAATGGAAAAATTTTTTTCCCATGACTAATGGACACATGACTTTGTGTGTTGAGCAATAGCGACGCTTGTGATAAGCTTTGCATATGGTGGGGTAAGTGGAACGTACGCAGGTTGTAAAACCATTCAAATCAAGGTTAGGAACCAAAGTGGATATTAAATAGATGCAGTCATTTAGAATTTGTAGTTAAGTGAATCTTCAAAATTGAGTTTGTGTTTACGTGTAGCTTTATGGTTAAAATAAACTTTGTTTCCATTATTTTGTCCAGCTCCAGTATTTTTATTCAAGAGATGTCGACAGTAATGGCATCACATAGACTACAGATACAGTAACCAGCAGTTCACTGGAAACATTTTTTAAAAAGGGCAAAAAATAAAATAAAAACTGTGTAGCATACAAAACATCTATTACTCAAGACAAAGGTCATTGTCATTGAGATAATCCCAGTAGAATAGAGAACTACTAAGGAGCAAAGAGGGGCAAAAGTACAGCTTTCAATCTGTTAAACTACAGAATATAATAAAAAAAAGTGACAATGTCAAAAAAAATGCCTGCATACCCTTATTCTGGATAAATGTTGTAGTAGCAGTCACAGCAGTGTCACATATGAGAAATAAACTTTGTAAACATGAGAATCACAGAAAATTGCAGTCACAAATATGTTCACTGAAAAGAAAAGAATGAAAAAACAAAAAAACAAAAAACACACTTGTGTAGAGCTGCCAAATGCAAGTTTTTGTATGTACTACAAACTAACCCCTGACACAGCACATTCATTTGTAGTTTGCATACTTTAGTATGTGCCCCTGCTATGCTTTGTGAGGTTTTTCCTATTTATTCTTTACGAAAGCCTTCTCCAAATGAAGTTTAGAAGTGCTGGAAACACCCAATTTGAAACTGAGATGTAGACAGAGTCCTTACAATGATCTGCGCTTCAGCTACAAAAGCATCAAGAATCTCCGTGCACTCGCAGCAACTGAGGTGGTGGCAATGTCCCAGCATCAGCAGAAAAAAAAGAAGTTGTTTCCATCGCTAAAATTACAGAATTGGATCCGTCTGCCCCTTTTCTACACGCTGTGCTCACAGTAACTTTATTTTAATGCAGCTTAACTGTAAATAAAACTGTTCTCATTTACCTATTTTTGTGTTACATAACTGAACAAACAAGAATTGGTGAAGCACCCCCTCGTTACCAATTTAAAACAGCCCAAAGTGTACTGCTAAAAACCTGATGTTTTTAGAAGGAAAAAAAAACCCGAGACAAACATAACATTTTCACATGTTAAAGAAAACCACTGTGCTGTAAATTTTTAGATTAGAAATTAGCATAACGGGGACATCAAGTCATCAAAAAAAAAAAAAAAAAAATCATGTTACAATACTATATCTTATGCCTGTCAATCTATTTCATTAGCATTTCATTTGCTCTGTAATTGGAAATGAGATACTACTGTGGCTCAGGACTGAGGTCAATTTATTACATAATGTTATGTGGACTTTTCTAATACTCTATAATTCATTATTCATTTATAAATGTTCTAAGTTTGATTAAAAACAGGCAAGTCAGGCTAATAATGAAATCACTCACAGTCTACCTGTCAAACTAACAACTTTCACAATTAATATTTACAACGCTTCACTATGAATGATATTACAATTATGCCTTTTCCCCCACAGACTATTTGACCCATTTCACTCCTGTTCCAACATACACAGTGATTAACTGTCATGTGCTCGTCTGGGGTTCAAGGACAAATAGAAATTGTATCACCTGCTAAGAGGTGTGGCAGGAGTAATTGTTACTTTTTTACTCAATGTTTCACAACTATTGTAGGTTTCACGGCCAGCCCAACGGTTGGTGCAGCCCCGATTGGATAGGGAACGTGTGTCCTGGGCCTGCAGGGTAGTTGGTGAAGCTGTTAGGTTGAGTAGTGAAGTTCTCCAAAGCAGAAGGGGGATGAGGCTGGAACAAGATAAGAAAATCAGTGTTTACAACAACATAATATTCAGTTCTTTTTCTTTTTTAAAACTTGGTCAGAACATTTGTGTGTGTGTGGTTTTGTGCGCATTTACCTGCAGCAGGGCAGACTGCACAGCTGGGTTGTGGAGGCCACCGAGTGCAGCGGGGGAGGCAGAGGGAGAGAAGCCTGGCACTTGGAACGACAGTAAGCCAGGAAACCCGCTACTGCCTGGAGGCTGGAGTCCACCGCTCAACCTGGAATATGCGCATGCATGGTCTTAAAAATGGCACATAATAAACGATAACACCACCTGCATGTTATCTGTCCTTTTTTAATGTGTACACGAGCTGACATTTAAAAACATTGTTTCAAAAAGTCCATGTACTGCTGTACAGCTGAGCTGTTGCCATGCAACCAGTGAAGACTCTCCTTTAAGTCTGTGTGCATGGTGTTAGTATCCAGCCAATTCTAAGACTATTTTTCATAAGAATGTAAGAATTATACTAGCAACATAAAGGCAGCTTATGATATGACACTTGTCATGTATGTGCATATTATTATACTTGTTGTTACTAAATAATGTGGTGGCTCATTTAATTCCTCCTACAAGACAGTTTGTCCCCTTCGAGTTCAACAAAAGGAAACCTTCTGCTTGCATTACTTGTTCAAGGAAAACATATCACACTACATATGACGGAGTAAACAGTTGAGCAATGCTGCTGAAGGACTATTTGAGACAACACAAAAAAAAGTCTAATGCTTGCACTCCATGTGCTCCTTGCACTATCTAAATGAACTGTTCGGTTATCAGACAATAACAAAGTGGAAAGTAGTTATGATTTATGATGCCCTTTTTTCCAGCTATTTTATAAGCTACTGGAAATCTGTGTCACATGGTGTCATCGTGTCCAAATTCTTAATGCAGTCTACTTTTCCCTTTCATTACTACAATACACGAATACTATAACAGGTAAGAGTTTGGCGTTCAAACTCAGTTTAATATCAGGAAGTCAATGCTGTATTGTCACACATAGAGCAGATTATGGCACACACAGCCCAGTTTCTGTATACTGGCTAGTAAAGAGGACACATACCCAGGCTGGAAATTGGAGCTGAAGGCAGACGCAAAGCCTGGTAAAACTGGTGAAGATGATGGAACGCCGACTGCTGCTGCTGCTGCTGCCGCCGCCTGCAGTGGTGCCACTGATGCCACTGTAGATGGAGTAGCCCCTGGTAGTCCAATAAATGAAGTTAAAACAGGGCTCCCAGCACCATGCCCCCCTGCCACACCAAGTCCAGGGAAGGCAGTTGGGCTAGCCCCAGGTGGAAGGCCTGGGAATATAGAGGGAGCAGAGGTGAGGCCTAGACCAAAAGGAGAGGCTGCACTCGGAGGAGCATTTGGAGCCAAGCCAGAGTAGATGGTTGTTGGTGGGTGGTTAGAAATCTTGGTAGTTGGGGACATTGTTGGCATGGATGAGGGGACAGTTGAAGGAGGCAGAGATGAAGAAAGGGAGGGAAAAGGTGACAGGCCCGGGTAATGAGAGGGTGCATTGCTGGAAGACAGCGCTTGTAGGCCAGTGAGACCAACGGGACTAGGGAGAGAGACTTGAGGAGAACCTGAAGGGTGTGAGAGGCCGTAGGGACGTGCTAGAGCAGCCTGTGCAGAGCTTGGTGTGCCAGAGCGAGAGGTACCCTTGAAAGCAGAGGGTACAGGGCTATTACTGCCACTGCTACTACTACTGTGTCTGTTCAGGGCTCCAACCACAACTGCCTGAGCCTGTGCAGAATGAGCAGGGGAAGGTTTAGGACTGGGACCTGGGGTGGAACAACTCGGAATTACTGGCGTGGAGCGTCCAGGGGGAAGAGACTGCGGTCCAGATGGGGTGTAACTTCGGATCACTGACCCAGAAGAGTTACCTGCTTGTGGGTGTATGCCAGGGAAGGGTGATCCTGACTGGTGTTCTGTGGACTGAGAATAAACCTTCTGCTGACTGGAGTTCGTCTGAGACAGGGACTCTGGGGCACTGCGTGAAGTAGCAGGGGTGCCTGGTCGGGAAATTGCGTGGAAAGGGGAAGGGGAGAAGCCCCCACTGCCAGGGACAGGAGTTCCACAAGGTGTGCCTGATGGGGTGTGCGCTTTAATGACAGATGAGGGTGTAGGTGTAGCATGACCAGTGGGAGTCTGTGGTCCTGCTTTGATTACAGATGGGGATGGAGCAGGTGAGGGAGAGGGGGCGTTGAGGTTGTGAGAGGGCACCATTCCTGGGAAAACTGGCGTGATGGGGGTAGTGGGAGGAGCAGGAGAGGCCTGGTTTGGGACTGGTGTGGACCCATGAGGAATGAGGAGGGGCCCGCTGTTAATTCCAGGTGTGGTGTTCTGTGGATTGCCTGGTTTATTGTAACCTGTAAAGAAGGAGATTATAGTTAGCTAAATGTGCGAACTAATGACTACTATTATCTGACATGCATGGACTTAAATAGAAAAAATGTTGCATTTTATTTATTTTTTAAATGTTTTTTATTAGTAATACTGTTTACAAACATGTTTTACTCCAGGACGTAGGCAGGAACGCCCAGCAAAGAGCCAATAAACTTGCATATAGAGCATTCAAACATGCAGCTCATTAAATTGAAATTTAAAACAATTTTCAAGATCAAAATATGTCTTCTTTTTACCTTTGGGGAAAGGTTTACATAACACACTGGGACATGCTAAAATTGTTTTTATCTGAACATTCTGGCTACAATAAATCTTTGCATTTAAGATCACAAATCTCCCCAAAGGCCTTCAAAAGATGTATTTCAATTGTGAAAAGTGATAAGATGCTGCATTTGGAAAACAAGTCATCCCAAGCGATGCGTGTTAAATGCCAGCACAAAGCATGAATCCAGAAAGAAAACGAGTGACATTAGTTTGAAGTTATTCCCAGGCTAGTCAACCCAAATCCCAACCCCACAAGTGATCAAAAACATACATCTACACTGACTGACCAGAAAACCAAAATATCTACAAGAGAAAAAAAAAAAAAACAGTAGGAAAATCACTGTTTTGTTTTTATTGAAGCTACTTCTCATTTGTCTGGTACATGTGCTGGGTGCTTTGTAGTGTTGTACTGTGCTACTGCATCACTTGCACTGAAAGGTAATTTGGTACTTTTTCAGTTTAGTCCTCCACATTTATTACAAGAAGAATTATCAAGTTAAATGTATCCGAAATACTGTAATACTGGAAGTGGATGGGAAAAACGACAATAAAATGTTCTCCGACTAATCTAAATGGACGATTTAAATTAAAATCACAGTGGACTTTATTTCTGGTCACTCAGTGTTCCCAAGAGAAGTGGGAAAGACATCTTTACCTGATAAAGCCATTAAACTGGAGAAGCACAGGTAAGCAGCATGCCAGTGTGTTAGGCAGCAAGCTTCAACGAGTGTCTATTTGCTCTCACACTCACATGTACATGGTTGCTGTCATTGGATCATACCTGCTACTTTGTGGGTGGAGTTGTAGGGGGGTGGGGGTACGTTGGCTGTTATAACCCCTCCCATAGAAACAAGGCCTGCGTTGTTGTATGCACCTAAGCAGCAGTTGTAAATATTAAGCGTGTCCACCACACATTCATACACATAAAAGAATCACACACCCCACTACTTACTGCACCCAAACCAATCCCAGATGGCAATAAGAAAACATGGTTAAGTGCACCTCTTTAGGCATCAGTATTAATTGAATTGTCTCGGAGCTTGGTATCCACCTTTTCAATAACTGATAGGTTGCATAGGGAAATGCAAAGGAAACCAGAGGTGGGAGTGTGTTACTTCTGTGGTGTTTCTTACTTGGTGCAATGGTGGCGTGGGGTCGGCACGGTGGTATTGGGTAAGGAACAGGTCGATGAGGATTGTATGTTGAGGGGAACTTGAAAAAAGGATCACAAAGATATAAAACACTTAGGTGATCAGCAAGTTCTGTATAACTGGAATACATAAAGTCAGAATGTGAGGAAGAATCAAGGAAAATAAGAAAAAACATCCTTTGTATGATCAATGGTTAACAAGTGAAGCAAATAATTTTTTTTATACCATCATTATAGTCTGTGTTTGACGTTCATGCTTACAGGTTTGAATGGTCCTATAATTCGGGAAGCAATTCCTTTCCCCTCCATATTGTTAGAGGTGTCTTCTTTCTTCTCGCCTTCCTTTTTTACTGGTGGGTTTCCCTGTTACCATAAAACAAAATTATATTATTTCAAATGACTAGGCCCATTTAAAACAGATAAGGACATCCAGAAATGCACCATTTTCTTGTCTGTGAAGGTTCTCAGTCATCCAGGTCATCATAGTCAAAGGAGCTTGCAAAGAAAAGCGTCTGGACTTCTTTAAGTTGCTAGAAGACGTTTCACCTCTCATCCGAGAAGCTTCTTCAGTTCTAAGGTCAAATGGTGGGGAGTCCCAGATTTAAACCCAGTGGGAGTATCCCCCCAAAGAGGGACAAAAGGACCCCCTGATGATCCTCTAATTGGCTCATGTGATTCTAGCAACTTAAAGAAGTCCAGACGTTTTTCTTTGCAAGCTCCTTTGAGCACCATTTTGTTGTTTACAATTTAAATCAAAAAAATCCATTTTTATTTCCAATTTAATGTAATGCAATGTTAGTTGTATGTAAAGTCTGTTAGTTCAGAACTCGGGTATCCTTCAACAAACCTCATACTTACAGGAAATGACCCAGTGACCAAGCTGGGTTTGCCTTTAGGATATGGATTTCCTGGTATTATTCCACAGGAGGAGATCATTGCTATGGGAGCCTTGCAGCCAACCTTACAGACCTAATAAGAGAGAAATATTATTATTTTAAAGGTTGTATGTGTGTGTGTGTACATTAAAATATGCAAACTAATGGAAAATAACACAATAACACTCTTAGTTTAAAAGTTTATCTTTAGTTTTTTATTACATTAATTACTTCTTCCTAAACAACAGCCAACAGTTTATCATCTCCTGATTTTTTAAAAGTTGAACTTGCCTGTTCCAGGATCCTGCGGGCACGCTTCTTCTCAGACAAGTGTATACGAAAGAGATCCTCCACTGGCCGATAATTCTGAGCATCTGAAATGTTTCTGAATGGGAAGAGTAATATTTAAAGGGATAACAGTTAGTCAACAATTGTACAAATCACTAAGATTTAAACGCAACATCTGAGTTACAGTGTTTAAAATGAGTTGTTTAACCTACTGGACACATTTGTAAAATGTACTCACAAAGCTATCAGTTCCAAGACAATCAGTCTGTCTTTTGAGAACGTGAAGCAGTTCAAGATATTTGCGACTTCTGTTGTGGGGATTGCAACCATTTTCTAAAGGCAACAGATTAGAAAGCATATTTGAGGAACAAAGAGGTTTCAACTTCACTTAAACAAACACATTTTCTAAGTTCATAGTATTTGCTGCACTTGTTTATATTAATCACAGATACATCTGTGATACAGATTACAAACAATTATGAAAGTGTATAAAAATACCATAGTTTGACTATTGCTAGGTTGACCTACACAATATTAGGCAGGTAGTCTTAATATTTCTTTAACATTGTAGTTGATTATCTCACACAATATAAATAGAGAAAATAAAACTGGGGCCCCAATCGAACAAATAAATAAAAATAAATCAGTGGTTTACTTACATGCTGCAGAGCTTTAACAGCTTTGATCTGTGGTTCAGCCCATGAGAAATACTTCAATATTTCCATCACCTGTGGATTTTTCAGGATAGTATTATGCTTCTGCAGCATTAAAAAAGTGTTATATATATATATATATATATATATATATATATATATATATATATATATATATATATGTGTGTGTGTGTGTGTGTGTGTGTGTGTGTGTGTGTGTTTATTCTGAAATATGAGTTCTTTGCAATCATCCTCTTTTTTAATAAATAATCATGCAATTCATCTTGTAACAACTGTAAACAAACGATCATGCAACACGGGTTATACAGTAAGTAATCTATAATTCGAGGTATCGTTTTGCTTTGTGATTGATTAATCAAATCTTAATTAATCTAATCTTTTATCACATGAGGATAGCTGGGGCTATTAAATATGGAGGAAGCTTGTAAAACATTTACCTGTTTACTGGAGAAATAGCCATGCACCTGCTCAATGGCTCTGATGCGCTGATCGGTCAAGACGCACTACAGAAACAGGATGACGAGATAGCAAGCTAGAAGCTTAAGCGATTCCAAAATAAATAAGATATTTTGACATTAGCCGCTTCTTACCTTTCTTATCTCATCCAATACAATGTCAAATGATTTCTTATCCATGTTTGTTGACTTAAACAAACGCTAGACTCTTTAACAATGAATACTACCAAAAAGCTGAACTTAAATAAACAGACTGATTATGATACAGCAGATTAAGTCAAATGATGTCAAATTCATTCAGATGACTTTTATTTTGATGACCAAAGTTACTCACTTATGCTATTAATTCGTCGAAATTTAAAGCAATAAATATTCGCAGCATACTACTTAAAAATTGCATGATCGTTACATACAATACAACAATGACTTCCAAAGAAGAGGAGCAGTCTGCAGAGCAGAACCCGTCTGTACCAGATTTGCCCGCAGCTAACAACAAGCTAGCGGGCTACAGCTAACTCGACTCGGAGGACAGCGCAACTAGAGAAACAACTAGACACCCCGAAACAAATATTTGCAAGTGTTTTCATTCAATCATCGTTACATTTTTTGATGATCTATTAAATAGGAGTGAAAAAATGTCAAAATATATATTTTAAAATCTCAAATTAACCCGGGAAGATAGCAGTCCTGCTAGCTCCTGACAGCTGGCGCTGTGAACGTCAACACTGAAAGGACCCCTTAGAGGTAGCTAGTTAAAAAATACAGCGTGTAGCAAAAGTGTTAGAGAAAAAATATCAAAGCTACAATTAACTGGGGTAACATCACCAATGAAGAGAGTTAATGTATAAACAATATGTTTGTGAGTTCAGTTGACTTTAGCTTATATTATAATATCTATTTTGGTTTTTGTCGCAGGCGAATTTTGAACAGCATACAGGAAGAAAACATAAGATGAGTCTTAGTGGAGAAGAAGTGAAGTGCGACCTGAATTGTTCTTGCTTTTCTTAAAAAATGGACCGGTTTTCGTGGTCAAATGGGCTCCTAGAAATAAACGAAACTTTAGTGATCCAGCAGCGAGGTGTCAGACTGTATGACGGTGATGATAAGGTATCGTTTTGCTTTGTGATTTAACAGCCTGGTCCAACAACGCGATGGCTAAAACTTACACCATATTACTGTTACAAAAACCATATATGTCAGATGCTGATGAAGAGTTGTTGCTTTATGTGGTTGCATGTGTACCGTGGGGAGTGTTTGTAGCTCGGAAAGCTGCGCAAGTAAGTAACGTCAAGTCTTTCGTGTCATTGTACAGGCTAAGCTGGATCTCGGAGTTACCTTGCTGAGCACCCATCGTTTAATCTGGAGGGATATCAAAAATCATGTAAGGGAGCATTAAACACACCCTAACTACCCACCTTGTGTGCCAGCTGGTGCCTATTGCTGATATGATGGCTCCTTTTGCCTTTGCTGTCTCCAGGAATGCTGCATCGCCATGCCCCTGTCACAGATCATCTTCTTTGAGGAGCAGGCTGCAGGAATAGGAAAGAGGTAAACACTGCTGAATACATTTTTTTTTTTTTCAGCACACTGCAATGGTCAACAAAGACAGTTAAAAATTATCAGGAATGCACTTAAATCATTGTGAATATCAGTCCTAATGTTTACTTATTCAATAGTCTATCTTCATGCATCATGTCAATTTTGTACATAAATAGTGTGATAAAGAGCAAAAAGGTCTAAATTATTTAGGATAGACAACTGCCAAATGATTATAAATAGCATCTGTGTTGCCCCTTACTGATTCAGTAAAAGGACTAGATGTTACAATCCCTGATAATGCATTGCTTTAAATGGAGAGAATCTTGAGGGATGGCTGTTATTAGGAAAGGCAGCCCAGAAACTTTACCAGCGGCACACATCTAGTGTGCCTCAACTTTTGGTCTTTTACACCGGCTAATCTGCCTTTTTTTTTCTTCATTGGTTTGGTTTAGAAATTAGAGATCTGATCTATTTTATCATATTAAAATTTGGGACACATCGTCAGTAGTACCCTTTGGATTCATCGGGCGTTTCGGCTATTATCACTAGACACCCTCATCCAAGGAGGCCCTGCCAGGGTTGATCAGGCTACAGAGTGTGTCACTGGTTTATGTTAAAATTGTTATTTCTCTTCTTCTTTCTGCTGTTTAGTTTTCTACAGTTTATTTTTCTGTCTATTCACTGCAACTTAGAAATAATATGTACCTCTTTAACATTTATGGAGCCTCACTTCTTCAAAGGGATAGAGAGAAGTAAGACAAAAGGGACAAGATAGGAGAGCTAACTAGGCTCTATTGCTACTAAATATGTAGTGAAAACAAAGATCAAAACATGATGATCTCACTAGCATCACTCTTACATCATGAGACGTGGTAACAGCTACAGAATAAAAAAGTATGGGGAGAGTAAACTAATAAATACTCTAAGGAGCAATTGGTGGGGACTCCCTTCAAGAAACTTAAAGAAGACCAGAAGCTTTTCTTTACAAGCTCCTTAGACTACAATGACCTGGATGACTGAGAACCTTCACAGAGAACATATAAATACACTAACTTAAATTTAGTACAAGAAAATATGTATCTCCTAACTACTGGTCTTTCCTATTCTTAAGTGCAAAAATAGTTATCCACCTGCATCCAGTACCTGCCAACAAGGAGCCAGGTCCATACCAATACAGCAAGTACTCTTACATCAAGCTATCCTTTAAGGAACATGGGCAGATTGAGGTAGTGATTCAACTTCCTCATTTTCACTTTTTGTACTGCTTTTTTTTTTTTGATGACTTGGAACTGACATGGCTCTGTTTTGTTGTTTTTCCTTGCAGTTTTACAGGAGGCTCACTGAAGAGATGACAAAGAAAAGGTGGGAGAATACACCAGTTTCACAGCCCATTCCTACAGGAACTGGATCTCAGGTTAGAAACAAAAGAGCACACCGTGTTTCCTCACTGATAACCATCTGTCCTTTGTGCTCTGTTATGTTTATGGGGATTTGTAGGTGGCACATTGTTTTCACTCACCAGCGTATAAACGCAACTTCCATGTACTGTAACAGTTCAGTATATGATAAAATGAAGCTTGGAGTCACTGTCAGTGTAAGATATGTTCCACATGATGGCAGCGTAGGCACTTAATTCTTGTACCTTTTCAGTTTTTAACAATTAGTAAGAATTACTGCCTGACATTTAGATTTTTCCAACGTTTTCTTTTAAGTATCAATATGCATCAAATTAGATTTAATGTTTCACAGAAATTAGTGCAAGAAGTCATTCCACTTGCATTAGGTCATGTGTCTCCAAAAAGTACATTACTTCATTTTTTGTTGAACAGGATAATGGTCAGTAAAATTAACGTATGTACTATAACAACAACTGACCACAAAGAGTTCCCTCCTGGATTTCTTTTGTTTGTTTTTGTCCTTCCTTGTCCTTTGAGACAAGTTGCCTGTGTTTAACTTGATTGTGTGTGTTTTCTTTTCCTTTGTGGTCATGTAGGCAGGAAAGACACGTGCAGTGGGGATTGTTGGCATTGAGAGGAAGATCGAGGAGAAGAGGAAAGAAACAGACAAAAACATTTCTGAGGTAATGGGAAAAATAAAGAGTGAGAAATGGGCCAGAACTGGAATTATGGTATACTCTCTCTGATGCCGAGTTATGGATAAAATCCATCGCCATCTCCTTGAAACCCTTAGCTGAGGTCTTGTATTTAACCAAAGTCATTTTGACTAAATTAACTGTAAATATATTTTAAAATAAATATGGTTTGGATTTGGACTTTTTTTTTTTTTTTTTTTACATTTTTTATTAGTTTTTTTCTTCTGTAAAAACTTGTCAACATTGGACGTTATTGCAAAGCAAGTTGACCACAGCCACTGTGACACTCTGGAAGGCAACTGGAAATTTGTTTATATAACCTCTATTGAATACATTATATGATATATCAATATTTAAAAATACTGATTTAATCCAAATGACAGATACAAATACATGGCAAGTATAGCTTTTACAAAAATGGGGTTTAAAGTTAGGAAGTATGTTTTATATCCAGCTACAGGGGTGGGGGGTTTGCTGTGGAATGACATTTAAATTATATCTGCAGCCATGAAGTTTTGTGGTTTATTTAATTGTCAACAATTTTGAAAGCCATTACTCATTCAGTCTCTGCTTTTCAGGCCTTTGAGGACCTCAGTAAGCTGATGGTGAAGGTAAGGAAGCTCTCATTTCATGTTTACATGTTTCTATAGTTGCTGAGTTATAACAGAATTAGGGAAGCTTTAAGTTATCCACTGACAAATGTATAAATTTATATAATCATAAATAGCAGAGCTGTGTAAAACTCATTTCCTTAGTGGGATTTTCTTCATGATTCTCTTCCTAACAGGCCAAAGAGATGGTGGAGCTCTCCAGATCTATAGCCAACAAGATCAAAGACAAGCAGGGAGACATAACAGAAGATGAGGTAAAGAGTTTGCTGACGTGATGAGACAGAAACATGAAGGATAATATGTGTACCTTCAAGTCACTGTACCGTAATCCTCCTCACATCTTATTGAATCATCTCATCTCAGATCTGATGCACAAATTTAACACAACACATGTTTTATTGCATGATACGGTTACCTTAGCGTTTTAGAAAATTGTGACTCTAAAATAACTCTTTTAGCAGCTTGTTTTTTATTTATTCTTGTGTTTTATTCAATAGACAATACGGTTTAAGGCATACCTCTTGAGCATGGGTATTGCTAACCCTGTTACCAGAGAAACACATGGATCCGGTACACATTATCACCTGCAACTGGCTAAGCAACTAGGGGATATGCTGCAGGCCCCTCTGGAGGTGGGTGTGATTTTTATTTTTTTATTTTTTCTGGGGGGGACAGAAAGAAAGAGATACCTTTCATATTTACTTACTTGCTTTTATTTTATTCTCTTCATGATCCGCTTTCTCTCACGTTCTTTCTCCCACTCCCCACTCTCACAGGAACGTGGAGGTATGATGGCTCTTACAGAGGTGTACTGTCTCGTCAATCGTGCTAGAGGGATGGAGGTAATTCTTCGAAAATGCACACATGACTGTAACACAACATTGTACTTCCACACTACACACAAACATCTTTGGTTATTTTTTTTCCTCTTTCCACAGCTGTTATCTCCAGAAGATTTGGTGAATGCGTGTAAAATGTTTGAGTCATTGAAGCTCCCGTTGAGGTGAGTTTGTGTTGCATTTGTCTTTGTATTCCGTTTTAAATTAGCTGTGCACTAAATTAATTTGAATAGAGACAGGCTATGTTACTATAGTGCTAGGTTGGTGCCCACTTCACAAAGGCCAGGCTCTTCCTGCCAGGCTTCCTGTTGATTGAAGGGCTGTCCAGGCCTCCGCAGCTGTCATTTCCTGTTACTTCTCAGTTTCAGAAAAAAAAAAAAAAACTGGCTTGTTTTACTGTTTGCGTACAAAGTTGATCCCAGCACTACAAGCTAGTTGCCATATTTTAACTGTCTATAATATTTAATAAAACAGCCTAAAACCCTAAAACTGGTCTCTATTCCTTCCATGCACACTTAACCCCTTTTTTCTCATATCTCATCTTGTGTGTAGGTTGCGTGTGTTTGATAGCGGAGTGATGGTGGTCCAGCTGCAGTCTCACAGTGAAGAGGAAATGATAGCTTCAGCACTGGACAATGTAAGCTTTAACTGTTACAATCATAATACAGTCTGTGACGTTATCATGCTTTAGGGTGACTAAACATCACATTCCACTACTTATCAAAATGAACTAAATAATTTAAAGGTGCTGTGAATAGGAATGTAAAGCAATTTACATGTAACAACCTTTTATTTGCACAAAACAGTATGTTGGCTGGCATCTTTTTAAAGGACTCGGGGCATGATTTTGTCATGAAAAGGAAGAGGTTAGCAAAGAAAAAACTGGGATAATCAAGGAAATAAACAAAGTAGACAGGCGTATTGGGAGCATATGGCAATGAGAGAGGTGGCAAAGGAAAAGACTTATAGTAGGTTCTATGTGAAGCCGGACACAAAGGAAGGGGAAAAGGACTTGTGTATATATTTGCTAGACAGAGAGGCCAAGCTGGAAAGGATGTGCAGCAGGTTAGGGTAAGTAAGGATAGATATGGAAAATGTGCTAAAAAGCGAAGAGAGTGTGCTAAGATGGAAGGAGCTGATGAATGTAGAAAATCAGAAGGAGGGGAGAATGGATGAAGGACAGCTGGTGAATCAGAAAGCAAAAATTAGCATGCATGGTGCTTTACATAGTGGGTCTAACCCTTAACTGTTCTGTGTAGTCCTGATGGAGAATTATAAAGAAAATCAGAAGGACTGTGTGTGGCTGTAGAGAAAGCATATGATGGGCTGCCTAGATAAGAACTGTAGTTCTGTATAAGGGCATTAGAGGAGAGGTTGAGATGGAGCCAGATGAGCTGTTGTGGCGATATTGGTGATATTGGCTATTTGCTGATCTATCAGGGTCAGCATTTATAATGGCTGATAATTGATTTTTTTTATTTTTTTTAACTAAAGATGAGACAAAAGACACACTATTCAAACATGTTATGAGTGTTGAGCTTGCACAGTTCGTTCACCGGAGAGCGTTCTGCAATGTATGTTTGGAACCACAAACACAACAAACAGCTGATCGGCCCAGAATTGGGCAAACAAGTAAATTAATAACTACAGATAACAAATATTAGGGAAATCTGTTTATGTTTTGAGTGTCTGACAGAAAAATTAAAAATACTGGACAGTATATCAGATTTTTAAATGATCAAGTATTGGTATTGGTCTAAAAACTCTGATATTGGTTAGACTCTACTCAGTTCCTCCCTTTATTGCCACACTGCAAGCTAGTGTAAAACACTGGCTAGAGTAAGCTTAAAAACTCAGTCCACTAATGTCAGCAAATGATCTTCTCCCAGCACAGCATAGCCTTTAACATGAACTCTTTCTTATAGCACAAAAATATATAATTCTATATATATCCCTACCAACTTCAGGGAAATTACTGCAAGTTGTCTAACCTTGTTATTGCTAGGAAAATACTAAATGGCTAAGTTGGCTACTCCTTTAAATGACTTCACTAGGTAATCTAATCTATGATACTGATTTATGGGTTGCATTAAACTAAGCTGATTTTGGTCAACAGAGCGTTATTTCAACACAGAAAAAAAGGTGAATAAGTAGCAATTGCTTTCTTCTAACCAAGAACAATCTGTGCAGTACAGACACTGCTCCAACAAGTGTGAACAAGCGTTCAACTACACGTTTTCTGAAGGTTAAGAGAAAACCGATACATTTATAACCAATTCTGTATCTCTTCCTGTCATGGACAGGTGTCAGAGAAAGGCTCCTTGACTGCAGAGGAGTTTGCAAAGCTCTTGGGTCTCTCTGTTCTTCTGTCAAAAGAGCGGTAAGTTAGTCATGTCAGTCAGTTTTACTTTATCGTCATGGT